>NW_024063384.1:0-458650 GCF_006381635.1 Hibiscus syriacus | reverse complement strand
AGTGATAGCTGGGGTAGAAGTGGTATAAAGTAAAATGAAGAGTAGCATGGTAGGTGAGATGATTGGGACTAAGAGGCAGATGGTGAATCTCCTAGGTTTTGAGCAAGATATAATTTCCTTTCTTTTCCATTTTTTTTTCATTCTCTAGTGTTAGGAATGATAATTAGAATAATACACATTGTTGTTCTCGCTGCAGCTTTTATGAATACCTACTTAAAGCTTGGATACAAGGAAACAAAACAGAAGCCGTAAAGCATTACAGGTGAGAAGCTTCAAACAGCATTAAATGCATTGTGCAAGTGTGCATTCTGTGTAACTAGTAAGAATTTATGCTTCTTGCTTGTGCATGGCATGCATATGGATGCCAATCATTATGTTCAAGGTAATCATATTGCTAGTAGATAAAGTGCAACAGTGCAAAAACCTTAGCTCATGCTTTCTTTCGTAGCATGTCTAGAATTACCAGTCCATCCACTACATAGAACATGATCAATGTTTTGATGCTGTTACATATTGGTATCGAAATAGACTGATAGGGTGTTCCTATTTCTGTCTGTGTTTGGCTTCAATGTGAATATGTCATCACGTGAGTATGCAAGTGGAATCCTCACGTGACCAGTAAGTGAAGAAGAAAAAGTGTGCTGGGAATACGGCCACTTTGTATATTTAATGTGTATCTATGATTGTTTTATGCATCTAGCAAGGCACAGCTTGAGTAGCAGTTCTGAGTTCTTACATTCTGGTAATCATGTTACTATTTATGAAAATGCAAGATAGCAATCCACTAATTCTTAGTCTCTAGTTGTACACAGTTTGTTATCCTAGTGTACATGTACATACTGCAAATAATTGGATCAAATTGCTGAAAACTGACTAAATTATGTGTTTTTCAGTATAATGGTATGTATATTAATGATGATTGTGACATGGGTGCCCTCGTGTATCTAGTTATCAATTTCCATTAACACTCTTAAAAATGCTTATGATCTGTTTTGTTTGGACTTGTGCTTCATTATTTTCACCTGTGTTAGTAAACATTCAAGTGGAAGTAGAAAATTTATGAAAAAATGTATTAATTCTTTTAGGTGGTGTTTGGGAACATGGACTCTAGAATTTGGATTCAAAGATAGTGTAAATTGAGGAATAAAATACTTAGAAATATAACATTGATGATCATTTCTCAAATCCATGGATTTGTTAATGCCTGAATAGTAGTGATTTTGAGATTCCTAATTTATTTTTGGATTTGATAAATCCATATTTTTATTTACTTTTCATCTATATGTTATATTGAATATTAACTATTTATCATAATATATTTATTTCATTCTTATATTTACATAGAAAATGAAATCTAAATCCAAAATTTCAATTTCTTGTTTCCAAATGGGCCAAAAATTCTAAATCATTGAAAATGTTCTTGGTGGAGCTCCATGCTAAGTAGACCAACATAATTGATACTGGAAACAGGGATATGTGGGAGAGTCAATGAGAGGCTTACAAGGCTTGATTAGAAAATCAACTCCTTCCTCGTTTGCTTACATATGTGAGAAGAGAGGAAATTATCTGTCTGACAAGGTAGTGTCTAATAATTTGATCAAAAAATTTTACTGTGTTAATTTAGTCTCACTAAGTGGATCTTATCTTCATGTGTAAGATGGATGAATTAGCATGCTTTGCCCTGGAATGTTGGCTTTAGGATCTAATGGTTATGGTCCGGGAGAAGCTGAACAATTCTTAGCACTTGCTGAAGAGGTACGATTATGCACTTAGACACTCATATCCAACCATATATATTGCAACACATTTTATTGTTGAAGCTAAGTCTCACATGAAGTTTGTGGCAACATCAGTGACACAGGAGCTTTATATTTATTATTATGTTATTTATTTATAAATTATTATACTTATATGATAGACGTCTAAGGCTAGGATTATCAAGTATTTTAGGGTTTAAATCTAGGGCTAGAATAAAACTTCACTTGCAAGAAAGTCTAGTAGTTTTACTTGCAAGAAAGAAAGCCTATATAAATAAGTTGTAAGCTTTACCGCCACATTATTCTTCTAATTATTTTCTTTGAATTAATATTTTTTTATAAGACTTTGAATTAATATATAGAAAGGGGAGATTTTTCTATACCGCGTTTTCTAGAGTTCCATCTTCCTTACTCCTTTACTACTCTGATTCTATTGATTACTGCCTTTTTCCCCTCTAAACCACATTTTGAGGAAGCTACTTTTTGCCAAGTGTATCCTGATGCCATTTGGAGGATAATCTCTTTCAAGGAGAGAAGTATTGTTTTGGATGCTTAGTAATTGGTAGTTGTTAGGTAGGACTCTTGGAATAAAAGAAGTTGTTCTGGGGCTCTTGAAATAAAAGTTGTCTTTGGTATAATTTTATTTAGTTGATATACTTTCTTTAATTGCAATAACCTCTTTTTAAAAGGACAGTGAATAAAAGAAATGCATGTTGAATTTTAATCAAAACCCTAAAAAGAGATATGGGTCTCCCTCTAACAAGTCCTAAAGGTTTCATGCCCCCTTGGATGAGCTTGGGTATTTTCCGTTCATCACCCGTGACTCAGTCCCGGGCGTAACATCACACATGCATAACCTTTTATATGATTTATATTTTGACACCTCAACTGTCATGTTCGGTGTTCTGTTCATGTAAGTTAAATTCATCTGTTGTGTTTCACAATGCTGGTGCATCCTGATTAAAAGATATCGAGAAAGTAATTAGTGTTTCCTTGCATTTTTTGTCATTAATTAAGTAGAGTCCAGTCCTACTCTTTATGTTTGGAAAATTTAATGGCTGTTTGGACCTCTACTCATTGCTTAGTCCTGTCCTGACTGGATCCTTTTGATATTTTGGTATAGCTTGCCTGGACTTGCTATAATTTCTATCAGTCAACCCACCAAGTTGGCTGGAGAGAACTATCATTTTCCCACTGGAAAGGTTTGATGCATTATTCTTCTGCTATTGTTTGGTAATTCATGTCTCCTTGTCTCTGTTTGATATCTAAGTAACTGTAGGACATGGCTGTTAGTACTAAATGGAATATTTTGCGGCCTGAGACTATTGAGTCACTCTTTTACCTCTGGCGTCTCACCGGAAACAAAACATACCAAGAATGGGGTTGGAATATCTTTCAAGCATTCGAGAGAAACTCCCGTATAGATACTGGGTATGTCGGGCTCAAAGATGTAAGCAAGCATTAGCAAACTCTTCTCGACTTTTCTTGTGCCTTCTGTTCCTTCATCCATATATATGACATTTTCTGGGCATTTTATTTGGAGAAGACAATATGCTTATTTGGGTTGCCATATCCCTGAGCTGCCTTTTCTATTGTTGGTAATCATGCGCCCGTTCATCAGAATAAAGTTGTATTAATCAACCAGGAGTTACTATATATTTCATATTTTAAGTTCATTAGCTGGTCCTGTGATGATTCGAAGCTCCATGCAAAAGTTTCATTCTTTGTCCCTTGTTTAATGTTTGTGTCCAAATATGCCAAATTTGTGGTTAAAAGTATTCCTACCATTCCTACCACTCTTACTCAGGTGAACACTGGTCTCAAAGACAACATGATGCAAAGCTTCTTTCTAGCGGAGACGCTCAAGTATCTATATCTACTGTTCTCACCTCCATCCGTCATCCTCTTGATGAGTGGGTGTTTAACACGGAAGCGCATCCTTTCAAAATCGTGACCCGAAGTCCTGATGAAAGAGAAGATATCTTTTTGAGGTCATACCGGGAAAGAGTGTGAATGCAGTCTGATTAACCCATAGGCTAATACTTTGAAAGCTTGGTTAATACTCCCTGCTGCCACTGAACCTCAGGTAACATGATTGCAGCCTTCATTTTATTATTTGCAAACCGTATGGAGCGAGTTTTGAACTGCTACAACAGATTATAGCGGTAGCGACGAATGGTGTGTTAGTTATGAAAATTAACGAACAGCCTATCCTTGTATTTGATAATGAATTCTAGATTAATGTGTAGTAATTAATGTTTTGTTGCATAATATGGACAAATATGCAGGAACATGTTCAGAATATAGGATACATATGACTTAAGGTAAGAAAGAACCAATACATTGTGATGCTTTAGAAAAGCCAAAATACATGGCATTTAGCTAATTAGCACATCTATTATTAGATTTAGGAGTGCAAATTAGCCCACATACATTGTGCTAATCTCTTTCTTGTTGTAAAGGTGGCAAAACCACGTCGGAAAGCATGTAAGCAGACGAGGTTAAAAGTGGTATAATTAAAGCATAAAATAGGATTTACTAGATGAAGCAAAAAAATCCCCTATCCTATCAAAAATTAAAGGGTAAAATACATAGATGGTCATTAAACTATGTTGTAATTACATTTTTTTTGCCATTAAAGTTTTAGATGTTAAAAAATAGTTATTAAATTTACCGAGTGATTAGTAAAATATTATTAAACTTTATTAAATTAGTACACAATGTCATTAAAAATTATCGAATTGTTACAAAACGAGCTTTAAATGTATCATTATTTTATAAAGTATAATGGTTGTTTTATAATACTTCTATAAATTTAATGATTATTAATGATTTTTGAAACTTTAATGATCAGAAAGATCATTTCAGCATAGTTTAAGATTCATTTAAACCATAATTAAATACGGAAAGAAACAAAGTGAAAAGCAGCCCTATTTCTCCGCAGCAGCTGCAATGATGTCTCCAAGAGTGGTGGTGGGTCTCAATGCTTTGCTCCTACTACCAATTCATGAATGAATTAATCAACAGCCAAGTTTAATCACATTATGTTAAAGTAAAATAGTTTTATATTTAAAATATTATACCATTAATACTTTAACAATTTAATTGTTATCGATTATGTTTATGATATAACGATAAATAGTATTTCTTTAATACCGACTAATATTAGATTTTAAACAATTTCTCTTTTCTACGTGATTGGTTTTAACTAGTTTAGACGAATATTTAATAATAAATACGATTATTTTATGGATAAAGATAAGCATTTAATAATATTAAATATAATCTAAGATTAGTGAGTTAAAAAGAGTATGTAACGCAATACAACTTCAAGGCAATAGCTATAAAAGCCTAAGTCGTTTAGTTCAGTAATCTTGGATTACCTTTGGATTTCAATCATTCTCAACCTCTGTAATAAGTTATTTCTAATATTGGTATTTTGAGTGCTTATTACCGGGAATGTGATTTCCCTTTCCCTTAGGTATTGTTACATCCCCAATGTTTTAGACTAAAATACCCTTAATTTTTTTTCCAAAATATCATTTTTCTGTCATTGAATAAAAAAATTCTACGAATGTTAAACTGTAAATTTATCCTTAAACTATTTTAGATTTACAAAAAAAAATTCATAATTATAATTTTATATGAAGTTTAGGGATAACAATAAAATTTTACCCTTTCATTAAACCTATTTATCTTTTCAGTTTTGAAAAAAAATTAAATAAATTTTATGAATTCAAAATTTTTAAAGAAAATATATAAATTAATTATAGTAGAATTCAACTTGTTAAAAAATATATATATAATAAGGATAATTTGGTAAAAATATACATTCTAATAATTTTTTATTCCTTTAATCAAACACTGTAATCTTATTCCTGCTAAACGAACCAAATACAATAATATAAAATTCTCAATAATCTTATTCCCACCGATAATCTTATATTTCGTGAATCAAATGTATTCTAAAAGTAAATTTAGAGTTGTAAAGAAGAGAAGCAAGACCAGTCAAAAGGTGTTGTTTGCCTTGAAAATTGCATCTTTTTATGGTATAATATTTTACTCATTTTTATTTAAATCGTTGGATTTAGGATCGTATCAAGTAAAGGTCTTTACGTATCTCACCTTATGTCTTTTAACTTCATAGACCCTATGAGCAAAACATGAATTTCCCCACCTAAGAAGAATATAAAAGACTCTTTATATATATATATATATTCATTACAGTGTTTTTATACCCCGAGATGGACAGCAAAAAAGGTTCTAAAATATGATTAATTAACGTCTATAAATATTAACTATTACTATATTAAATTTTAAATTACATTATTAATAATATTAATATTTATTTGTTATCTTTAAAATATAAAATTTCTATGTAATTAATGTTTATTTTTAATTCGATTTTGAGTTTGAACTAAATTTGAGTTTGAGCTTCAATGAATTAAATCTGAGAATATTTTAAATTTAAATTTTTTAACTTGAGTCGAACTTTAATTTCTAATCTTGAATTTGAGTAAAACTTAAAAATTTTAAGCTAGTAGAATTTTACGTTGAGTCGATCTCAATTTAAATTTGTTATCGAATTAAATTTAGTACATTAAAATTCGATTGGACTCGTTTATAGGAATAAAAAGGAAAGTGAGAAAATGGCAAATGGAAACCTCCGAAAAGCTTAGAAATCCTAAATGTTTGGTGTCGGGAACAACGCACGGTGCTGATTGACGCCTTTGCTTTACTTTGGGTATCGCCGGCTCTCCTTTCCAAGCTCCCGACACAGATTCTCTTCGCCCATCACTCTCTTTCTCAACACCTATTCCTACTACTCCTTCCATTTCGAGTTTAAATTTTGATGTTATAATTATTAAATTAAGAAAATATATGTATTATAAGTATTTATAGGATTAATTATGACTCAGATGTGGATAAATGGAGAGTATTTTACATGGGAATGAGTAGTAGCAAAGCATCGAGACCCACCAACAGTGGTAGTGCCATCATCGCTGCCGATGTGGGAGAAGCCCCACTTTTCACTTTCTTTTATTCTTTTATTTGTATTTCTGGGTGGGAACCACGGAATGTTTCTTTGCTTCATCTTGTCGTCTACCATGTGTCCATGACCTCCATTGAGCTGATGTTGTGCTTAGCTTACCTGGCTCACCAGGTACCCGGTTAAATCACACAACCATTCCTGACCTCCATAATAATTTACCTTTCAATTAACTGTCAAATAAAAACAGAACAGAGAAAAGGATAAGGTTCTCGATGAGAAAGTAAAGACAAAACAAAAATGCTTCAAATTTGGCTTTATAGGACACAAAGCAGAGCTTTGTAGGGTTTTCCTTCCCTGCTTTCTGTAATAATTAGATAAAGTATTTTTCTATTCATTCTTTTATTTTTTTTATTAAGTCTGAAATAATTTCTATTTAAAAGTTTTCTACTTAATTGATAATAAATGCATTTATATTAATACCTGAACTTAGAATTTAAAATTCCTAAAAAATTAATATTCTTCTACTCGTTTCATAATTTCTAATCTCTTATTTCCTTTTTTTTAATTAAACGACAATCGTTAATATTTAAACTCATATATTTAAAAATAATAATAATTTATTTAATCGCTTAAATACATTGATATGTAATTTAATCTCTTGATTTTAAAGCTAACGGACAAGACTAATCTTAACTCTCTTTTTTATTCTACAAACAACACATTAAAGCATAACAGAACACATGTAGTCTTCAGAAAGCTAGAAAAGTAATAAAGAGAGAAAGATGCGTTTGGATTGGGATTAGCGAAGAAATAAAGTGGCCAAGTAGCAGTCATGATGATGTATTTCAGGCGCTACATGCTTTTTGCGTTTTTGTTCCTTTCTTTTTACCAAGAAATTGCTTCCTAAATTACTTAAATTCATATATATATATATATATATATATATATATAAAGACAGAGAAGGGGAAGAGAATATAGTAGAGATATAAAAAGATTATATAAAGTTACAAAATATAAAATTTAAATATGAACTTTTTATCAAATTAAATTTGATGTTCGGACCTTGATATCGAAATATCTGATATGAGAATTTGGATATTCATAAAGTATATATTTGATTTTATTTAGTGATCTAAAATTTTAGATCAAATAATATTCGATATCCGCAAAATGTACATCTGAAACAATAGAAATGCTTTTGCATGGGAACACAATAATTGCAGCAATGAAAATGAATTGCGAAGGATACTCTTCTTTTTGTTTTGCTGTAAAAGCGAGCAATTTAGATCGGCTTTACGTTGCCAATATTTGATTACACGTTGCATGTTTGTGATTCCCCACTTCTACCATCGTTTTCTAAAAAATTCTCCAATGGGGAATTTCAGAAATTATTAGGATGGGGGAGTTCATTTTAGAGGCCCACATAAAAGGCTAAGTTTAGGGGGACTTGTAAAAATAAAAAAAAATTAGAAAAAATGGGGTTCTAAAAAAAATTAAACAGTTTTCTGAATTAATAGTTGCTCCCCCCCTTTTTTATACCATTTTCACTACTTTTATCAAAATTTTAATTATAGGGCATGCATAAAGAATTACAAGTATGGAAAATAGGTGAAGGGTGATTATCAAAGTGGATATAAAGTCTCATGGCATAAAGAATTACAAGTAAAGAGTTACAGCAGTTGCAACTCCTGTTTTATCTACAGGGTCTTCTAAAACAAAAGATTTTTGGGATGAAGTACGGGTAAAAGGACATAAAGTCTCATAGCATAAATTGATATGGTTGCCCCTACACATTCCCAAACATAGCATGATTACATGGATGACGCTTCTCGATAGACTCTCAACTAAAGAGAGACTCCTTAGAATGAGAATTGTTACTAATGACTCCTGTATAATCTGTAAAGAGGCTACGGAGACTAGTGATCACCTGTTCAATGACTGTACTCTGGTAATTTCCATATGGAATAAAATCCTTACTCTCTCTGGTTTAGGTACTCCTCATTTACCATGGGTGACCATGTTAGACTGGGCCTATAGTGCTTGGAAATGTAAGTCACTTCTCACTACCATCTTGAAACTTGATTGGTGCGCTTTTATTTATTCCATGTGGGAGGAAAGAAATAGAAGACTATACTGAGGAAGCACAAGAAGTGTGGAAGAAATTGTGAACTCTATTAAGCAAATTGTAGGTATCCAATTAAGAGGAATATATAATAGATTATATAGTATGAATATTTACATTTGTAATCGTTGGGGAGCTTAATCATCGATTTTGTTGTAAGTAGGCTGTAATTTATCCCATTTATGGGATATTTTTTATAGCAGAATTCTGCATATTGGGTAATAAAATTAAAATTATCTCAAAAAAAAAGTGGACAATCCAGAAGTGACGAAACATATATTTTTGGGTAAACTACACATTTAGTACCCCAACTATTACTTTGTTTTGATTTGGTCACCAAATTATTTTTCAAAATCATCGGGTGACCAAAACGAAAAAAAGTGATGGTTAGGGTACTAAATGTGTAGTTGCACTATATTCGTTTTATAAAAAAAATTATAAAGTTAGAATTCAGAGGTTCAAAAGCAAAATAGTAAAGTAGGCAATGATTCTATTTAGAATGATTACAGGGTCCCAGCATTTTACAAATAATGCAAGTGAAGGGGTGTTGATGTCCCCAACATAATGTCCAATCTCAACATAATTATTACATGCAGGATCCAAAAATTTAAGAATGAGATCTAAAATTTTAAATTTTTTTAAAAAATTAATGTGTATGCAAAAATTATAATTTTTTTCTTTTTCCTTAACACATTAAATTAAATTTAACAATTTTTCCAAAATAATGGGATACACTTGACCGAGCTTAGTGCATCCGCCACTGATTCCATGTCCAATCTTCGTCATGTGTTCAAAGTAAATAATTTTGGTCAGTGTGATGAAATCTCCTGCACTTGTATCACTTGAATGTAAAAAGCTGTGGATCACAAAAGAGAGATTTAAAGTTGTTTCTTTCTTTTTCGTCTTTAATATTTTGGGCACTCTAGTTAAAAAAAAAAGAGACGGTAAATTATTGCTCCTTAAACTTTCAAAACCATTCAACTGTTTTAAAAGATGCAAGTAATTGTTAATGTCGACGGTAAATGGTAAATATTATTAATAATTTACAGTCTCCTCACAATTTACAAATTTCTTCTAATATCCATTCGTATGGAGAATATGTTATTGATTTTGGATCGCTTGACTCCATGCTTAGTGTCCTTTCCATTGAGCCTAGAGATGATGATGCATGATTTTATTTTAAGAGAGATATATTTCTAGATTTTAAAAGATATGAATTTATAAAATTTTAGGGGATAAAATAGATTATCGATAAAAAAATATAAAAAATATATAAATATATGATAATTTTAAACTTTTAAGAAGGTAGTTGCCCTTAATCGCTCTGTTCATCCCTATTCGTGACCGAAGATCATTCGTTTGATACTTTTTAATATAATATTGAACAAAAATTTAAAGAAAGAACAAATAACGACAAAAAAATCGAAGGGTAGAAAAATAAAAAGAAATCCATAACAAATTCTATAGTTTTTCCTCCAATTCTAAAACGACTTCGCATCATATAATAATACTAAATGATGACGTATTAATAAGATCAAAACAATACAATTTAAAGATATCAAAATGATAGCATTTAACTGAATGATTTTTTTTTGGATAATTCATTTTATTACCCAAAGAACCGGAATTACTATAAAAAATTAGAGTTCTGATTACAAAGATTGCCCTACATACAAAAAATATCAGCAATCAAACAATACCCCAATTGTTACAAAGAGTAATATTAACACTATCTAATCTATTAAGATTCATATCCCTTAATTGTAAACCAACAATTTCCTTAATGGCATGGATCAGTTCTTCAACGTTCCTGGATCGTTCTTGGAAAATCCTTTTGTTTTTTTTCTTCCCATATGGTGTAAATTAGGGCATTGGAAGCAATCTTCAAAATATAAGTGAGCATGGATTTACCTTTCCAAAGAGCAGAAGCCCAAGCAAGAAGATCAATCAATGACAACTGATGAACTCGCAAACCATTTAGTGAGAAAAATGTTGTCCATAAAGAAGTAGCAGTAGGACATTAAAGGAATAAATGGTTCCTTGTTTCCATATCAGCGTCATAGAAAACACATTGTCACTCAGTGATAAGTCTCATGCGTTGCAGCCTTCTTTAGTAGGAAACCTATCACGGAAAGTCATCCAAGCAATTAGCTATGTTTGGGGATGTGGAGAGGAAACCATAGTACTTATGCCATGAAACTTTGGTATTCTTCACCCTAATTTCATTCCAGATTTCTCTAAGGTGGCGTTTGGTTCACTGGAATCCCTTGGAATTAGGGGGAATTGGAATTCAATTCCACCACTTTCCCATATTTAGTTCAAGTTTTCAAAGGGGGAATTGGAATCCAATTCCATCAAGGGAGGGAAAGTAAATTACATCCATAATATGATGGAATTAAAATCCTTTGGAGGAGGGAATGTGAAATTTGATCATACTACCCTCATCAATCTTTTGGTATTCGGGTAGGATTTTTTTAAAAAAATTTCGGGGTCGGGTCGGGGTTTTTTAAAGTTTGATATTCGGATAGGGTCGAGTTTTTGTAAGTGTGATATTCGGGTCGGGTTTTTTTTTTAAAAAAAAATTCGGGATTGGGTCGGATTTTTTTTAAATTTTGGGTACGGGTCGGGTTGGGTTTTTTAAGTGTGATATTCGGGTCGGGTTCAGGTTTAGGGTGAAAAATACCCGACCTGACCTGGAAAAATATATAATTTTACCTTATATATTTAGGAATAATTACAATAATATCCCTCTATATATAATTTTTTTTCAATTAAGTCACTGCTTTTATTGAATAAAAATATTTTTTTATTATTTCGGGTCAGGTCGGGTCGGGTCGTGTCGGGTTTCTAATTCATATATTTGGGTCGGGTCGGGTTTGGTCGGGTGGACCAAAAACCCGACCCATGGTCATCCCTAATTGGGATATTTTAACTTATGATGTTTATTAGTATGATTTTATAATTTATTGAAATGAATAATCAATCAATAAAATAAAATTTTAATATTTTTAAAATTTATAATATAGTGCTACATGTAAGTTATAAAATAAACTAAAATTAAGTAAAAAAAACAAGAATGGCAATTCTGTCATTTTACATTACTGAAATCAAATTCATTTGGCATGTCTGCGAACCAAACAGAATATGAAATTGGATTCCAATTCAATTTTCTGCCAACCAAATAGATTTCAGATTCAGATTCCAATTCCTACAGATTTCAATTCGTTCACAGATTCCAATTCCCTCATAAATATTCTAGCGAACCAAACGCCACCTAACTTTCACATAAGAGCGAGATTTGTCTTATGCTCCTGCTCATGGAAGGTTTAATCTCAACATTCCAGAAGTCATAAACATTGAAGAACACCGTTTATAACTGAATGAACTTTATAATATAAAAAGTAGACATAAAACGATAGCATTTAACTAAAGAATTAAAGTCTAAACGATACCGTTTTATTAGACTCGAAATGACTCGTATCAATAATCATAATTTTTCAATTAAATCTAAAACCGAATCGAATACATTTTCATTATTAAGAAGAAAACAAAAGAAGGGCTGAAAAGGAACCAATAATGGAGTGTATAGGATAGCAGACAGAGGGTTGCCTTTTTAGGTACTTGTGGGTTTGGGAGGGAATATTAGAGTGTCTCTCTTCCTCTCTACGAGGATTTTAATTGGCGTGAACTTCCAATTCTCCTTTCAAATTTATTTCATCTCATTCTTCCTTTTAAAGCCATGGCTGAATCACATATAATGCGACAAACAAAGGAAAAAAGGAAAAGAATATTTCGACTTTCCTTCTCTTTTTGCTTTTCTTTATAACTTTTTTTTACTGCCTCTTTTCTTGAATTTCTGCTGCTTTTGTCTGTCCATTCTTTTGAATCATGTGGAAAAAAGGAAGCAATGGTAATTTTCTTTTACCTCAACAATAATAAGAGAAATGAAAGATCAGGAAGTATAAAGAAGGCAATGTATGTTGTGTGTTTCGTAAAACTCTTCTTCTTTCAACATTCCCAACAGTTTTCTTCTTCGGGTGGTGGTAACTGGTAAGGTTAAGAGAGGTGAGCCATAAGCATAAAGATCAAGAGAAGTTTGTGGAGAGTTTAGGTTACGAAAGAGACGAAGTTTTGACAAGGTGGGTGGTGTTGGGGGGCGGGTTTTGGCCAAGTGATGCGCTCAGGTGCCTATACGGTTCAACAGACACTCACGGCGGAGGCTGCTTCAGTGTTGAAGCACTCTCTGGGGTTAGCAAGGAGGAGAGGCCATGGTCAGGTCACTCCACTCCATGTGGCCGCTACTTTGCTCGGTTCAAGGTCTAGTCTCTTGAGAAGAGCTTGTATCAAGTCTCAGCAGCCTCACCAGGCTTCACATCCTCTTCAGTGTAGAGCTCTTGAACTTTGCTTCAATGTGGCTCTCAATCGGTTACCGACGGCTCCGGGTCCGTTTCTCATCGGGCAACCAGCTTCTCTTTCCAACGCTCTGATCGCAGCGCTTAAAAGAGCACAAGCTCATCAAAGAAGGGGTTGCATTGAGCAACAGCAGCAGCAACAACAGCCTCTTCTTACTATCAATGTAGAGCTCGAACAGCTTATCGTGTCAATACTCGATGACCCGAGTGTTAGTAGGGTTATGCGAGAAGCCGGCTTCTCCAGCACTACCGTTAAGAACAACATCGAGGAGTGCTCATCGGGTGCGGTCCGTGAGAATCAAAGCACTTTCTGGCTGAACCCATTTTTCTTTTCCTCTCAAAAGAAAGCCTCAAGCGACCACATCACGGATTCGACGTCGGTGAAGGAAGATGTCAAGTTGGTTTTCGAGGTTTTTTCGAGGGAAAAAGGAAGAACACTGTAATCGTCGGTGACTGTCTCTCCATGACAGAAGGCCTTGTTTTGGAGCTGAAGGCCAAGATAGAAAGAGGAGAAGTTCCCGAGGAAATGAAGAACGTACACTTCGTCAGGTTTTACTTCCCGCCGCTGTCTTTGAGATTCATGGTAAAAGAGGACGTCGAAAAGCATGTAACCGACCTGAAAAGGCGGGTGGATTCTATTGCAGCCGAGGGAGAGGGTGCCATTATCTACACAGGAGATTTGGGGTGGACTGCGGATGTGAATGTCAATGGAGAACTCCTTGCGTACAGTGCAGTCGATCATCTAGTAACTGAGATTGGAAGGTTGATCTCTGATTATAATTTCTCGAAAACAAAGGTCTGGTTAATGGCTACTGCAAGTTACCAAACATACCTGAAGTGTCAAATGAGGCAACCTCCTCTTGAAGCTCAATGGGCACTTCAAGCAGTTTCTGTTCCATCCGGAGGACTTGGCTTGAGCCTCCATGCTTCCAGGTTTGCAACATTTCCTCCATTAATGTGGTTATTATCTTCTTCCTTGAAATTTTTGAATAATTTAGTATTGTGATCATGCAGTGTCCATGATTCTCAAGGGTTGGAAATGAAGCCATTTGCTGAGCATGACAGGCTCACCTGCTGTGAAGAATGTGCTTTAAATTACGAGAAAGATGTACGGGCGATTAAGTCTAGCCAGCAAAAGCTCTTGCCACTTTGGCTTCAACCTCATGCAAGCCAAAAGGTACACAAAATTTAAGTTAAACTGATCTTTAGAAACAATTTTGAATCAATTCTTACATTTGCAGGATGAAATGCTTGAACTGAGAAGAAGTGGAACAGATTATGCCACAGTTTGCACCAAGTTAGGCATAACCAGAACCATTTGAGTGGAGAAGGCTACCCTTGTGCTTCATCATACCCTTTGAGGTCTTTCACTGATTCTGGTTCAAAGCTGAACCATTCGGTGCCTAAATTCAGACGGGGAAGCTCATGTACCATCGAGTTCGATTTTGGTAATGGTGCTTGCGAGAATCAATCAGGCCAAGCAAACTTGGTCTCTCTTAAGAATGATGAGGATAAAGAGGTAAAGATCACACTTGCTCTTGGTAATTCTCTGTTCTCGAGCTCACAGAGAACAGAAAAAGAGACAAGTGAATTGTGCAAGACGTTGCAAGATAACGTGCCTTGGCAATCTAGGATTATTCCTTCAATAGCCGAGGCCCTGAAGCACACCGTGTCCTTCAAGAAACGTACTTGGTTACTGATTCAGGGGAATGATGTGATCGGAAAACGGAGATTGGCCGGTGCCGTTGCGGAATATGTTTTGGGGTCTGCTGATTTGCTCTTACACATGAACATGAGATGCAATGAGGTAACTTCCTGTTACAATAGACTCGTAAGAGCATTTCGGAACAACGAAAGGCTTGTAGTCTTGGTGGAAAATGTTGATTTGGCTGATACCCGCTTCCTAAAGCTCCTAGCCGATGAATTCAAAACCGGAGTATTCAACGAATCAAGAGACACCGAGGGAGGTATCAGCCGAGCAGTAGTCATTTTAACCGAGTCCATTTGCTCGAGCCACGAAGACGACGAAATTAATCAAGATTCCGTAATCGAGATGAAGCTAATTTTCAGTGAAAAAAGTAGCAGTTTTTGCACACCGGCCTCCGATAACAAAAGGAAAGCCGCCGAGTGGGATGTTAGTAACAAGACCAAAACGTCGAGAATCAAAGACGAAGACGCATCATCCCTCAACAAAGATTTATCAAGCACCCGAGTTTCAAGACTCTTGATCTGAACATGAAAGCCGATGAGGATGATCAAAGTGGGGAAACAGGGGGAGACACTAGTCCAATTTCAAGCGACATAACTAGGGAGACCGTGGCCGGTCCACGTCTACAACTCGGGTTCCTCGAATCAATCCAGAACCGCTACATCTTCGACCGAAATGAATCTCCAGACAACGAGATGAAAGGGTTCTTCATGTCCAAGATGAAGGGAACCCTGGAGGCAACTCTTGGGGGTGACAAGGTGATTAGTTTTAGTGTGGAAGATAAGGTGTTGGATGGTATTTTACTTGGTTCAAGTTATTTTCTACGCAGCCTGTTTGAGAAGTGGCTAAAAGACATTTTTCAAAGGGGATTGGAAACTGTTAAAATTGGCGGGAAAGATGGTATACATGAAATTAGGTTAAGTTATGGGGGTATACGTGGAAATGCAATGGAAAATGGGTACATGGGGACTTGCCTCCCTAGCAAGATCCAAGTTTCTTTCATGGGTTAAATTGGGGTTTTATTTCATTATGTAGAAATTTCCTGACAATACAGAAAATGACCATAGTGTCCTTTGTGTAGTTGGGCTAAATTGGGGTTTTCTCTCTCGTGGTTTTATCATGTGTCTTGTTTAATTAATTTTCAGTGCTGTTAAAATCTTAATCATATTTCTTTTGTTTCTTTTTATAGTTAATAATGCCTATTCTTATCTCATTATTACACCCATATTAAGATAATTACGTAGGATGACCTCAAATTCTGATTTCATTCT
Source organism: Hibiscus syriacus (assembly GCF_006381635.1). Classification (NCBI taxonomy): domain Eukaryota; kingdom Viridiplantae; phylum Streptophyta; class Magnoliopsida; order Malvales; family Malvaceae; genus Hibiscus; species Hibiscus syriacus. Next base: position 442,387 of record NW_024063384.1, on the reverse strand, counting down.
TTTTTTTTGGATAAGTAACTTATATTTCATCTAAAAGAAAGCAGCATAGCTGCTACAAAGAATACAAAGAACGTACTAGATCAGACCCCAATTAGTGAAAAAAAAACTAGTTGCATCATCGATCCTATGTATGTAATTCCTATACAACTTGATTTTTACAGCCTCTTTAATCCTATACACAATTGTATCAGCAGAACGAGTATATCCTCTAAAGCACCTGTAATTACGCTCCTCCCAAATGTAATAAAGGAAACCAGACCAAGCAAGCTTGAGAATTTGCACCCGGAGGGATTTACCTTTCAAATTCACGACCAACCAGTTAAGACATTCATCCCAGGTTTGCATGTCATAGCAGATCCCACATGAAGCTGAAATAGATCTCCAAACTTCCTTAGCAAAGAAACAGTCTATGAAGAGATGGTCCCGTGATTCCAGATCAAAGCCACACACAGCACAATCAGTTTCCAAAATCAAACCAAAACGAGCCAACCTATCTTTAGTAGGCAATCTGTTGAGGAAGACCATCCACGAGATAAGGGAAAACTTGGGAATATGACCAGGGAACCAAACGATTCTGTGCCAGTTAACCTTCTCCCTGCTGACTCTAGTGTTATCTCAAATCCATCTGCCTTTAATTTGGCCCCAGACAGTACCAGGAGGAAACAGTCTCCTTGCCTCAGTAGCTTCTTCATAATCCAGCTGAAGTGGCTTTTACAATCAATATCCCAGAAGCTCACATTTTTAAAGTAATACTCATGAAGCCATGCAATCCAAAGAGAACCATTATTAGCCATAATGTTTTTAATAAGCAACAAGCAACAGGTTTTATTCCAGAGAATAAGGTCCCTGAGCCCTAGGCCCCTGAGCCCTAGGCCCCCCTCTGATTTCAATGAACAGATCTGACTCCAGCCCACACGAGCTCCTCTAACAGGGGAGTCACAGCCTTTCTAGAAAAAAACGCATACAAATCCTCTCTATGTCCATAATAATCCCTTCAGGGAGGATGAGTTGTCTGCTCCAGTAGTTAAAGATACTGAAAAGAACAGTCTTAACAAGTTGTAATCTTCCGCCAAAGCTAAGTTTCTTAGTGGACCATTGACTAAGCTTGCCTTTGATTCTTTTCAAAAGAGCAGCACAGTCATTACTTGTGAGTTTACGAGTAACCAGGGGTACCCGAGATACCTAATTGGGAGATGAGCCACCCTAAACCCAGTAGCCAACTGAATCCGATTAAGAAAATTATCAATCCTTATAATTTCATTTTAAATTGATTTTTGAATTTTTAAATATTTTATATTAATTATCAAACTTTAAGATATATGCGAAATGAATAATTCTGATATTATATATATATAAATAGTATTGAAGAAATATTAAATATTCAAGAGGGCAGAATATAAGCTTAATAATAATTTATATTTTACTATTCTACTTATAATTTAAAAAAGTATAAATATTTTATTTCACCTCTAACACAAATATAATAATAATTTAAGCAATTAAATAATATTAATCAACGTAGAAAGCGAGTAACGTCGAGGATGAGGATGCCCAATTTGTTCATTAAATTTGACTTTTGACCTTTCCCCCTTTCTTGTTCTTTAGGTAGCTCAAGAAAATTCCTCCAAAACCCCCCCAAATTCATCTCCTCAAAAATCCAATTCCATAGCAACACTGAAGTGAAAAACAGTAACAACAATGTACGTAGAACACGCCTTCTCGATATCCGACGAGGATATCATGATGGACAATCCCCATGCCATTAACGATCGCCCCCCGTACAAGGAGATCGGCCTCGCCGTCGCTCTTCTCATCTTCGGCACCCTCGGCATCATCTTGGGCATCTTCATGGCCGTTAACAGAGTCGGCGGCGACCGAGCCCATGGTTCTTTTTTCTCTCTTCCTTTAAAAGATCTGAATAAAAAGCTTTAATTTCGTGTAAAGGACGATTGGCTGATTTCCTGGTTTTGATTGATTCTTTCAGGGCTTTTCTTCGCGATACTCGGATCCATATTGTTCATTCCGGGCTTCTATTACACGAGGATTGCGTATTATGCGTATAAGGGATACAAAGGCTTCTCCTTCTCCAACATTCCCCCAGTCTAGACCTGCCCCGCCCTTATGTACAGACCCCTTTTCATTTATTTACTTTGTTTTGAATGTTTCGTTTCTACGGATTCCGTAGTTCTGTTATTGACTTTGTATTTTATTTGTTTCACAGTGCAATTGTGGTCAGTAGTCTTGTTTTTTTGTGGTTGTTTTATGACATAATATCTAATATTACTATATACAGTTTCTTAATGTTACTAATTGTTCCCCAATGTTGTATTGATCCCTTGCATTTGGATAAGTACTTTCCTGCATTAATAGCTTCTGCATACCTTATTAGCTGATGTTATTGTTGTTTGAAGGAATAGATGGAGAGGTTTTGAAGGGTTGTATTTTCTATTCTTGTGGAATTCGTGCATATAATTAGGCTGCAAATTTTTCTATTTTACTCTGTGTTATCTCTGTTTTATGATTTGTGATATGTGAATGTCCAAAAACCTTTCTAATTATCTATTGATACCAGTGTGAATTACCAAGATGTTTACCTAATCGGGTCAGCCATTGTCATATCGGTCTTACAAGTATGTAATTCTTAATCATCGTTTATCATTTTTCATGTCGTGTTTCCACTAGAATCACGTCTGCCATCTTTGTAGAATAGGGTTTATATTAGAGGCAGTATTCTTGGTGCAAGAGGTAGCTCCTGACTGTAATATTCTTAATAGGTTTTTGGGGCATACGTAGATTGTGACTAGTACCAAGATTGATTGTGATGCAGAAAATATGGCTGGTTGCACTAATTGACAATGGTATAGAAAGATGTAGATTGTGAAGGGATGTGTGTGTGTGTGTGTGAGGAGGGACCACTGTCTTAACATTACCCACTTTGTAACCCATCGAACTGAAGCACTAGGTTTCTTTCTCCATTCTTTGCCCGGGTTTTAAACTCAAGTTCCACAAAATCATATCCCTCCTCCTGTGTTCATGACTTCATGTGTATCACTTGACCTTCTCTGGACCATCTCTAATTTGTTTTTCATATTTCTGGATGTGTCCTGGCATGTCCCCTACTTATTTCACTTTGTTGGTGGCCTTTTCACATTCGACAACAATATGAGGAGATTTGACTTGTGTCATTGTATCATTGCTTCACAAATGAAAAGTGAGCCATGAATGTTTAGTTATATGAGCAAGGTAAGATAAATGCAAATCTGGAATCGGTGAATGCTGAAGCAAAGTTGTAGTTGTAGATGCGGGGGATGGTGGTAAGTAGATAGCTGATGAGAAGATTATGGAATAATTCAAGGGGTTCACCTTTAGAAGTATGGAAACTGTGTATATTAAAAAAAAGCTTAGTATTTCTACTGTTTGAAAGAGTTGATTAGGGATTGTTATATGTGAAAGAAACGTGTTCAAAATTTGGAAATGTGGTGAGATTAACATGATGTAAATAAGGAGGGAAGTTGATATGTTGTTTGCTATGAACAAGGGTTAACTCATAGGACCAGAAGGGCTTGAGAACATCTGTGCAACTAATTCTTTTTGAGAAAATCGTCTCAGTGACCAAAAATGCCTTATAATATACGATTTTAACCAACTTTTTTTGGATTTGCCAAAATGACCAACAAAATCGCAACGCGAAATAAAATCGCAACGCGATCCCCAGAATCGCAAATCAGTTTCCAAAATCGCAACGCGATTCTTGACAATCGCAATGCGATTTTCATATTCGCATTGCGATTTTCCATAATCGCAACGCGAATATGAAAATCGCAACGCGAACACATAAATCGCAATGCGTATCCGTAAATCGCAACGTGTATCCGTAAATCGCAACGCGTATCCGTAAATCGCAATGCGTATCCGTATATCGCAACGCGTATCCGTAAATCGCAACGATAATCCGTAAATCGCAACGAGAATCTGTAAATCGCAACGATAATCCGTAAATCGCAACGAGAATCTGTAAATCACAACACTGAAATTTGGGTATATAACTACGCAACAGCAGCAAATCATAAACTAAATCCCTAAATCGCAACTCATTCCATCTCCATCTATCACTCTCTCCGGCGACATCCGTTCCTATATCCAACGACATCCTTCCCAATCCGACAACAGGTTTTAGTTTCGCAGCTCGTCTGTTTAGTAAATTAATTTACAACCATGAAATCATCTAATGTTGATCATGTTTGGATAGATTTGTGTTTTGGAGGGTCATGGGATAATGTTCATGGTGTTTTACAATATATGCCTTACCCATGAATCTTCAACTAAAATTGTCTTTACAAAAGTTAACTTATGAAACTCTAATGCTACGTGTTTCAAATAAATTGAATTTAGAGCCCCTAAGTGGATTTAGGCTATCTTTCAGAGAAATGGTAAAGTTTATTTGTTAACCGACAATGAAGATGTTGAACGATTCATTGGTTACATTAGTGTTTCACAAGATGATGTTACATTGTATGTTGTTGAACCTAGAAGTAGTATTGTTGGGTCAGTAGCGGGTAGTAATCAACTAAGTTTTTCTCAAACCCACAACCTTTCTCTAATCCAAATCCCAATCAACTTTCAGCACCAAATTTCGGTTTTCGTATTGACCAGTTAGACGATGATGAGCCAATAGAAAAAATTGTGAGTACTAGTCAGTATTCGAAATTTGGTCTTGGTCATATCCGGACTTGATATTGGTCAATACACGAATTTTGATGATGTTTCAGAAGAAGAAACAGACCCTGCGTGTAATGATTTTGATATTGGTCAATACCCGAATTTTGATGATGAAACAGCCGTTGCCGAAGAATGTATTGTTGATGATAATGAGGAGGAAGTTACGACTGTGAATGAACATGTTGAACATCCATTCTGTAATTCATATAATCCTGAAGAAGAAAGAAGAAGAAAAAGTCCCCGAAGAAAAGAAAATGCCACGGGCGTATAACTGGAATATGCCAGAATTACTTCAGATACCGGAAGAAGAGTTGGTAAAGAAAGCAGTTGATTGTTACACAAAAGTTATTCGTATCAAGAAAGATGATTGTTTTGATACAAAGGAAGACTTGAAGATAGCTTTGTATACGAAATGTGTGGAAGATGGCTATCAACTAAAAGTTAACAAATCAAGCAAAGATCGTTTCGAAACAAGGTGTATGATTGACAAAAACTGTACGTGGCGTATGATTGCAAAGAGAATAAAAGATTGCGAAATGTTTCAAGTTAGGACTTTTATTGATAACATACATGTTCAAGAACCCAAGTTTTTCCTCACCATAGACAGGCAAACAAAAGGTGTTGGGTGGTTTTCTGGCTGAGTTAATGTTTTTGAATGGCAGGGTATATCGGGGACATGAAATTATGACTGACATGAATGCTCGGTTCAAGATTAGTATATCATATTCTCAAGCTTGGAGAGCCAAATGTTATGCCTTGGAATTGTTGAGGGGGTCGCCAGAAGCATCGTTTGCCCAACTGCCGGCTTATTGTCACAATTTAAAGCTGAAAAACCCTTGGTCGGTAACTCATATCAAAACAGATAGAGATAGACGCTTTGAGTTGCTGTTTATCGCCATTGGTGCTACGGTTAGTAAATCAATATAATTTTGTTGACTCATTTTTGTTAGTTACATGCATTTCACATTTAATGATTATATTTCTTGTGTATATTTTGTAGATTCGTTCGTTTATTACTTGCATGCGCCCAGTTATTATAGTTGACGGAGCACATTTGAAAGGTCGATACCTTGGAGTAAACTTATTAGCAGTAGCCATGGATGCTAACAATGGGATATTGCCAATAGCTTACGGGGTTGGCAAATCTGAAACCTCTGATTCATGGACATGGTTTATGGGGCATCTTAGGGATTGCATAGGTCCTATTAGCAATCTGACAATCATATCCGATAGGGTAAACTCAATTGACAACGCTGTTAGAAGGTGTTTCCCAGATGCTTTTCATGGACTTTGTGGTGTTCATTTGTATAGAAATCTAAAATCAAGGTCTGCTGGTATAAAAAAGCACAAATGGACATACTGGAAGGCTGTAAAAGCTTATCGGGAAGTGGATTTCAATAAGCATATAAATTGTTTAAGACGTGTTTTGCCTCAGTGTGCTCAAACACTAGAAGATGTCGGGTTTGAAAGATGGTCAAGAGTACATCAACTTGGAGCAAGATATGGTTTCATGACGTCTAATAGTGCAGAATCAATCAACGCTCTAAGTCGTCATTCCCGGAAATTACCCATTACTATGTTAATGGAGTTTTTTCGAGCCTCTATTCAACAGTGGTACTACAAGAAAAGAAACCATGCAGGTATTATTTCTTTGAATTCGTAACTTATCATATTTGTAACACCCCCAACCCGTATCCGACCCGGATACGAGTCCGAAGTGACACATTGACTTTTTAAACATTTATTCGTATAAAATAGTGGGTAATTTAAAAACTTTGATAACATTTAAATTATTTCCAAACGTTTACAACAGATATCAGAGTCCATACCATTTATATCTTTAGACTACATGCCAACTACATTCTGTAAACAGTACATACATTTTCTGATCTGACATTTGGTAAGGAAAACTGACATGTCTTGCTCCGCATTACTCTTTACTCTTCTCGAAACCTACGTGGGAAACAATCACACGCTAAGTCGAAGACTTAGTGAGGCATAACAACTTATAATGCACTTTATAACATATATCGCTACATGCATGTTATGTTCTATCATGTTATAGCAATTCCATGCATTTTTCATATCGTACAAAATCATATCATATTAATTTCAGTAAATACATACATACACATAATTCATCATTAACAGTTTATCATATAATCACATACTTTTTCAAACCACTTATAAACCCATCGTATACATATCACATTCAGTATGCTTGGTTAATCACTTTATTAGCCCATGTACACTAGTGAGAACTTAAGGTATGTGAGTACATTGAGGTTGTGCACACATATGCTGTCACCACAGCTCGATCAATGTCCCGAAGGACCAGTCCATAGATTCCGAAGAACCTAGGTAATCAGTCCATATGTCCCGAAGGACATAGGTAAACAGTCCATATGTTCCGAAGAACATAGGTAAACAGTCCATATGTTCCGAAGAACATAGGTAAACAGTCCATATGTTCCGAAGAACATAGGTAAACCCTCGACCCTTGGCATGCCAACTATACCCCTAGCTCTCATATCACATAACATGGCATTATCATTTATAACAGTTCACATTACTTATTCATATTCTTTCTCTTATAACCACATATCTTTTCTTTTCAGTCACGTATCACATGTACGTGTAATCATTGATCTCATAACATATACTTGTTTTCACATATATATTTCATATCATTTCACATATACACTTTCATATCACATGCCATATAAGCTCATAGCTTCTTTTCATATTCTCATAGGAGTACATAATTCATATCTTATACTTTGTTTTCTCATGTTCACATATATCATGTCATATGGCTCATATCTTTCTCATGCAGTCACATAGTTCAGTTCACATATGTTCATATATACATTACATAGCACATACTTCTCATAACATTACATTCAAAAGCATGTTAACACATATAATCATGCATCATACCATTCATGTCATTCATATACGTATAATCATATTCATGCATTCTAACAGAGGAAAAGACTTGTCGCAAGTCTTGTTTCCATTTAGCACCATAAACTAATTAATATGCACTCACCTGGCCTCACTAGTCAATTTCAATCTCTTATCTTTCCCTTTGATCGATCTTACTTGCCAAACGTTCCGGAATTCTTTATGCGTAGAATCTACATAAATGTACATTTCGGGACAATCATTAGATACCTACACCTTGTAATTGGATACTAGCAACTTAACCGAACTTATTAAACCCATATTCCCAATTTTCCTTTAGGGGGAATCGGTTCCCCCCTATGGGGGTATCGATTCCCTCCAGACATTCTGGAATTCTGTCGTTTGAAGGGGTATCGGTTCCCCTTGAATGGGTACCGATTCCCCTTGCCCAGAAATCATATTTTCAACCCGAAAATTCCTTCATTTTCACTCAAACACTTCATATATCATCTCCTTTTCATTCTTAACTCTAGTACACATACTTAAACCAATCTATCTTCATTTATTTCATCTTAAACCTCAAAATCCTATCTTCCATATGAGATTCAAAAATCATACCAAATTTTCAATGTGTTCTAATTCCAATTCTAACACTCCAAATCTCTTAATTTAACCATTGACAAGTCAAATTTAACTTCAAATTCTACTTATCAATTCTTTTCCAAAGTTTCATATAAAAACTCCAAATCTTTAATCTCTCATAACCCCTCCATCATTTGTTTTAAGATGATTTAAGCTTTCCTTAAGCTTATTAATACCCAAGAATCAAACTAAGCTTAAAACTTAAGAATTAACCAACTGAATTAACTTACCTTTTGTAGCTAGCCCCACGTGAAGAAGAGAAAGCAAGAGAGAAAAGCTTCCAGATAGCTCTCTTCCACGTTTTTCACTCTTATAAAAGGGAAGAATATCTTTTAAAGGAAAAGACCATACTACCCTTAATTTCCTTTAATAATTACCAAATAACCTTTAATATAAATTCAAATAATCATTGAATTCTTTCATTCTTATACTTTAGTCACCAAATTCTGAAACTCTACAATTTGGTCACTAACCCGGTATTGCGGATGTTACAATATTTATATATTTTACTAAGTATTGTTTATTTAAATTTACAGGAACATTGGAACATCGTGTTACACCATGGACTGAAAAAAAGATAACGAAACGTGTTGTGAAGTCAACGTCATGGAGTTGAACCATGTTCAAACACTTGTTTCAAGTACGGATAACTTAAATGGGCTAGTCGATCTAATGCAAAGACGTGTAGTTGTATGAAATGGCAAACATCTGGTTATCCGTGTGGCCATGTTATAAAAGTTGCTCTTCATTTAAACCAAGATGATTTAAGCGCATACGCTATGGATTGCTACACTACAGAAGTTTATCGACAGACTTATGCCGAGATTGTCTACCCTATTCCACATCCTTCTGAGTGGGACATACCAGATGACTTACAAACAGTTTTGCCACCAACCATGGACAGAAGGCTACCTGGCCGACCAAAAAGTCAGATCGTATACCGTCTAAGGGTGAAGAGAAGAGAGATCGACATGTAGTCGGTGCAAGGAAAGTGGTCATACAAGGTTGACATGTGGATCATCAGTGCCATCAAAATCTTTTCCTCTACCAAAATATGGATCCTCATCAAAATCCAAAGCTCATATGGTGTCAAGCAAAAGGCAATCATCTTTAAAATCCCAATCACAATTGGCTTCACCTTTTGGGACTGTTAACTTAGGTGATTTTTAAATGCAAACGTTTTATTATGTGGATTTTATGTGTGAACTTTTAACATTTTCAGTTGAATTAATGACTCAGGCCAACCATTTTGACTTAACCAACTCTTGTTATTCAGTTATTATCACTTATAGCAGCATTTGACTATCGCAACACGGAAATTACAATCGCAACGAGAGAATCGCAATGCGAAATGAAAATCCCAACAAGAAAATCGCAATGCGGAAATGAAAATCGCAATGCGAAATGAAAATCGCAACGAGAGAATCGCAAAGCGGAAATGAAAATCGCAATGCGAAATGAAAATCGCAACGAGAGAATCGCAATGCGAAATGAAAATCGCAATGCGAAATGAAAATCGCAACGAGAGAATCGCAATGCGGAAATGAAAATCGCAATGCGAAATGAAAATCGCATTGCGATTCTCTCGTTGCGATTTTTCATTTCCGCATTGCGATTTCATTTCGCATTGCGATTCTCTCGTTTCGATTTTCATTTCGCATTGCGATTTTCATTTCAACATAATGCAGATTGAAATCAACAAAATCAATTACATTTCAATCAATTAAACAAGCACAAATAAGAATTATGTTCGCATCAATTACACAAATCAACTTTTAAAAATCATCTTTTACAAATCAATTAAACAATCAAAAAATAAGCAATAATTCTTATTTCCAATCATCTACTATTGAATCAACTTTTACAAATCAATTAAACAATCAAAAACAATCAATTAAACTATTGAATCAACTTTTGCAGCCATACATCATTTTCACGCAGTTCACTTCTGAGATTAACCTGCAGAAACCAAACATTTGCTCAAACAACACTTTCTACACATTTAAAACCTACAAACAGCAAATTATTCTATTCTAGGTATTAACCAAACATTTCAAACCAAAAGTCTATAAACTTACCAATTGTTTATGGACATTTTATAACGCGGATGCAGGTAGGCAGCGTCTCGTATATATCGATTTAGCCATATAATGCCGAAACCACAAGCCTACTGCTCTATCTCTATCGGTGGGAGGTAGATACTTGGTGCTTCCCGTCGTCAAACGCTCCAACGCCAAGCATACGAGAGGACCACAATCTCCTCTGGCTCCTCCCGTTTGTTGTGCGCGGTCTCGTCTCTAATAACTGTAATATTGAGCTTCTTTGGCTTCTTGTTTCCAGAACGAGTCCAATATTGATCGCATCCAAGAATTTAGCCAAATGAGAGCTCCATCCCTTAATCTCTCTTAAATCAGCCAATGATATAATTATCATGCTGTCATACACTATTGTCTTAAGGGATGGGACCTGAAGCTCGACAAGAATCCAATGTTTACGTTCCAAAACAGGGATAAACACCTGCAATCATAAGTAATAATTCATTCATTTGCGCACTTATTTCATAAACCTTTAAACTCAATCTAAAATAAATACTAACCTTATCGCCTCCCCCATGCAGGATAAAGTTTAGCTTGTCCATTGCCAAATCAAATGATTCATCTCGTGATTCTTCAAGTGAACGGCGTTAAAGACGTCGGCATAATTTATCGTATATTTTATTTTTCTTAAGTTTCTTATTATAGAAGACGTGTCACCCACGCATCGATATGCTGTTTTACAAAAAAAGACATATATTAGTGACTTACATAAATTTAAAAAAAATAATCAAATTGAAATATAAGAAAAATATAAGACTTACCCCCCATCGAAATAGCCATTGTCTTCGACCCCTAATAATACGCCCCACCAGACGATCAAGCAACAAATATATATCATCGTGAGCTTGCATATGTCAGTGAAACACCCTGGCTCCGCTCATGTAGATAAAATCACTGCGGTCTTAGCCCAAAGGGTGTTATCCAAATTGTGTCCGTAGTTGTTTCCTCCTCCTCTTCAATACCGGTATGGTACTGGCCGGTAACTCATACGAGAGCCAACTTGAATCCATCATGTCCGGCACGTCAGAGGGTTTCTCAAGAAGCCTACATATGACGCCATGTGAATCGGGCTCTTGAATGGTGGGAGGGACCTCTTCAATGATGACAGTGGCCTCTTGAACGGTGGGAGGGGACTCTCGAGGAATGATAGGGGGGTACGGAGACTTAATAGCACGTGCACGCTGTCTGATGCGTGAACTCCGAAAATCAGTAAATAAACAGACATGATATTTAAACAGTGAAAACAAAGACAAATATGTTTCAAACTTGCATTGTATTCACCCAAGTCATTATTCTATCATAGTTCACAAAATGCATCAGATAACAAGAAAAATATGTTTCAAAAACTAATACCCTGAAGTTAGTATTGTCTTTGTTTTGTCCTATGGTTTGAAGTAATGCAATCCATTCAAGTTTCAATTTGCAGAAGAAGAAATAGTTTACTTTCGCAACACGAAACTTAAAATCGCAACGCGAAATGAGAATCGCAACGAGAAACCAAAATCGCAACGCGAAACCAAAATCGCAACGCGAAATGAAATCGCAACGACAGAATCGCAACGCGAAACCAAAATCGCAACGAGAGAATCGCAACGCGAACTGAAAATCGCAATGCGATTTTGGTTTCGCGTTGCGATTTTGTCGTTGCGATTTTGGTTTCGCGTTGCGATTCTGTCGTTGCGATTTTCATTCGCGTTGCGATTCTCTCGTTGCGATTTTAAGTTTCGTGTTGCGAAAGTAAACTATCTTCTTCTGCAAATTGAACTTGAATGGATTGCATTACTTCAACCAATAGACAAAACAAAGACAATACTGACTTCAGGGTATTAGTTTCAGAATGGCAGCAACGACAAATTTACTTTCAAACCAAAAGACAAAACAAAGACAAATACTATTTCACAGTGTTAAAGAATACACAGTTTAGCAGAATTGGCAGCAACCGAACAAATTTACTTTCAACCAAAAGACAAACAAAGACAAATACTATTTCACAGTGTTAAAGAATACACAGTTTAGCAGAATTGGCAGCAACCGAACAAATTTACTTTCAACCAAAAGACAAAACAAAGACAAATACTATTTCACAGTGTTAAGAATACACAGTTTAGCAGATTGGCAGCAACCGAATAAATTTACTAAGCAATCTAAGTGAAATGGCTAATCTAAGTGAAATTACGAGTAAATTTATCATTAAGTTAAATATGGAAAATCTTAAACTTACCTCGTTGCGTAAGTATGAACCTCATTCTGCAACGATACTATCATCTCACGTAGAGCGGCAACCTCACCACGTAAAGTTGACACCTCCACACGCATGCACCATCGTTATCGCGTAGAGTACCGATCTCCTCACGCAAGGCATTGACCTCATCACGTAACTCCCTTGACTCAATCTAAGTGAAATGGCTAATCTAAGTGAAAATTACGAGTAAATTTATCATTAAGTTAAATATGGAAAATCTTAAACTTACCTCGTGCGTAGTATGAACCTCATTCTGCAACGATACTATCATCTCACGTAGAGCGGCAACCTCACCACGTAAAGTTGACACCTCCACACGCATGCACCATCGTTATCGCGTAGAGTACGATCTCCTCACGCAAGGCATTGACCTCATCACGTAACTCCCTTGACTCATCCCGTGGAGGTAGAGGTGGAGAACCATGGAGATAGGAGTCGTGGCATCTTTGGTCGCCTATCATGAGGTGATGGTGGAGAAGAGGCTCGATGATGTGACGGATAGGTGATGGCTCTCGTTCTAGAGGTGTATAGTCGGGTCGATCGGGTGATGGCTCTAGGTGAGGTGATGGCTCTCGAATTGGAGGAAGTGGATGTGCTCATCATCCGTGCCATCAAAAAAACTCTGACTAGCTTGCCACCAATCAGTGGCAAGCTCTTCCTCCGGGGTGTCAGTCTTTGTAATGGAATGTTGGCCTCCTAACAATATAAAAACTCAAACAAAGTTAAACGTCTACTATTAATAACTGTTTATATTATATGAAAGTATTTGTGTTAACTTACATTATTTATTGTCGCATATGGTATTAAGTCTTCCCAATCCAACAGATTTTCCTCTTCCAGGAAATAGCCCTGGGAATATCATTTGACGTTTTTTATTGCATATGTACGCATGCTGGGAAAGCCTCGAATATCCAAATCTACAACAATAATAACAAAATTAGTAATTGTTAAATAATTAATTATAATTTTAGAAACATTATATAGAAATTCTTACCTTAAAGGCCTAAACAAAGCCTGACAAAGTGTATTTCGACCCATCGCCACGCAAACTTTTGCGGTCATCAAAGGCAGTAGACAACTTAGTCCAGGTAGCTTTCCATATACGAACCCCATGGAAACAGATTCCATGCATTCAGGTCCTCTACCAATATTATTAGCTCCCGAGGAATAGGTTGTCTGGCCTCTCTGCCTAAAAAGCCGGCATACACAAGTAGTAGAAGGCATACTCGGACAACATCGACGTCATCCATCCGAGTGAAACCAGCTTTCTTATTAACAATTTCTTCAGGTCGTCGACGTGTAGGTTCGGCTTCTCCATTGACTCATCCGGAAAAACCCGGGATAACCATGATGGGCGGGCGATATGACGATGTACCGCCTACATCATCGTGTCCGAATCGTAGACCAGTGATTAAGCAGAACTCCTTCCGCCCAAACAAGTATACGCTGGTGGAAAATGAAACCATATCTCTTCCTCACCACGTGTATACTGTCGGGTAGATTTGATGTCATGGTCTGAAGCCACAAATGGGTCAAATTAGCATCTCCACCCGGATGCTGTACTCTCAGCCATGGCCCGAAGCGGTTTCCTCAAACAATTGTCTTTGTGCAGGTGAAAGCTTCGAAGCAATTGTAGTGGCTAGGCTGACTTTATTCTTTAATGTCAATGAAGCCGAAAAAATTTCTACAAAAACAATAAACATACCAAGTTAGATATACCAAAAACTACACTGTGAAGATATACCAAAACAATAAACATAAAAAGTAGTAGTTTATTCTTGAAACTAAAATTTGCAACACTGTTTTGTCTTTTGGTTGAAATGAAAATCGCAACGAGAGAATGACTGTCGCAACGAGAGAAATGAAAATCGCAACGAGAGAATCGCAACGCGAAATGAAAATCGCAACGAGTGAATCGCAACGCGAAATGAAAATCGCAATGCGATTTTGGTTTCGCGTTGCGATTCTCTCGTTGCGATTTTCATTTCGCGTTGCGATTCTCTCGTTGCGATTTTCATTTTTCTCGTTGCAGATAGTCATTTTCACGTTGCGATTTTCATTTATCTCGTTGCGACTCTTCTGCAAATTGAAACTTGAATGGATTGCATTACTTCAACCAAAGACAGAACAAAGACAAAGACAAATACTAACTTGAAAATTGCAATGAGAGAATAGCAACGCGAAATGAAAATCGCAACGAGAGAATCGTAACGCGAAATGAAATCTAAGTGAAATGGTTAATCTATTATTGAAATGACCAGTAAACTTATCATCAGTTTCAATATGAAAAACCTACAATAATGCAAAAATTTCAAAATAAAAATAATTAAAAAAATAACCCTCGGAGGTTGATTTTCCATTTCTGAATATTGTGAGGGATTTCTGACCGTGAATGGTTGTGAGGGATTTCGCCGGAGATGGGGACGGAAATCTTCGGAGATGGGGACGGATTTCGCCGTAGAGAGTGAGAGATGGAGATGGGACTGAGTTGTGATTTTAGGTTTTAGGTTATGAGTTGCGATTACGGGATTTTGTCTTAATATTCGTTTTTGTAATTTGAAAATAAAATACGCGTAGCGATTATAATTGCGCTTTAAAAATCGCGTTGCGATTTATGGATACGCGTTGCGATATACGGATACGCATTGCGATTTACGGATACGCGTTGCGATTTATGTGTTCGCGTTGCGATTTTCATATTCGCGTTGCGATTATGGAAAATCGCAATGCGAATATGAAAATCGCATTGCGATTGTCAAGAATCACGTTGCGATTTTGGAAACTGATTTGCGATTCTGCGGATCGCGTTGCGATTTTTATTTCGCGTTGCGATTTTGTTGGTCATTTTGGCAAATCCAAAAAAAGTTGGTTAAAATCGTATATTATAAGGCATTTTTGGTCACTGAGGCGATTTTCTCATTCTTTTTTGTTTAATACTAGTGAAAATCATTTCCATGCTGGTTGCAAGAGGTATACATTTATTAGAAACTGGTAGGACCATACCAACCAGGCTAAAGCAAGTTAGCTGCTAAGCGTCTAAACAAGGGAATTTCCACTCAAAGAGGAAATTTTGAATGGGGGAATACTGCACTCTTGATTGAAAAACGAGTGATTAGCTTGGCAATTATATTAGCATATGAAGCTGCTTCGTTTGTTTCCTTGATGTTTCTTTATATCTATTTTTGTCCTCTGGGTTGACATGTTGAATTTGCGATTACATTTGCTTACAGTTTATGAATGCTGATGAGCAGTTATATTTATTAAGGCTTTGGTCGATAAGAAGAAAGAGGAATGAAAATGCTTTAATCTAACGGTTGAGGTGGAAATAGAGCATCTTGCTCTGTGTAGTTCAACATTAGTTAAATACGGTCTTTGCATCTTTCTGTCCTTCCTACCTACCAGAGTTCTAGGGATTGGTATTGTTAATCAACGTATAACATTCTTTTTTCTTTCTTTCTTTCTTTCTTTGACTTTTTAGGATTTTTTTGTTGTTGAAGAAAACAAAAATACAATTTTTGAAATTGATTAACTCAAAACACTTAGATTTAAAAAATTAATGTATTCTTAATACATTAATTATGATCTATGAGGTTTCTTTGTGAAATCAAAGACCTTAAATCCTAAAAATTGGAAATGATTATAAAAGGTTAGATACGAATTTTGATTAAAAAATTAAACATTTAAAAGTATGAATTGAACATTTACAATAAAACCAGAAATGTAGGTAATTAGAGCCTAAACCCATTGGCCGTCTAAATAAGTTGGAAAATGGTTGATTTCAAGGGTCGAAAAACAGAATTTGTTTAGTTATAAATTTCCAGAAACACAGCTCGGACACTAGCCATGAGCAAAGTTCACTTCTGGGTAAGTTTTAAAGAAATAAAACCAAGACCAAACTCATAAAGGATAATTAAAATGGCGAGCAGAAGAATGCAAGAACCACAAATACACATAAAACAAGGCAAGCAGCAAAAACCAAGCATGCAGATGCAGTTTTGCATCTCAAATCTAAACTAAAATATGCTTACGATTCAATACATACAAATGGTAATGCTAAGGACAGATATACAGCCACGATTAAAAAAAAAAAGGCACTTCAGCTTTAGCTTCAATTAGCATACATCCCATTCCCACCAACCAACTTCCACTTGTTACAGCAAAGATTTCATGCAAAATTACAACCATTTATGCCCCTCGAAACATTGGGTAATTCTCAGAAATGAATGATAATTTCCGCAGGCATGCAAAACAGGGGAATACCCAAGCCCCCATCACCCATCTCATTCTTAGCCCCAACATTAACAAAACCAAATCATTTACAAAACGAAACAGAGAAGCACCACCACAAGTATATCAATCAGACCATGTGATTGGAGTGAAAGGGTTTTGAGGAGGCTGTGGGATCATGCAATGTTGCTGTGGTTGCGGCTGCATCCAGTGATGTAAAGCTTCTCTTGGCTTCAGCCCTTCGAATTGATATCCATGCCCTTCTTGCATGCTTTCTCTGTCACTACAATTCTCTTCTACATCCATTTCATCAGTTTCCATAGACTCCGGAACAGAGACTTCCTGCTCCACATCTCTGCTTTCCTGTGAAGGAATCTGAGAAGGGACCCATGGAACCACAGCTAAACATCCTTCGTTTTCCTTCTTGATCTCTTCGGTTTCGGCCGATTTCGTGTCGGTTGCCCGTAGGAATTGGTCTGCAACAATTCTATGCCCAAATCAGAACCATGAAAAATTATCGTAAACAGCCAAAAATAAGGAAACGAAATGATGAGGAAACGTACTCTTGAAGACGGAGATGAGATCGGAATGGAGGGAGAAGAAGGGGGAAGAACACAAGGAAGGTTCATTAGGATCAAGAAGAAGTGGGTTCGGGTTAAAGAGAACGATGGCTCTTTCGTGATTCTCAGGGAAGTAGTCTTCCTCGATAATCGGCGGCAAATCAGCGGCGAGACGGCGAATCTTGGTGGCCGGCGACGAGAGCGAGAAATCTGAGAAGTCGTCGTTAACTTGGTCGATGTCCTTTCGTTTCAACTTCCCAATCAAACCCATTTCCTTTTAGCTTCAACCAATCAATCAAGGAACGTTGCTGTTGTGGCGGGAGAAATTGGTGGGTATAATATCTGAGAAATTTTAGACGAGGGATGAAGAAATTTCTGACAGGCTCTAGAGAATTCCAGGAAAGAGGTGCTAGTACCTTCTCTCCTTTTTGTTGATCTTTTTTCTTTTCTTTTTTTTGGAAAAAAATAGAACCTGAGTTTCCGTGTTTAGCCTTAGAAAATGAAATATTTCGAGGGTAAACTAAGTCCGACCAACAAAAATCAATTAACTTAGAACCACAATGTGTCAACAGTTTATAATTCACATGAAAACTTAAAATTAAAATATGAAAAAAAAATTAAATTAATTGAATTAAAATATAAGAGGCGATTCGAAGGAAATTTAAAAATTAAAACAACCAAAGTATTGTCACTAAAAATATAATTTAGAAACTAATTTCCACCACTTTTCCAACAAAATTTCCATAAAAAACAGAGTTAAAATGTCAAGCAAATGGTTGGTTCTAACGTTTCTATCTCAAAATTTTATGTAAATGCCAGCTTTACCATTTACCGTGACGAATCCATGTCCACAAAACTTAACCTACATAAAATAAAGCACCTTCAATCAACAAGAGCTATTGTTTTACTGCAAACTTCAGGATTATACATATACTGTAGAATAATTTTATTTCATAGCCATGGCTTGATGCGTAGATTTTATACAACATAAGCATGTTGTTTTCATACATATGCTACCCCTTAATTTATTTAGTCTCAGGCATTGGCTAGAAAAACATTGATCTGGAAATTTTAAGCATGTTCTTCTGATGTAAGTAGCAGAATAATTGAAGAATAACCGAGCATAGGGTATAGATTGGCATCAAGGAATTGAGCATATTGTTTGATGGCAATATCACTCTCTGGGACTTCGTCGGATAGGAAATCGAATGGTGCAGGCTTACTCGTGTCCACCTACGGCTCCCATCTATATCCCGGGGAGAATCAATCTGGGAAAGAAACAATTGTTAATAACTCAATCCAGTCAAAGTGCTGAAATAGAAAATTGATAAACGAGCAGAAAGACTGAAGGGATTGTGCATGTAGATTGATAGATTTCTCAATTACATATAAAAAATATATATATACAGCACACAGAACCATGCTATTGCTAGTTGATTCCATCAAAAGATATTGAGGCCGGATATTTATTGCACTAATATACGGAAGAAGCTCATTCCAATAAGCAACAAGGTAAGCAGACAAAACGGCTTGAAACTTGAGGTTTTGGTAGAAGGTGTACTAACTGCAGTTCGATAATGTTACCGTAAATATTTGAATTATCAAGCAAGTCACTATTTTTGCTAAGCATTCTAACCTATCTTTAATCCAAATGTAAGAAATTAGAAGGTAATGTTCATGTAGAATATGGCCTACAAAAATGAAGTAATCAAATTGCAGTCCTAACTGGTTCTATTTCTACATATTTTCTACCACATTTCATTAGAACTGTCTCATGCAGGTTAACAGGCTCGATACCAAGTGTGGGAGTAACCTAATTCCAGTCAAAATTGTCAGCTAGAGATGAGATCACCTTACTTGTAGAGCTTGTTGTGTCTTACACTAGATCATTTATTCCTTATCCTCACAAATAAGCTCAAACACCAGTGAGTAAAAGTGCAGAGTTGCAAATATGATATGAAGGTCTGATAAAGTACCAGTGAGTAAAACGGCTTGTGTCAGACCAGTCTGGCTTTCCAGGAGTATGACCATGCCACTGCAACCTCTCTGACGTTGAGAAGCCATATAAGCAAAGTGACTCGCATTCACCGCGTGATTTCAGCAAAATCAAATTTTCAAAATGCAGACAAGGAATGATGAGGGCTCACTCGCTCAAACAAGGGTTCTCACCGGCGGAACTTGGTCATGAGACAGAAGAATCTGAAAATATCTGATGAAGACTCTTCCATTTTATCCCACCGAAAGTAGTTGACCTGTGTCGCAACACTAATTAACGAAACCAACGGTAAGGTCCAATGTAAATTTAGATGCAATGAGGGTATAGAGGATCACATAATTATCATGGAAGTATGTGTTGTTGTTTCCCCCTTTTGTGTGACCATATTCATCACCCATGCAAATCATTGGAACACCCTGGTTAAATGAAGAGCATAGTTAGTAAAAATTATGAAACCTCACTCACAAGCAACACAAGTAAAAAAAGTAACACAAACAAATTGCTCCAAAGTAGTTTATTATCATTTCCTCCGACTTATAAGAGGGACCCGCCTATCAACTTTCTAGTCATTTCCTCAATATTAATAAATCATTATTTGCATTTATTTCTTAACAAAATCCTAAAAACTAAAACAGCAAATAGCCAACAGTAGAAGTGATAGCCAAGCATAGAGTAACAAGCTTGAAAATCAGGTTCAAACCTGATCCTAATAAATAAACTTAAATTAAGTCAAGTTTCAAGCCTTGAAACCAACTTTGTGTTGCTTTAAAGAAACAAGGCATGCACTTTTTGTTCAGATGATCATACACGATCAGCACGAGACCTTCAAGTTTATTCAGAAGCCATATCAGATCAAATATATGCCATGTCTTGTTGCTACTGAGATTTCCATTTCTATTTAAGCTAGGCTCCATATATTATCTTGGCTTAG
Organism: Hibiscus syriacus; assembly: GCF_006381635.1. Taxonomy (NCBI): domain Eukaryota; kingdom Viridiplantae; phylum Streptophyta; class Magnoliopsida; order Malvales; family Malvaceae; genus Hibiscus; species Hibiscus syriacus. The sequence continues at coordinate 422,067 of NW_024063384.1, read as the reverse complement.
TAATTGAGTTAAAATCATCTGTTTAACAGAAAACTTGCACAGCTACGTTGCCATGGCTCGCTTTTAACCATGTTTGTAAGCCATACAATTTCCTGAATACGGTTTTAGATATCAATAACGTAACTGATAAATTTCTTTTCGTTCCTAGGCAAACTAGTAATGAGAAGGTAGTAAGTAGAAATAATTAATTCAAAACAAAGTATACATAAGTTGGTAGATGGAGACTTTGTAACTAAAAACTGAAAGAGCATGCAAAAAGATGACTTAAAAAGTCTAGTAGAGCATACAAAAAGATGACTTAAAAAGTCTAGTATCATCGGTCAATTTATTTAGGACACTTTTATTTAACCTAAAACATAGCAAGAATGAATTTAAGAGTGAAGTGTTCAAAGTATATCATGTTAAGGACTAGATGTACTCAACTGGGAAAAACTTACAGTTTGGTTTTCTTGAATTATAGTGTCTACCTCTGACATAAATACAAGTAATCGTATTCAACACAACAAAGGAATCCAATGTGCATAACAATCATTTAACCTTACCTGGGAAACCATAAGGCAGAAAAAGAAATTCCGCATTTGGCGTTTCCTCAGTTTCTTCACAGAAATACTTGCAAACTTCCCCTCCTGAATAACCATTGTGTCTACAAGTTAATCGAGTCGATCAAAACTAAAAGTGTAAATAGAACATTTCCGTTGCAGATATAGATGATGGCATTTACAGAAAAGTTTGACATTAGATTCAAACCATATAAAATCTACAGAATGAATGACCCTTAATGAGCCTAGTTCTCTTGCGAAGTTTCCAGAGCATTTCCATATGGTTGTATTTGCAAAGGTGCAATCACATTTTCAATAAACTCTAAATTAACCAACTACAATGAAGGCACAATACAGTTAATTTCACTAGCCACATATTTTTCTTCTGCTTTTCTTCATGCGAATAAAATCATCAAAACCAAGTGTTCCTCTTTGGACCTTTTTGGTCAAACAAATGGTCAATTGCTTTTCGCTCCAAATTTGGTCAAATCTGCATGCAAACGTGTTTATAAGATACAATATATGCAGTAAAGATGGAAGGGAAACACTAGAGAAAACTATTTGTCATATTTCCTTTCTTACCATACTAGTTTATAAGATGCAAATCAAGATATGTGCATCAAGTATATGGGCCGGTATATGGTCAGTTAAATCACAATGTATCGAATGGATATGATACACGGTAAATGACAGAGCAAAGCTAGAAAAAAAAATCATGTCTTATATATCAACGAAGAACACAAGCAACTCCAGTGTTTTCAATTCAAGCCATCAAGCTGGACACATTCTATCCTCCATGCCAATTTCATATACTCATTGGTGATGTTGATTCATCTCACCCTTCAACATCAAGCATCTAATTAAAACCAAATACAAGCACGAGTTTAAAGTTTAGTCAATATCTACCTCTCCACAATTCCAGCTATTGTTATGACTTTCTCCATCATTGTTGTCTTCCCTGTTTGCTAAATTGTGTTTGTTATTATAGGTAACTAGATCAGCCAAAGTAAAACCATCATGTGCACATACAAAGTCGACACTGTTCTATGGTTTCCTTCCACCTTCCTGATTCACAAACAGAGTGAGAATGCAAAGAAAATGATACAAATTAAATACTATATGATTTAGTTGGAGTTCAAAAATACTAAATATGAGAAACAGTATGACAATATATTCTCCAGAAGTGGCTAATAACTAATAAGGATTCTAAGGAAAATTTTAAATTGAGAATTTCGTAAAGTTTCTTTTCATATATTATATATGAAGCATAGGAAAACTTCTATGAGAAAGATAATGAGACCATAACTATCCACTTGTTTGGTGACCTAGTGTGTTCTGGAGGCAGATCATAGATGACAAACCTGATATAAGTTTGGGCTTCCACAAAGGCATTCAGCAAAAGGTCCAGAAAACCCCTCTGTACCCTTTATAAACTGCCGTACAATGTCAGGATACTGAACTGGAAAGGAATATGCATATAATACAGAACCATTTCCATAGAATAAAATATAGATGCATCTAAAAATGTCAGCAGGATTTTCCTAGCTCAACTAGGAAGTACAGTGCATCCGAGAGACAGGAAAACAGAAGCTTGGACGCGGAAAAAGAAAACTAGATTTGATCCAGATTTTAAGTTAGCTTAAATTTTCATTTCAGTAAATTTGGAGAGAACCCAGTAGTCTGGAGAAGGATAAAGAGATGCTTTGTAGCCGTGAGATTTTCAAGTTCTTAGTGAGGAAAGATGTGAGGAAGATACTGAAGCGGAAGGACAGCGATGTAAAAAAATTAAACATTTGGGATTTTTCTCTAGAAATAACCTTTATTTCTTAATTTTTTTTTTACATTGTACCTACGTCAAGTGTCCATTTTTGTAAACATTATCTCGCTTGCATGTCCCTTTTTTCGTATTTCTCTAGAAATAAATCAAGCCACATTTACCAGCATGTGCTTAATAGGTCTACAAGAAACCTTCTTATCTAGACTGGACTAGTCTAACAGAGAGTTCTTCCAAAACATTTTTCTCAATTAAATTAGATTGCGATTGCGGACTTTACGGCATTATTTATTTCCTAAAATTAACTATGTATTCGTATTGCTGACCTAGTTTCAGTGACCTTGAAAAACGTTATTATGTGACAGTAATTTAATACTATGCAATGAAGAATGTGTAATCTTGAAAGACACCATTTTGCTTCTGTTTAATCTTTGGTAATTTCTAGTGAACTTTAGCCTTTACTATAAATTGCAATCTATCGACATCTATTACTTTGTCTGAAACTATTTGAACCATTTAGCATCCATCTATGCCAGGCATTATCCCCTAACATCCATGTAATACCCCAAAAATTTGATCAGTGACTAAAATGTAAGTTTTAAAAGTTTAGTGGCTAAAGTATAAACTTAGAAAAGTGTAGGGACTGAAATTTGTAATTTTTAAAAGTTATATATTTTAGCCGTAAATGAAAAGTTTGGTCGAAAACAATGATTTTAGTAGGAATCATATTTTCGGTACGAGATTTGTGTTAAAGGCTATAAAGTGGTAAAGTTTGGTATTAAATCGGATAATAAGATCGAATCAAAATTTCACAAAAATGTGAAGGATGCTAGATAAAGGTTGGAAATATTATTTATATATTTTAGAAAAGTGAAATTTAACATGGATCAATGGAATTAAGGTCGATTTTCCATGTTAAGCCAAAATTTTAGAATTAGGTGACTAAATTGTAAATTTCAAAAAATTACAAGGACAAACATGGAAAATTAGAATTAAGATATTTTCTGAATTTGATGAGATAAGGGATGGTGTCATGGACTGGCATGGGTGTAATTTTGAGAATTCATTAATGGTAAGTTAATCTTTTAGCCTAAAATAAAAAAAAATTAGTTATAATTGATTTTTTTATGGGTTAAAGTAAGAGATTTTTTTTAGAATGCTCGTGAACTTCTCTTCTCTCATCCAGCAGGTTGCTGAAACCCATAGCCAAGGTAAGCAAATTTATTTTCTTCCATTTTTGACCAAATTTAGTGAGTTTTGGGACTAAAACGTGAAATAAGAAATTTACCTACACTATTTTCTCTACAATATGGTATAATTATTTATTTGTTTCATGTTGATTTATGAAAGTTGTGATTTTGGAGGTTGAACGGGAAATGAGAATTCAAAGATATAAGATTGGGATTTTGGTTCTAGGAGTGTAATGGAAGCATGACTAAGCTTGAAAGTGGAAAAAAATATATTAGAGAGACTAGTTTAGTGATTCAACTATGAATTTGGTGGGTGAGAACGATAAAATTGATTTGTTTTATTTTGATAAATTTTGAAGAAGCTGAGGTTTGGCTTAGTTTCAGTAGATACTTTTGGGGTTATGAAGAGTTAAGTGATTTTAAAGAATTGGTTGTAAGGATTGATGAAGAATTTCAGGATGAAGTTAATGAAAACAGTTTAGATTTTGAATTTGGCAATGAGTTTGAAAATTCACCAGAAATTCTATAAAAATGATTAGAATGTGATTTTTATATATTGTGTTCGTATATCAATCTAGTTTCGTTTAAAACAAACGGGTATCAGTTTCAAGGTGTATAAAAAAAAGATATGAATTTTTAACCGAGGAAAGGTCCTAAAAACGGGCAGCAGATTCTGCATAAAACAGATTCTGTCAGTCAACTTTAAAAATTCACCATAAATTGTACAGATTGAATTAGAAGGAATTCTTTATATGGATAGATTCGTATTCGAGTCTAGTTTTCAATGGAAGAAACGGAATCAAATTCCAGTGTGTAAATTAATACATAATATTGATTCTTTAAAGATAGCACAAGTTGTCTGAATATGGAAATTTGTAGAATTTGAGTTGAAATGGATTAGAAGATGAAGAATAATGTTTAAATGTTGAATATATTTTTGGATGCTTGGAATTTAAGTTAAATGGCAAGAGACCATTTTGAATAAATTGGAAATGTTGAGAAGAATTCTAAAAGAATTCATTCTAATGGTTAGATGGTGGAAATCGAAAGGTTCCAAAACTTTGGGGACTTGTTTACAAGTTCTTAAATGAAGAAGTAATATTTGGGTATTTTATTCAAGTTCTGGAATTTTAGTAATTAATGTAAAATTATCATAATGGCGAAGGACCATTATGAATTAAAGGAAAAGTTGAGTTGAATTTTAGAAAGAATTCAAAATATGTGGTTTGACGTTATAATGGAGTTATGATTTAGGTTGATATCGATTTAGTTATCGATTTTATTTTATAGATTCTCAAATGTCAAAAATGAGCTTATGTTAGAACGATACTAATATGTAGTTTAAACATTTTGTGTTATAATTTCGTATTGTCAGATTTCAATAAAACTAGCAATCCGAACAATCTGAAAGGAAAGGACAAAGCTTGTGACTAGTATTATCGTATACAAGTTCTTAAGTGAGGCAAAGGTGAGTGCAATTTATTTATTTAATTATTTTGATCGAGGACGACTTGCGATAAGTCAACCTCATCTTATTTATTTCAAAGATATGAATTATGTTTTGATTATTAAATTATATCCATAATTTCTTTAATAAGTTTTATGAAAGTTTTTGGACATGAATTGTCCATGTCACATTTTAAGAATGTGAATTAAATATTTTCGAATCTGATATGATGTTTATCAAATGGTTAAGAAATGAACTAAAAGCCCACTGTATGTTATATTGAGAGTCAAAGGTACAATTGGCATGCCATGAGGTGGAGTGATTATCTGTTCTGATTTTGATATATTGTGGTGTACCAGAGTGTACACTAGTATATATATATTCTTATCTGAATGCACTTGGTGTGCATATTGTTATTTCCGATGTGATAGCACTATGTGTGCTTATCTGTTCCGACTGATGATCTGATATTTGTATTGCGCACACTCGTCTGACTCACGTATCTTACATTCTCTTAAAATATACTTTGGGCTATAAAAATGAAATAAGAAAGTTCTGAAAAGTGTCTGACTACAAAGAATTATAAACTGATTATTCTGTCTGATCCGATTATTTATGATCTTGTGAAAATTATCAGATGATTATTTTCAGGTTTATTATAAAGTTCAACATGAGATATCTGGTTTGAATATTCTGAAGAATTTCAGTCTGTATTATTTTAATGATTTTATATATTTTGATATTTTATTTAATTATTATCACCTTTAGTATTACTGCCTCACTAAGTTATACTTAGCGCGTGATGATTTTCATGCGTAGGTTCTAGTAAGGATAAGTACGATCGGTAAGGAGCTATCGGAGCATATTTTGGAAAGACATACATATCATCAGTATCAGTAAGACATCTATGATGTTCCTTTTGACTTATAGTGGCATGTATAATTAGGTCAATAGTTTCTAATTATCGTATTTATTTTAAATAAATTGTAATAGTAAACTAGAATTATTTTAGTTTATTTTACTTAGTTTATTTTATTGATAACTATGCATGACAAGAATTTATTACATTATTATGTTTTTAAAAGGTTTTACGAAAAGACATGGTTTAGTAAAATTACTGAATAAATAATGAATTTATTTTATTGTAATAAAGAAAGAAATTATAATATGAAAAATACTTTAAAACAGATTTTTTTTTAAAGTTAGAACAATAGTATTTTCAAAGAAATTTTTTTTTACGGAAATTTTAGTTCAGTAAATGTTTTCAGTTTGATGTGACATCGTTAACTCGTATATCGAGATATATACGGGTTAATGGTGTTACATTTATTGGTATCAGAACTACAGATTTAGCAGATTCTCGGCCTAAATCGAGCCTATAATATGTCAAAAATATGCACATGCCATTAAGATGTTGAAATTACTGATATGGTATGGTCTGATGATTTTATTTATGATGCTGCTCCTTACTAACGTAAATTTGTGCTTTTGTTTAGATGTCGGGTTCGGAAGGCATAAGACAGGCCACCGAGCAAGGGGTTCCTGAGGGAACTGGTAGTGGGAGTAGTAACGAAGTAGAGCACGTACCTCAACGTCAGGGAGAACATGTACATCAAGGAGTACCCACTCCAGATCAGGGAACTTTCTTACAAGCTCTAGAGGCTATACTGGCTCGATATCAGCCGGTGGAAGCACCTCCTCTTCCTCCGCCTCCACCTCTTCCTCCAGCTCCGAGAATATCGGTTCCGAAAGAATTAAAAAGCTTAGGAGCTGTAGAATTTAAAGGCGAAGCAAACGAAGGTCCAGTAGAAGCAGATATGTGGTTGAATGATGTGAAAATAATGTTGGTCAGTCTTCACTGTTCCGATGATGAAAGATTAGAGGGAGTAGTTTCATTATTACGAGGTCAGGCTCGTATATGGTGGACGAACGTGACGACACGTGTTCCTCCATATCAGATCATGTGGCGGTTTTTCTTAGAAGCATTTCAGAAGAAGCATATTGGAGAGCAATTTATTACTCAGATGAAGCATGATTTCTTTAATCTGATTCAGGGTGGTAAATCGGTGTACGATTATGAATGTGAGTTTAATAAACTTGCTCGATATGCCTCAGAGATGATTCCTACTGAAAGAGATATATGTCAGAAATTTATTTGAGGTCTTCGTCCCAGACTCAAGGAACTTCTGTTGGCTGCGAACTTGACCACTTTTCAGAAAGTAGTGAACAAAGCAAAAGATTTGGAAATGGCACAAAATGAGAATTTTCTGATAGAGCAGAGACGACAGTCTAAAAGATCCGGAGCATCATCATCTTTTCAGTCTAAAAGAGGTCGAGGTTCCGGTTATCGATATCAAAATAAAACTGAAAGTGGTGCTTCTAGTCGTAAAGGATTTGAGGCAAAAGAAAAAGGCCGACAGACTCATATGACAGTTTCAGGAGCCAGTAGATCAGCTCGATCACAGGATCAAATATTGCCATGTCAGTATTGCGGTAAAAATCACCCTGGAGTTTGTAGAATGAAGACTGGAGCTTGTTTCCGTTGTGGAGATACCAATCACTTTGTCAGAGATTGCCCTTTAATTTGGGAGAGACCAGTGCAGACAGAAAGGTCTGTAGCAGTATCTCAGAGAGGCAGTAGAGGCAGAGGTAGAGGGAGGGGATATTCTGAGACAGCCTCTCAGTCTGACGTTCGTGCTCCAGCGAGAATTTATAACATCAAGACTAATGATGATCGTGACGACCCAGAGATCATAGCAGGTACTTTCTATCTTTATGATGAGCCTTTATTTGTTTTGATTGATCCGAGTTCTACGCGTTCCTATGTTAGCTCGGAATTAGTTAAAAATAAGAATATTCCGTTAGAACCCATCAATAGTGATATGATAGCTATAAATCCACTGGGTCATAGTGCTAGAGTCACAAGGATTAGCAGAAATTGTCCGCTAAAGATTCAAGGGGTTATATTCCCAGCGAATCTTTTGGAGTTACCGTTTAATGAGTTTGAGATTATATTGGGCATGGATTGGTTATCTCGGCATTATGGTTGGGTAGATTGTCGCATGAAGCGATTATTTATAAAGGATGCAGAGGGTACCGAGATAATAGTAATTGGAGAAAAAGCGGGGTCTTCGCCTAATGTAATATCAGCCTTTACGACAATGAAAATGATGGAAAAAGGTTGCACAGCTTTCTTAGCAAATGTGCTCGATACCCGGACATCTGAAATTCGATTAGAGAATATTCCGACAGTTCGAGAATTTTCAGATGTATTTCCTGATAATTTACCTGGATTACCTCCTGATCGAGAAGTGGAGTTTAAAATTGAAGTTTTCCCGGGTACATCTCCTATTTCAATGGCTCCATATAGGATGGCTCCAACGGAACTCAGAGAACTAAAAGCGTAATTACAGGAGCTATTAGATCGAGGTTTTATTAGACCGAGTGTATCTCCTTGGGGTGCACCAGTACTTTTTGTTAAAAAGAAAGATGACTCGATGCGATTATGTATAGATTATCATAAATTGAATAAGGTGACAGTGAAGAATAAATACCCTCTTCCGAGGATCGATGATCTGTTTGATCAGCTCAAGGGTGCTTCAGTATTTTTGAAAATTGATCTTTGATCAGGGTATCATCAGCTAAAGATAAAAGAGGAAGATATTCCAAAGACGGCTTTCAGAACTCGATATGGTCATTATGAGTTTGTTGTGATGCCGTTTGGACTAACCAATGCTCCAGCAGCATTTATGGATTTGATGAATCGAGTCTTTCAGCCATATTTGGATCAATTTGTGGTTGTGTTCATTGATGATATTTTGGTGTATTCTAAGACTATGGAAGAGCACGACACACATCTCCATATCGTACTTCAGATATTACGAGATAAAAAGTTATATGCTAAATTATCAAAATGTGAATTTTGGCTGTCAGAGGTCGCCTTTCTGGGTCACGTGATTTCAGCAGAAGGAATTAGAGTGGATCCTAAGAAAATACAAGCGGTAGTGGAGTGGAAACCTCCGAAAAATGTTTCTGAAGTCGGGTTAGCTGGATATTATCGGAGATTTGTGAAGAATTTTTCAATAATTGCATCTCCACTTACCAAACTACTTCGAAAGGATGTACCATTCGTTTGGAATGAAAAGTGTCAAGAAAGTTTTGAGAAGCTTAAAAAGATTCTGACTGAGGCACCGGTATTAGTGCAGCCAGAGTCAGTAAAAGATTATGTAATCTACAGTGATGCATCCCATAATGGTTTGGGATGTGTTTTAATGCAAGAAGGTAAAGTGGTAGCCTATGTTTCAAGGCAGTTAAAGACGCATGAACGGAATTATCCGACACATGATTTGGAGCTAGCAGTTGTAGTGTTTGCTCTAAAAATATGGCGCCACTATTTATATGGTGAGCGATGTTATATTTATACAGATCATAAGAGTTTAAAATATTTGCTCACTCAGAAAGAGTTAAATCTAAGACAAAGAAGATGGATTGAGCTTCTCAAAGACTATGATGTGATTATTGATTATCATCCTGGGAAGGCTAATGTGGTAGCTGACGCACTTAGCCGAAAAACCTTTACTGCTATGAGAGCGTTAGATGCACGACTATCAATGGAAGATGATGGTGCATTGATTGCAGAATTGAGATTGAGACCCGCCCTATTGGATCGTATCAAGGATCTTCAGAATAAAGATAAGAAGTGTTTAGATAGAATGAAGCAAGCAAAGAAAGGAGAAATTACAGATTTTGAAATTAAGTCTGATGGATGTTTGTATTATCGGAATCAAATTTGCATACCCGATGATGAAGAACTGAAGAAAGATATTCTTTCTGAAGCTCATTATAGTCCTTTGACTATGCATCCAGGAGGAAACAAAATGTATCAAGATTTAAAGAGTCGGTATTGGTGGGCAGGTATGAAAAGAGCTATCACTGAGTTTGTTTCTAAATGTCTAACCTGTCAGCAGGTAAAAGCAGAACACCAAGTACCTTCGGGGTTGTTGCAACCTATCTCAATTCCTCAATGGAAATGGGAACGAGTTACCATGGATTTTGTGACAGGTTTACCTTTGACACCTAGTAAGAAAGATTCGATATCGGTGATAGTGGATAGATTGACAAAGACATCACACTTTATCCCAGTTCGAGAAGATTATTCTATGAACAAGTATGCTGAGTTATATATCAGATAAATAATACGACTTCATGGAGTACCCATTTCGATAGTTTCCGATAGAGATCCGAGATTCACCTCGAGATTTTGGAAGTCCTTGCATGAGGCATTGGGAACCAGACTAAATTTCAGCACATCTTATCATCCTCAGATAGATGGTCAATCTGAAAGAATTATTCAGATACTTGAAGATATGCTAAGGGCGTGTGTTATTGATTTTAAAGGATCGTGGGAAAAGTATTTACCTTTAGCAGAGTTTGCTTATAATAACAGTTATCAATCAAATGGCTCCTTTTGAAGCGTTGTATGGAAGAAAATGTCGAACACCACTGAATTGGTACGAATTAAAAAATCGAGATGTAATTGGTCCAGATCTAATTAAGGAGATGAAAGACAAAGTGAAAGTAATCCAAGACAATCTCAAGATAGCAGCTGATAGACAGAAATCTTATGTTGATTTAAAAAGAAAAGAGATTGAATATCAAGTGGGTGATAAGGTATTTCTTAAGGTGTCACCTTGGAAAAAGATTCTAAGATTTGGACGAAAAGGGAAATTGAGTCCAAGATTTATCGGACCATACGAGATTGTAAAGAGAGTTGGACCAGTAGCTTATCAGTTGGCGTTACCTCCAGAGATGGACAAGATTCATAATGTATTTCATGTATCAATGCTTCGAAGATATCGATCAGATCCTTCACATGTAGTTACACGGGAGGAAATTGAGATTCAACCAGATTTATCATACGAAGAGGAGCCAGTAAAGATTTTAGCACATGAAGTCAAAGAACTAAGAAATAAGACGATTCCATTAGTAAAAGTACTTTGGCGAAACCATAAAGTTGAGGAATCAACTTGGGAAAGAGAAGAAGATATTAAGAAAAAGTTTCCTCATCTATTTAATTCAGGTATGTAAATACATATGGAAAATTCGAGGACGAATTTTATTTAAGGGGGAGGAATTGTAATACCCCAAAAATTTGACCAGTGACTAAAATGTAAGTTTTAAAAGTTTAGTGGCTAAAGTATAAACTTAGAAAAGTGTAGGGACTGAAATTTGTAATTTTTAAAAGTTATATATTTTAGCCGTAAATGAAAAGTTTGGTCAAAAACAATGATTTTAGTGGGAATCATATTTTCGGTACGAGATTTGTGTTAAAGGCTATAAAGTGGTAAAGTTCGGTATTAAATCGGATAATCAGATCGAATCAAAATTTCACAAAAATGTGAAGGATGCTAGATAAAGGTTGGAAATATTATTTATATATTTTAGAAAAGTGAAATTTAACATGGATCAATGGAATTAAGGTCGATTTTCCATGTTAAGCCAAAATTTTGGAATTAGGTGACTAAATTGTAAATTTCAAAAAATTACAAGGACAAACATGGAAAATTAGAATTAAGATATTTTCTGAATTTGATGAGGTAAGGGATGATGTCATGGACTGGCATGGGTGTAATTTTGAGAATTCATTAATGGTAAGTTAGCCTTTTAGCCTAAAATAAAAAAAATTAGTTATAATTGATTTTTTATGGGTTAAAGTAAGAGATTTTTTTTAGAATGCTCGTGAACTTCTCTTCTCTCCTCCAGCAGGTTGCTGAAACCCATAGCCAAGGTAAGCAAATTTATTTTCTTCCATTTTTGACCAAATTTAGTGAGTTTTGGGACTAAAACGTGAAATAAGAAATTTACCTACACTATTTTCTCTACAATATGGTATAATTATTTCTTTGTTTCATGTTGATTTATGAAAGTTGTGATTTTGGAGGTTGAACGGGAAATGAGAATTCAAAGATATAAGATTGAGATTTTGGTTCTAGGAGTGTAATGGAAGCATGACTAAGCTTGAAAGTGGAAAAAATATATTAGAGAGACTAGTTTAGTGATTCAGCTATGAATTTGGTGGGTGAGAACGATAAAATTGATTTGTTTTATTTTGATAAATTTTGAAGAAGCTGAGGTTTGGCTTAGTTTCAGCAGACACTTTTGGGGTTATGAAGAGTTAAGTGATTTTAAAGAATTGTTTGTAAGGATTGATGAAGAATTTAAGGATGAAGTTAATGAAAACAGTTTAGATTTTGAATTTGGCAGTGAGTTTGAAAATTCACCAGAAATTCTATAAAAATGATTAGAATGTGATTTTTATATATTGTGTTCGTATATCAATCTAGTTTCGTTTAAAACAAACGGGTATCAGTTTCAAGGTGTATAAAAAAAAGATATGAATTTTTAACCGAGGAAATGTCCTAAAAACGGGCAGCAGATTCTGCATAAAACAGATTCTGTCAGTCAACTTTAAAAATTCACCATAAATTGTACAGATTGAATTAGAAGGAGTTCTTTATATGGATAGATTCGTATTCGAGTCTAGTTTTCAATGGAAGAAATGGAATCAAATTCCAGTGTGTAAATTAATACAGAATATTGATTCTTTAAAGATAGAACAAGTTGTCTGAATATGGAAATTTGTAGAATTTGAGTTGAAATGGATTAGAAGATGAAGAATAATGTTTAAATGTTGAATATATTTTTGGATGCTTGGAATTGAAGTTAAATGGCAAGAGACCATTTTGAATAAATTGGAAATGTTGAGAAGAATTCTAAAAGAATTCATTCTAATGGTTAGATGGTGGAAATCGAAAGGTTCCAAAACTTTGGGGACTTGTTTACAAGTTCTTAAATGAAGAAGTAATATTTGGGTATTTTATTCAAGTTCTGGAATTTTAGTAATTAATGTAAAATTATCATAATGGCGAAAGACCATTATGAATTAAAGGAAAAGTTGAGTTGAATTTTAGAAAGAATTCAAAAATATGTGGTTTGACGTTATAATGGAGTTATGATTTAGGTTGATATCGATTTAGTTATCGATTTTATTTTATAGATTCTCAAATATCAAAAATGAGCTTATGTTAGAACGATACTAATATGTAGTTTAAACATTTTGTGTTATAATTTCGTATTGTCAGATTTCAATAAAACTAGCAATCCGAACAATCTAAAAGGAAAGGACAAAGCTTGTGACTAGTATTATCGTATACAAGTTCTTAAGTGAGGCAAAGGTGAGTGCAATTTATTTATTTAATTATTTGATCGAGGACGACTTGCGATAAGTCAACCTCATCTTATTTATTTCAAAGATATGAATTATGTTTTGATTATTAAATTATATCCATAATTTCTTTAATAAGTTTTATGAAAGTTTTTGGACATGAACTGTCCATGTCACATTTTAAGAATGTGAATTAAATATATTTTCGAATCTGATATGATGTTTATCAAATGGTTAAGAAATGAACTAAAAGCCCACTGTATGTTATATTGAGAGTCAAAGGTACAATTGGCATGCCATGAGGTGGAGTGATTATCTGTTCTGATTTTGATATACTGTGGTGTACCGGAGTGTACACTAGTATATATATATTCTTATCTGAATGCACTTGGTGTGCATATTGTTATTTCCGATGTGATAGCACTATGTGTGCTTATATGTTCCGACTGATGATCTGATATCTGTATTGCGCACACTCGTCTGACTCACGTATCTTACATTCTCTTAAAATATACTTTGGGCTATAAAAATGAAATAAGAAAGTTCTGAAAAGTGTCTGACTACAAAGAATTATAAACTGATTATTCTGTCTGATCCGATTATTTATGATCTTGTGAAAATTATCAGATGATTATTTTCAGGTTTATTATAAAGTTCAACATGAGATATCTGGTTTGAATATTCTGAAGAATTTCAGTCTGTATTATTTTAATGATTTTATATATTTTGATATTTTATTTAATTATTCTCACCTTTAGTATTACTGCCTCACTAATTTATACTTAGCGCGTGATGATTTTCATGCGTAGGTTCTAGTAAGGATAAGTACGATCGGTAAGGAGCTATCGGAGCATCTTTTGGAAAGACATACATATCATCAGTATCTGTAAGACATCTATGATGTTCCTTTTGACTTATAGTGGCATGTATAATTAGGTCAATAGTTTCTAATTATCGTATTTATTTTAAATAAATTGTAATAGTAAACTAGAATTATTTTAGTTTATTTTACTTAGTTTAGTTTTATTGATAACTATGCATGACAAGAATTTATTACATTATTATATTTTTAAAAAGTTTTACGAAAAGACATGGTTTAGTAAAATTACTGAATAAATAATGAATTTATTTTATTGTAATAAAGAAAGAAATTATAATATGAAATATACTTTAAAACAGATTTTTTTTAAAGTTAGAACAAGAGTATTTTTAAAGAAATTTTTTTTTACGGAAATTTTAGTTCAGTAAATGTTTTCAGTTTGATGTGACATCGTTAACTCGTATATCGAAATATATACGGGTTAAGGGTGTTACAATATACCAAATGTTTTGAACTATCCTTTTGTGTGTAATGGGGCTGTTGTCGATGTTCTGTTCAGAGCATAAACTTTCTTACTGATTTTGTTATTTCATTTGTGTATTCGAATGTCTTAACTATTGGAACATGTATATGAATTAACCGAAAAGTATTATTTTTCTCTATGCCGTGTTTCTAATATTTTTTTTGTGCTTCCTTTTGTTTCCTTGCATTACAAATTCAGGGAAAGCCCTAGAGGACCTGCGATCTTCACTCTTTAACAAATTCTACTCGGCCGATAGTTCAAAGTTGTGGCCCTGTTGCTGCTCTTACATTCAACTTTATCGTTGCTGTTGCCATTATTTTCGTAAACAAATGGGTTTGTATGCCAAATTTTCTCATATATAAAGCAACTCTCTGTCAAGATCTTGGTTTTAGATTTAATAAAATTGTCCTATATGATCGCTATACTCGTTTCGTGTTTTCAGGTACTTAAATTGGGCATTGATGGCCATTCTGAATACATTGATGGCATGTAGGATTCCAGTTTCCGGTATTTCTGACTTTTATTCACTATGCTGTTAGTTGGGCATTGATGGCCATTCTGAATACATTTGGCCTCCTCCCGGCATCCCCGCCCTCGAAATCAATCCCTTTGTCTTTGTTTACTCACGGTATTGGTATGTCTTCATCAACCGGCCTTGCAAATGTCAGCTTGAAATACAATAGGTTAGATATTTTATCTCTCTTTAAAAGCAACTAACTGAACTCCCTTGGACGACCTTTTGGCTTAATTGTTAATTAATTTGTTTTTCCAGTGTAGGATTGTATCAGATGGCTAAGATTGCTGTGTCACACCATCTATTGTCCTTGCAGAATTTATATGGTATAAGAAGAGAGACTTTCTGCAAGGTAACTCGTTCTCTTCTTTTTTCTCTGAACTTGGATAACATATCATATCTAGTTTTCCGGCCTTAGTTTTCAGTATGGACTTTATATAAATTTTAGATCTTTCTCGAGATTACGAAATAGGCTGCTATTATTTTCCATCCAGACATATTAACCGTGTAGACACCCGTTTTTGTCCGGGTCTTTTTTTTTTATATATTATTATTATCGTTATTTTTATTATTATTATTATTATTATTATTATTTAATTTACATTTACAAACTTTTGCAGGCCTAATCCCTAAGCCCAACAGCATACCCACCAAGCTGGAGCAGACCCGGTTCAGGCCCAATACCCGAACCAGGCCTGGATCTGGCCCAAGTAATTAGGGTTTTAAACCCTAAACGTATCATCATCCAGCCGCCGCCGCCGCCAGCAACAAATGAACAGCCGCGCCACCGTCACTGTTCCGGCCCACTCCGATGGTCCAGCCGCCGTTCCCGCGCCACCATCGTCATCTACAGTGAAAAATCAATCAAACAGCATCCCCAAATCAGTCCCAAGTTATCATTTACAGTAACCTATTTAAAACCCCATTTTAAAATAAGTTAAATCCCGATTTTTTCGGGATTTAACATAGCAAAAAATCTGGAAAATCATTTCACCTATGTAGAGGCTTCATCATTATCACGAAATATCCCACATAAATCAAAAGAAGACAGAAAAATGGGGGAAAAAAAACCATTCGAACTGAAGCAAAAAAAAAAAAAACAGTGATACCGAAACACAAAAACTAAAAAAGGAGAGAGAAGGAAGAGATTTACCCTTAACCGATCAAGCCACAGCTGCTTCATCGGAGCGGTTGGACTCTATTTTAGGAGGTAAGGTTCGTATCTTTGGGGCTTAGGGTTTTTAAGATTTGGTTGTGGGGAAGAGGGTCTAGTTTTTTAGGTTGGTTTTTCTTGGATGAGGATGTGTGGTGTGTGAAACACCATGGCCACCGATCTAAAGTGGCCGGGGTTGTGTGTTCTTCATCAGTGAGAAGAGAAGAAAAGGAGAAGAGGAAACAGGGAGAACGGCTTGGGAGGCAGAGAGTTCTCTCCTCTTTGGTTTTGGGACACGGCTGAGAATGAAAAAAAAAGCAAGGGTTTCGAAACCCTTATTTTTGGGTTATGATGGACCCAAAACGACGCCGTTTAAAGGGGTCATGGTTTCCGTGTTTTCATATTAAGGGGTAAACCACGCTTTTGGTCCCTGATCCTTTGTAACCGCACGATTTAGCCATGGAATGAAGTTTACATTATTTCAATTTGAGCCTTTATCTTTTCACTTTTACATTTTAGTCACTATTCTAGGTATTATAACATTTTTGTTTATATTTGGTTCTGGTTTAAGTATTTATAAATGTTACATCTTAGCCACTGATTTAATATTTCATGTATGTTTCTTTGATATTCGAATCTGGCCATCACATTTATAAATATTTTATTTAAGTCCTATTAATGTATGTTATGTCATTTTTGTGGATATTTGACTTTGGTCCCAATGTTTGTAATAGTTTCATTTTAGTCACTAATTTCGTGTGTTGTGTATTTTTGTGAATGTTCGAATTTGGACAGGATATTTATGTTTCTTACATTTTAGTCACTGATCTTGTGTTATGTTTTTATGTTCGAATTTGGAAGCAATATTTGTAAATCAATCATTTTAGTCACTGGTAGCTTGTGTTGTGTATTTTTGTTGACATTTGAATCTGGTCATTTCATTTGTAAATATTTTATTTTTAGTCACTGATTTAATGTGTTATCATGTACTGTTAATATTAGAATCTAGTCATGGTATTTGTAAAGATATTATTATGGTCACTGTTTTACATTTGGTTTATTTATGATTCGGCCTTCATGTTTGTGTTTATTTCATTTAAGTCCTTTTTTTGTTATTTTATCTTTGGGTAAGTTTCTGCTAGTATCATAGTATTTTATTTTCTTATATTTCAGTCCTTAATTGAAATGTTGGGTATTTTACTTCGAACTTTAACTTTCATCATTCTTATATTTTAGTCATTTTACACTGTTAATTGTTTTTAGTTAAATGTTTGATTTCACTTATTAATTTGTGATGTGTTTATTTTATTCCTTGCAGTTAGTTTTACTTTTTCATACTTTGATTTGCCATGTTTGATGTTTGTTCATTTAGGCCTTAATATTAAATTATAATGTGTATGCTTGCTTGGTAAATATATTTATATTAGCGCATAGATCATGTTTACATCGATTAAATTATTTATTTATTTATTTATGTTTTCCATATATATATAAATTGTATGTGCAATGTGATTTATTTACTTTATTTTTCCTATTAAATTTCTAATTTGCAAATTGAATGATATTCGGGATTTATATATTTTTTTTATGTATATAAGTGTTATGTTAAGTGTATTTATGTGTATTTCGTGTGGAGCCCACCTTTGTGCCTTATATACATATATTGGCTTTTCTTCCATGATTTATATTCATATTAATTTATTTTGTGTCAGCACTTTATGTATCTCTCGTATTTGGTTAAACATTTCATAATTAATTCGAATAATTTTGAGAACACAAATTTGTAGAACGTGCATGGAAAGTATCGCTTGATCGAAGTGGTACAATCCGATATGACATTCGAACAAATGTGAACTTGAAATTAATTTGATTTTATTTTGTTAATCCATTTCATTTTAAATCGAACATTGCAATGAATGTCTCTAAATAATAATTTATTTCATTTCATGTAAGTTATTAATTTTCATTCTACGATGTATATTCGATCTTTTTTTATCAATTTATTTCATTGAATGCGAGTGCAAATAGTCGATTTTCATTTTTAGTCGATTCATATATTTATTAACGAGGGAATATTCTTTTATTGATAAGAAATAGTCGAGTTAGCTTTCTCGATGGAGGATTGCTAATTTCGAGATTTCTTTTCGAATTAAGGAATTTTCTCTAATTAATTGATTCGAAGCAAATTAATTAATGTTCAATAAACGGATCATATTTTAACTTTATATTCGATTTGTAATTTCCACCATTTTACGACAACATGTAAGCGACACAGTACCAGTTTTTGGGCGTTGTGGGGTGCTAATCCTTCCCCACGCGTAACCGACTCCCGAACCCATCAAATCGAACATTTGGTAAACGCAGACCATTTTTGTCTTTAAAAATGATTTTTTTAAATTGTTTTAAAATACGTTTTAGGTATTCGACCTACCTAACCCAAAGGTCGATGGCGACTCTTTTCAATTTAATTCAAATCAACTCAAAATCACCCAATCTTTCCAAAATAAAGTCGTAATCGTTTTTTTATATATTTAATTGTTTTTTAAAAAAAATGGTTATGACAGCTTGGCGACTCTGCTGGGGACTTTTTTTTTGAGAGTCAGGTTGTATGTCGTTTACATATTGTCATCTTGGTGGAAATTATGATTTCTAGTTTTTAGTTAATTTATGATCCATTTATTGAAGTTTTAATTGCTTCATTTTTAATTATTATACTAACATTTTATCTTTTTTGCTTTCAGGCTCTGTCCAAGTTTTTGTCGAGTTTTTTTCTTTCTTTTCATTTTGAGTCAAAGGTAGGTATGTTCCTCCTCACACACATCACTCGCATTGGCATAACATAAGCTCTAGACACGAGCTTCGATCCAAATTAGTCGGGGTGAATGCTTTACTCTCGTAAGAATTTATTCTTCGTATGAGTTTTAGCAAATAACCCATGGGATACATACCTTATACCTTCGTAGGGATTTATTCCTCGTACGGGTATAAGACAGTGAATCCCCTCGAATTGAACTCGTTCCGTTTGAAACCTGTAATGGGTGAGGATCGAGGGTCTGGCAGCCCAAGGGGGCACCGACATCAAGGACAATTCGAGTCCCTTTTTTCCGTTAGAGCCGAAACCAAGCATATAGTGAACCGTCGAACGATCACACTAGGTATAGTCATACCGAACCTTTGACCGTCAGTAGGTACCCAAAATAGGTGTACACGAAGGAGGAACGATTCTAAACCTTAACCATTTAAATTTGTAGAATATATTTTTTTTTCCGAATAAAGCATGCGAACTAGATACCATGCAGTTAGGACCAATTTCTTGAAAATATATCATTTTGGGTAGATAGCTTGTCCGGGTAGGATTGTTATTTAATTGAAAGCATGTTTGGGTAGATATCATGACGGGGTAGGTGTTATATCCATCTCTGAATTACATTTTTATTTGTATCAATTATTTTACATGTACTAACTTATTTTTCTCTTTTGTTTGTGTATACTAACTTATTTCTTCTCTTTTGTTTGTGTCATTTTGTCATTTGCATTGCATTGCATTGCATCATCATAATGCAAAAGTGTTGATCCGTAAGGGGATATTCGAGAGAAAATTTTCACAAGAAGAGATAAAAGTTTTCAATCAAGCGATCGCATACACAGACATGCATCGAAGGCTAAAAAGAAATGCACAGAGTACGAGAAGGAGACTTGCTCAAGAAGATCGTGCAACATTTAAGACTGAAGTCTAAGGAGTAATCCAGCAGTAGATTCTCATCCACAATTATTTCATCGTTAACCATCAGGGAGTGAAGCACAAACTTCAGCATAGCCGAGGCATTAACGGAGTCAGAATACAGAGCGCTTGAGGGGCATCATTATTGAGGACGAAGATCCGAGATGAAGCAGTGATCCATTCCAGGCTCACCATCTAAGCGAAGACATGTTTGTAAATTGGATTGTCTTGTAATGTGAAAACTTTTATTTCTGGTGAAGACTATTCTAGGATATTCATCGTTGGGGTCAACATTTTTCCATCTGCATTTGTATCTTTTTATTTTGCATATATATTTTATTTTTAAGCATTTTCATATGCATCATTCATAAAAACATGAGATCAATTTGTGGAGAAGTCAGTGGAAGTAATCCTGATCACGTGACCATATTGAGAATATAAACAAGAAGCTGAAATCAACACGATAGAAGCTTGTTCGATTGAGTCTTCCAGGATGGTTCGAGAAAAGAGTCATCGTTCCCTGAGGTCTACGATGTTGATCCAGTGCACAATTTCCACCTAAGAAGCTCCAGACATTCCACCGAGAACTGCAAGACACTAAAGCACAAAATCCATAATATGATTTATTCAGGGGTATCCTAATACTAAGCCAGAGAAGTCATTGCATCAACCACTTGCATCCATAGAGATTATTTTGTTTGAACTCGTTTTGTTCTTTCTTCAATATTTGCTTAAATATTTTTAATCTTTGATGACTGAAATGATGCTACCTTCTAAGGTTAAATAATTGAACAAATTTTAATCTTTAGTTCTTTGAATATCGAATGAATTACATATTCTTTTAATTCTTCAAGAATTATAGATTTTTGACATATGGCAAGATTAGACCCTTTCTTATTCTGTCTAAACCCAAAATAAAATCTCTCGATTTTTTTTACCCGAAATAATTCCTGGTCACTGCCAAATAACCAATTTTTGACATTTTATCTCTTTGAGACCTTGAAATATTCTTTTCGACCTTGAAACATTCCCTCTCTTTGAGACCTTGAAATATTCTTTCCACCTTGAAACACTGTATTTATTTTTTGAGACACAAAAGTCATACCCATACCTTTCTTTGAGCCAATAAAGTCATCATCGTCTTCTTAGACGTAGAACCAACATTTTCTACCAATAAAACCTACAGACATTGAGTACAAGATGTTCACTTGAACATAAACCTTCCTACAAAGAAGACACAGTGTGGGGCATCTCGCATCAATTTTCTGAAGACGAGCATGAGCAATTGAGACATGTTGAGAGCAAGAAGCGAAGAAAAAAATAGAATTCATTCAAAATAATTCTATCATGCATTAATTACTGTTTTCATTTAAATAAAAATTAATCCTGAAAATCTATCCCCCTGGGGATACCTCTTCTGCAAGGACTTCTGTGTATGAGATGATGAACGGCTTTCTTTCTTTATCCCTTCACAAAAGGAGAAAATATATCCCTTGTGTCCCCTTTGAGCCTGAATGATATTTTCTTTTGATTCAACCCTAACCAAGGATCACCCTCCACACTGGGGGGCAAGTTGGAGGAAATCTGCGCATGAGTAAATACATTGATCCAGATGAGATACTGAAAGGTGAACCAAACATCAAGTGCGAAGATCCAATCAAAAACAAGGAAAAATCAAAGAGAAAAGAGCAAAGAAAAAACAAAGAGCAGAGAGAAAAAAATCAAAGCAAAAACAAAGAAAAATCAAAGCAAAAATCAAAGGGAAAAAGCAAAGAACAAAAAGAGGACAAAGAACACAGACAAAGAGTCTCCTGACTCAAATGACGCATTGAGCTTCAAACCGTGAGATTAATCAAACACAACCACTCTAGAATCACTTGACTCGAAGATCATAAAACATCAAGAGAAAGACATGCGAGTAGATCCAAATTGAGCAAGACAAGATTGAAGGCATCAGAGTTAATTGATCCTTGGTTCAATTACCTTTAAACACTTGTTTGGGCCTTTTATCCCTTTCTTTCATAACCCTGAACCCTGACTTACATTACGTGCCTTAAAAGTCCATTCTAATCATACCTAGATTTCTAAACAGAAGAGACTATCCTCATATTTCATCCCGCCTATCAGGATTAATATTTTACTTATAAAGATTTTCTAAAATCTTTAATGCATGATAGAGAAAAATAACAAAGGGGGTTAAAGACGTAAAATTCTGAGTAACGTCTTGAAACCAAAGGAGGATTCGAGTTGAAAACCTGAAAGGGCGGCTCGAATATGAAGATTATTACATAGGAGACGATTGCTCAAATCCCTTGATGAGGCATCACACAACATGAATGAGAACATGAGAGTTGGGAGTCAGAGAACACTTCCAATAACTGAGTACAGAAGCTACTCCATCAGATCAGAGAACATCAAATAAATGAGAACACTATACTTTTGACCAAAAATAACCACTTGAGACTTTTTTATCCTCCCTTACTTAACCATCTCTCAAAGATATCGTTGATCTTGACACTTGTCCAATAGCTATAATTTATTGAAGGATTAAAAGTGTAATTAATTCTTTGATATCCAATGAACTCTTGTTCTATAATTTGTCAATTGTGAAACCTTAAAAGGGGCAATGTTTTCAAATCTTTTGATCAAACATTTTTCAAAACTATTGATATTGTCAGACTTTTGGAAATAAAAGAAGAAGAAAAACATTTTCAAACAAGATAATCTCTCTGGAGGCGTATCTTGGAATTCAAAAAAATATATCTATTTGAAGCTCAAGATCGAAGAGGGGCAAGAGAAGCTATTTTGGGGCAAAATTTGATGGAATAAACAAATGGTCTCAGGTCAAGGTTTGTAAGAGTACACATTGGTGGAAATACGGACAAGTTGAATCCATGATAGAGTGAAGATCTTTCGCAACTATTCTCCTTCCAGATCGAGAAAACATACATATATACATGCATATATATACATACATACATATATACACATACATACATAATCCATAAAATTTGCATCAAACATTTATCATCATATATATTAAAGACATTTTTCTCCTCACTTGAGGGCAAATTGGACAAAAAAAAAATCAAATAAATTTCATCTTGACATCTATCATAACTTCCAAGATAGTTAGTCAAAATTGCATCATTCTGATCTTTTCAGGAAATTAGAGCTCGGAAATAACCAGGTGTTTTCAACCTGAAAGAACAATGCAATCCACATATTTGGCTTCCTGAAGTCAACAATCAGATCTTCTGAAGATGTTTCCTCAACATGCAGGAATCAATAGATAAACTTTGAGCTATTGAGATTATTTTCTTTTAAAGAAAATAAAGTGTCGTCTCACTTGAGATAGTTTTCTTAAAAACAAATTTTATTTTGTCTCGCTTGAGACAACATTCTCTTTAAAACAAATTACGTCTCGCTTGAGATATTTTTCCACAAATCTTGAGAATTTTAAAACAAATTGCGTCTCGCTTGAGACATTTTTCCTTTGAGATACAAATTTTGAATTTGATTCACTTAAAACAAAATTAATCTCACCTTAGATTGTTGTTTCTTTCAAAATAAGTTTTGTCTCGCTTGAGACCTTTTCCCTTGAGATCCAAATTTCGGATTTGTTTCACATTAAACAAAGTTGATCTCACTTGAGATCGTTTCTCAAAAACAAACTTTGTCTCGCTTGAGACAACATTCTCTTTAAAACAAATTTTGTCTCATTTGAGACTATATCTTAAAGCAAATTTTGTCTCGCTTGAGACATCATTTTCTCTCATAATACAAATTTCAAGGTTGTGGTACTTAAAGCAAAAGTAATATCACTTGAGATTTTCAAAGCTGATTTGTCTCGCACGAGACAGTTTCCCCTTAAAACAAATCCTGAAATTGTTTCATTTGAAACAAAATAAACACTTTTGAAAACACCTTTGAGATTGTTTCTCTAGAAACAAAATCGACAATATTTGAATCTTTTAAAACGATTTTTTGTCTCTCTTGAGACAGTTTCTCTTGAAAAAATCTTTGAGTTTGTTCCTCTTGAAAAAAATATTTGAGTTTATTTCTTTTGAAAAAAATCTTTGAGTCTATTTATTTTGAAACAAGGTTTTGTCTCTCTTGAGACAATTTCGTGAAAAATCTTTGAGTCTGAAACAAAGTTTTGTCTCTCTTGAGACAATTTTGTGAAAAAATCTTTGAGTTTGTTCCTCTTGAAAAAAATATTTGAGTTTGTTCATTTTGAATAAAAATCTTTGAGTTGTTTCTTTTGAAAAAAATCTTTGAGATTGTTTCTTTTGAAACAAAAATCTTTGAGTTTGTTTCTTCGGAAACAAATTTTTTTTTTCTCTCTTAAGATAATTTCTTTTGAAACAAAAATCTTTGAGTCTGTTTCTTTGGAAACAAAATTTTATCTCTCTTAAGATAATTTCTTTTGGAAAAATCTTTGAATCTGTTTCTCTTAAAATGAATTTTGTATCTCTTGAGACAGTTTCTCTTGAAGTAAATCTTTGAATATGTTTGAGTTTGTTTCTCTTAACAAAATCATCTTTGAGTCTATTTCTTTAAAAACAAATGTTGTCTCTCTTGAGACAGTTTCTAATGAAAAACTAACTTTTGAGATTGTTTCATTTGAAACAAATTTGGTCTCACTTAAGATGGGATCCATCTTTGAGTCTGTTTCTTTTGAAACAAAATTTTATCTCTTAAAGACAATTTCTTTTGGAAAAAATCTTTGAGTTTGTTTCCTTTGAAACAAAATTTTGTCTCTCGAGACAACTTCTTTTGAAAATACCCACATTTGAGATCGTTTAGACAATTTCTTTTAAAACTACCCACCTTTGAGATTGTTTTTATTAAAATAAATTTTGACTCCCTTGAGGCAGATTCTCTAGAAGTACAAAATCTTTGAGTTTGTTTCACTTGAAATAAAACCATTTTTGAGTCGTTTCACTTGAAACATTTTCTCTTGAAACATTTTCTCTTAAAACAAGATCATCTTTGAGTTGGTTTCTCTGAAAACAATGTTTTATCCCTTAAAACAATTTCTTTTGAAGAAAAATCTTTGAGGCTATTTCTTTGGAAACAAAATTTTGTCTCACTAAGATACCATTTTCTGAAAAACAAAGTTTTGTCTCTTATGACAATGTCTTTTCAAAAAAAAAAAATCATTATTGAATCTCTTTCTTTGGAAACAAAATTTTGTTTCTCTCGAGACAGTTTCTTTGAGAAAAATCTTTGAGTTTGTTTCTTTGGAAACAAATTTTACCATCATTTGAATCTGTTTTTCTTGAAAAAAAACAAACAAACATCTTTGAGATCGTTTCCCTTGAAATGAATTTTGTCTCATTTGAGATAGTTTCCCATGAAACACAGATGTTTGAGAACTTTTCCCTTAAAAACAAATTTTGTCTCGCTTGAGACAATTCCCTTTAAATGTTATCTTTTGAGTTGTTTCATTTGAAATGAATTTTGTCTCTTTCGAGACAGTTGCTTTTGAAACACATTATCTTTGAGCTTGTTTTTCTTGAAACAAATCTTTGAGTCTGTTTCTTTTGAAACAAATCTTTAATTTGGTTTCTCTTGAAACCATAACTCCTAAAGATGGCCAGCCCTCTTCATCACGTATGAGCCGTATCATTCTCAGACCAGATCTCCTCATCACGTAGGAGCCGTGTCAACTATAGATAACCAGCCGTCCTCATCACGTAGGAACCGTGTTATCACCTTCAGATGGCCAGAACTCTTCATCACGTATGAGCCGTGTCATTCCCAGACCAGATCTCCTCATCACGTAGGAGCCATGTCAACCATAGATAACCAGCCGTCCTCATCACGTAGGAACCGTGTTATCACCTTTAGACGACCAGACTTCTTCATCACGTAGGAACCGCGTTAACCTTAAAATGACCCGAACTCTTCATCACGTATGAGCAGTGTCGTCCCCAACAACCAAAATCATCCAATTTCTAAGGGAGAGAGCCAGACAAAAACGTGATGTCTTTTCATCTTTGCCCTATTCTTGTTAACACAAGAATGCGCAAAGAGGGGCAGCTGTAGACACCCGTTTTTGTCCAGGTCTTTTTTTTTTATATATTATTATTATCGTTATTTTTATTATTATTATTATTATTATTATTTAATTTACATTTACAAACTTTTGCAGGCCTAATCCCTAAGCCCAACAGCATACCCACCAAGCTGGAGCAGACCCGGTTCAGGCCCAATACCCGAACCAGGCCTGGATCTGGCCCAAGTAATTAGGGTTTTAAACCCTAAACGTATCATCATCCAACCGCCGCCGCCGCCAGCAACAAATGAACAGCCGCGCCACCGTCACTGTTCCGGCCCACTCCGATGGTCCAGCCGCCGTTCCCGCGCCACCATCGTCATCTACAGTGAAAAATCAATCAAACAGCATCCCCAAATCAGCCCCAAGTTATCATTTACAGTAACCTATTTAAAACCCCATTTTAAAATAAGTTAAATCCCGATTTTTTCGGGATTTAACATAGCAAAAATCTGGAAAATCATTTCACCTATGTAGAGGCTTCATCATTATCACGAAATATCCCACATAAATCAAAAGAAGACAGAAAAATGGGGGAAAAAAAAAACCATTCGAACTGAAGCAAAAAAAAAAAAAACAGTGATACCGAAACACAAAAACTAAAAAAGGAGAGAGAAGGAAGAGATTTACCCTTAACCGATCAAGCCACAGCTGCTTCATCGGAGCGGTTGGACTCTATTTTAGGAGGTAAGGTTCGTATCTTTGGGGCTTAGGGTTTTTAAGATTTGGTTGTGGGGAAGAGGGTCTAGTTTTTTAGGTTGGTTTTTCTTGGATGAGGATGTGTGGTGTGTGAAACACCATGGCCACCGATCTAAAGTGGCCGGGGTTGTGTGTTCTTCATCAGTGAGAAGAGAAGAAAAGGAGAAGAGGAAACAGGGAGAACGGCTTGGGAGGCAGAGAGTTCTCTCCTCTTTGGTTTTGGGACACGGCTGAGAATGAAAAAAAAAGCAAGGGTTTCGAAACCCTTATTTTTGGGTTATGATGGACCCAAAACGACGCCGTTTAAAGGGGTCATGGTTTCCGTGTTTTCATATTAAGGGGTAAACCACGCTTTTGGTCCCTGATCCTTTGTAACCGCACGATTTAGCCATGGAATGAAGTTTACATTATTTCAATTTGAGCCTTTATCTTTTCACTTTTACATTTTAGTCACTATTCTAGGTATTATAACATTTTTGTTTATATTTGGTTCTGGTTTAAGTATTTATAAATGTTACATCTTAGCCACTGATTTAATATTTCATGTATGTTTCTTTGATATTCGAATCTGGCCATCACATTTATAAATATTTTATTTAAGTCCTATTAATGTATGTTATGTCATTTTTGTGGATATTTGACTTTGGTCCCAATGTTTGTAATAGTTTCATTTTAGTCACTAATTTCGTGTGTTGTGTATTTTTGTGAATGTTCGAATTTGGACAGGATATTTATGTTTCTTACATTTTAGTCACTGATCTTGTGTTATGTTTTATGTTCGAATTTGGAAGCAATATTTGTAAATCAATCATTTTAGTCACTGGTAGCTTGTGTTGTGTATTTTTGTTGACATTTGAATCTGGTCATTTCATTTGTAAATATTTTATTTTTAGTCACTGATTTAATGTGTTATCATGTACTGTTAATATTAGAATCTAGTCATGGTATTTGTAAAGATATTATTATGGTCACTGTTTTACATTTGGTTTATTTATGATTCGGCCTTCATGTTTGTGTTTATTTCATTTAAGTCCTTTTTTTGTTATTTTATCTTTGGGTAAGTTTCTGCTAGTATCATAGTATTTTATTTTCTTATATTTCAGTCCTTAATTGAAATGTTGGGTATTTTACTTCGAACTTTAACTTTCATCATTCTTATATTTTAGTCATTTTACACTGTTAATTGTTTTTAGTTAAATGTTTGATTTCACTTATTAATTTGTGATGTGTTTATTTTATTCCTTGCAGTTAGTTTTACTTTTTCATACTTTGATTTGCCATGTTTGATGTTTGTTCATTTAGGCCTTAATATTAAATTATAATGTGTATGCTTGCTTGGTAAATATATTTATATTAGCGCATAGATCATGTTTACATCGATTAAATTATTTATTTATTTATTTATGTTTTCCATATATATAAATTGTATGTGCAATGTGATTTATTTACTTTATTTTTCCTATTAAATTTCTAATTTGCAAATTGAATGATATTCGGGATTTATATATTTTTTTTATGTATATAAGTGTTATGTTAAGTGTATTTATGTGTATTTCGTGTGGAGCCCACCTTTGTGCCTTATATACATATATTGGCTTTTCTTCCATGATTTATATTCATATTAATTTATTTTGTGTCAGCACTTTATGTATCTCTCGTATTTGGTTAAACATTTCATAATTAATTCGAATAATTTTGAGAACACAAATTTGTAGAACGTGCATGGAAAGTATCGCTTGATCGAAGTGGTACAATCCGATATGACATTCGAACAAATGTGAACTTGAAATTAATTTGATTTTATTTTGTTAATCCATTTCATTTTAAATCGAACATTGCAATGAATGTCTCTAAATAATAATTTATTTCATTTCATGTAAGTTATTAATTTTCATTCTACGATGTATATTCGATCTTTTTTTATCAATTTATTTCATTGAATGCGAGTGCAAATAGTCGATTTTCATTTTTAGTCGATTCATATATTTATTAACGAGGGAATATTCTTTTATTGATAAGAAATAGTCGAGTTAGCTTTCTCGATGGAGGATTGCTAATTTCGAGATTTCTTTTCGAATTAAGGAATTTTCTCTAATTAATTGATTCGAAGCAAATTAATTAATGTTCAATAAACGGATCATATTTTAACTTTATATTCGATTTGTAATTTCCACCATTTTACGACAACATGTAAGCGACACAGTACCAGTTTTTGGGCGTTGTGGGGTGCTAATCCTTCCCCACGCGTAACCGACTCCCGAACCCATCAAATCGAACATTTGGTAAACGCAGACCATTTTTGTCTTTAAAAATGATTTTTTTAAATTGTTTTAAAATACGTTTTAGGTATTCGACCTACCTAACCCAAAGGTCGATGGCGACTCTTTTCAATTTAATTCAAATCAACTCAAAATCACCCAATCTTTCCAAATTAAAGTCGTAATCGTTTTTTTATATATTTAATTGTTTTTTAAAAAAAATGGTTATGACACCCATTATCTAGTGGATCTTTTGATTATTTCGAACCATTGCCAATACTTTGAAATCAAGTTCGTAATTTCTCTCTTGACCTTTGAATGCATGCACGTTGTGTGCAATCAGTAGATTTTAATTCTTGGAGTGATGTGAACATTAGCAATGCAATGAGTTTAGGCTCGAAAGAGAATCCGGTCATGTTTAGGGATGGTTTTTATACTATTCTAGTCGTACATGTTTCTACTCATTGTCAAATGCAGTAATGTAAAAAAGAAAAGAAACTTTTTTATATTTTCTTCCTGCATCATTGGACCAATTTGTCGATAAAAAATATTTTAGGGGTTCTTAGCTGCCGAAACTTTTTTAATTTATATGTGCAACACTGCTCAGGATTTTGTGCATATTATGATTTTTCCTTATTATTTTACAAAATCTATAGTTTGTAATATTTGTCCCCTTTTTTCTTGAAATTCTTCCTATGGAATCTGTCAGGTGGTTGCGCTGACAGTTGTATCTATCGGTGTTGCGATTGCCACGGTGACTGATCTACAGTTCAGCCTCTTTGGAGCATGTGTAGCAATGGCATGGATTATTCCTAGTGCTACCAATAAAATCCTCTGGTCCAACTTGCGGTAACAAGAGAATTGGACGGCATTGTCGTATGTTTCAAGCTCCTTCAAGCACACTTTCGATTTGTTCGACACTTCTTGATGCAAAGGATAAGTTAGCCCAAGGAAGTCAGGAGTATAGATTCCAAAAATCGGTTCTCTATCGAAAATGGCCTCATTGTGTTTCCCTTGGGCTTTTCTTTTCCTTTATATTCTTTTGATGTCCGAAAAAGTTTTTCTTTTTATGTTTATTCTTGTTGCTTAAAACTTTTCAATTCTGTGCATGTTGAAGTTATGAATTTGTTGTTGAACAGGTTAATGTGGAAAACAACACCAATCACTCTGCTTTTTCTGGTTTCTATGATTCCTTTCCTCAATCCCCCGGGTGTGCTCGCCTTCCATTGGAGCTTCCACAATACATCGGCTATCCTCTTATCAGCTTTTCTTAGCTTCTTGCTTCAGTGGTCGGGAGCTTTGGCACTCGGGTAAATCAATCTTCGCATTTATTATAATTGTCGAAACATCCTAGTTTATGCTTGTCCTGCATGACCAATATGGTACATCTCTTGATACATATTCCATCAACAATCAGCGCGACGTCCGCTATTTCCCACGTTGTTCTCGGACAATTCAAAACCTGCGTACTGCTTCTCGGCAGCTATTACCTCTTCGAATCGAATCCGGGCACGACCAGTATTTGTGGAGCATTTGTAGCTATCGGAGGTATGTCCTTTTTCACGTACCTCAGTCTAAATGCTAAGAAGCAACCGGCGCCTCTGAAAGTTTCCCCTCTTTGCCCAAGTCCAAGTTAAGGTAACAGTGAGAATCACCATGGATTCGGCGATGATAGTGTTTAATCGAAACGATTCTACGCAGATACTACTGGTTGACACGAGATGCTACGCAGATAAACTCTGATAATACCAAACTCAAACAACTTACTATATATCTCATCTCATTTATGTCACTGTGTACTGTTGTGAAAGTGACTATAGCACGTGTTTGTTGACAGCAGCTGAGCAGCACATGATCTCTATCCTATCACAAAATACAGATAAATAAAATTCAATTTCTTGTCGACACGTGGGTTGTTCCGTCGAATATTTTTAGATAATGTATTAAAAGGAATTAATGGATTCGCATAATCTGTGTCCTATCATAAAGCACGTTCATTTGCAGCGTGATAATCCAAGTCCTAAGCTAAAATCGAATATACCTTGAGAAGATAATATTGATGATTGAGCCTTCAACAAATAACACTGCTAAAATTTATTTCAATGAGTCGGAAGATCT
The DNA here is from genome assembly GCF_006381635.1 of Hibiscus syriacus. NCBI lineage: Eukaryota > Viridiplantae > Streptophyta > Magnoliopsida > Malvales > Malvaceae > Hibiscus > Hibiscus syriacus. Next base: position 391,023 of record NW_024063384.1, on the reverse strand, counting down.
CTAAACAAAAATATAATAATGAAAATTAAAATATACAAATAATAAAAAAAATTGTTAATATATATGAATATTCAACACTTAATAATCATCAAATATAACATGAATTAAGCGGCTTTGATGGTAAAAAAAATATTTTTATTCTTTAATTTCTCAGATTCGACCGCTCTGAATGTCAAGAGTGTGAGAATAACATCAATTTTTTTACTACCAAAATAATTTAATTCATTTATGTTTTTGATTCACCTCTAACTCAAAAAACCTAATATGTATAAATTTTACAATCGACGCATGCACAGTGAGTCGAGTGAGTCGAGTCGGAACTCGGAAGGCATAATTTATAAATTATTAATGAAAAAACAATCAACCAACCAAATAATAATATATTTATAATCACAATCTATTAAATAATAATATATTAAACAAACCAAGATTTGAAAACCCTACACGTGGATTTAATATTATCATTTTAATAAATTATTAATGAAAAAACAACCAAGATTGCTTCATATTTTATTTTTCGTAAAAAAAACATTATTAATAAACAAAGCTACTGTATATATTGTTATTTGTTAATGTATAATTTTATATTATATTAATCAATAAGATATCAATTCAATTAATATACTATCGTTTTAATATTAAAAAAATATGATTTCGAGTATGTTCATACGAATAATATTATTACAAAATCAATAATTTAAACATAGCTGTCGGATACGAAATAAAATATTTTAAATAAAATTATAACACAATAAAATACACAAATTAAAACAGAATATGCCATGACCACTGCTACCATTCTCCCAGCTCTATAAATACTCCTCTCCTCAACTTTCTTCTTCTTCTCATACATAGTTTATTTCAGTCTTTGTTTATGTTTTCTGCAGTCTCCGTTGACATAAGATTCCACCCACGTTTTCCAGCTTTAATTCAAAGTAAAAAAGAATATTCTGAATCTAAATCCCAGTTTTAGTAGATCAAAAGAGAAGAAAACCCCCCCATCAAAGTGCAAAGGAAAGAAAAGAAATTTAACCCAGAAAAAAAATGTGTTTCGAGTTGTTGTGTGGTAAACAAGAGAGAGAGTTGGGGCGGATGCAAGCGCCCGGGTTTTGCCCGCACTGCGGCGGCAAAGTGGAGGCTGTCGACGTCGAGAGCAAATGGAGGTTATGTTTCTTGCTCGTTTGCTTCAAGATCAAGAGAAAATATTATTGCATTCAGTGTGCCAAGCGTTTGGTGTTGTATTTCTAGCTAATTCGATCTAGAGTTTGCTCTTCTTCTTCTTCTTTTTGTTTTTGGATGTAGATAATTTGATTCTTGCATGTTTTTGGAAACCTTTTCTGTTTGATCCTCGTAATAATTGTAAATGCTTTTCTCCCCTGCATAAATGAACATTTTTCTTTCGTTCTTTTGGTCTTCAAAGCTTTTCCATATGGCGAAAGAGAGAACATCCAGATCTTAGATCGCATTATTTCCAGAATATAATATATACAGATTTATAGTTTGAAACACAAACGATTCTAGTTCTCTGGGTTTAGCTTGATATGTAATGTAGTGCCAGCATTTCTTCAAATATTATTGCAATGTTCATTAAAATGCTTTATTTATCTCTTGAAGAAAGGGAGCATGAGGTTATTTTCGTTCTAAGATGTCTTTGGCATCAATTATGACAGTAAGTGGACGAATTAAATTACTTTAGTAGTTAAAGGGATTAATGGTTTTAGGATTCGAGTATATTGTATATTAGGGGTGATTGAACATTCATTATCAAATCGGTTGAGAGTCTTTCGAACATATATTATCATATAATCATCATTTTTTTTGGATAATTAATCATTATTAGATTTATATATAAAAAAACATGATAATAAGTAGAAACAAAAATTTAATGAAATTAATTGATGGTTACAACATAAACTACTTTTCTTTTAATTGTCGAGTAGGATTCGTTTGAATAGACGTTGAAATCATAAATAAATTATTTTTTTTATAATTACTTGTATATTTATTAGTCTTTCGTGATTATAATATAATATTTGTCTGAAAGATTCTTAATCTTTTGATAATAAACGTTTAAATATCCCTACATATAAATTGCTCGAACCCAAAATCTCTAAAGATAACAACTATCCTTTAATTTTAATCTTCGATCAGGGATCCCATTTCGGATTATGTATTCAAATTGTTTGACTGAATTGCTCGTGTGAGGTTGTGAAAAAAGTTATTGGCTGAATTAGAGCCTCACCGGAATTTTTTTCGGTCTACTGTGAATGTTACAATACTTGTCGGAAGTCGTCGGGAACACATGACGTTTCTCAGAAGATGCGACGACTACCGTGCAACTTCAGCTTTGTTCTTTTGAGAGTGTTGGCAGTTTTGAGGTTTCAACAGCGTGAAAAATAGAAAATACTGCATTGTATTTTCGGCGTCCCAAATATTATAGCGACCACACTATCTCGATAAATAATTTCCACTATACCCTAATTCAGTCAATAACTTTTTTCACAATCTCACACAAACAAATCAGTCAATTTTTTTTGGCATTCGAAACAAAATGGATATTCATCTTCAAATATCCATATTTAAATTCACATTACTTATGAGGATTATGGATATGTAAATTCGAATTCGACCTCAACTTCGACTCCGACTTCATATTAAAAAAATATAAATAATATTTACTTTCAAGGAGATTTAAATTTGGTCATCCAACTTTTAACCGATTCAGAACTGTGCGGATATAAATATTGACGCATATGATTCTAAAATTAGAATTCTTATTTTTTTTCTTCGAAATTATGACGAATAGTAATATTTAATTCAAATTTTTGAATTAATATTTTTTCTATTGATCTATTCAAATTTAAATAGTAATGATCAGTTAATTTAACAATGCACCTGGTTTTAATAAGAAAGGGTAAATAACATTTCAAGTTGTTCAGATTTTAATCTTTTCAGCTTAGTCACTAGAAAAGTTTATTTGATCTTAAATTAATTTTTTTAATTTTTTAATTTTTTTAATTTTTATTATATATATTATTACCAATAATAATATTTTATTTAAATATAATATAAATTAAAAATAAAATAACGACACAATAATTTTATCACATTTAATTATAACTTATTTGCCATATTTAAAATTTAATTTTTTTATTATGAATTAAACGCAAGGACAAACCCATGATTTTAAGTTAGCGAGAGAACTTCTAAAATTTTAGGAGAAAGCGAACTTATAAAATTCTGGATAACGAAAATAGATTATCAATTGAAAATACAAATAAAATAACTAAAATATATGTTAAATTAAAATTTCCAGAAGGCGAATGTCCTCACCTACCCTCCTTCGATCCATCTCTGTTTAAATGGTAATCATAATAGTTTTTAGTATTATATTTTTTAATTTGACATTTTAGCCATTTAATTTATTCATATGGTAAAGTATACAAATGGTCCCTCAACTATATGGTTTTGCTTTATTGAGTCATTCGATTATTAAAAGTTATGAAATGGTCCCTTGATTATAGGGTATTACTTTGTTGAGTCCCCCGACTATTAAAAGTTGCAAAATGGTCACCCGACTATTCATATATTCCAAACTCATCATTTTGTTAAAAAATGAAGGTAATTTGAGCTAAATGTTAACCTATTGATTGTGATATGATAAAATATGATCTCAAAATCTTAAATGACTATCATATATCAATCAACAAGTTAACGTTCAACTCAAAATGTCATTAAATTTTTAACGAAAAAGGACGAATTTGGAGCATATGAATAGTCGGGTTACCATTTTATAACTTTTGATAGTCGATGGACTCAACAAAGTAACGTCCTATAGTTGGGGGACTATTTTGTAACTTTTAATAGTCATGAGACTCAATAAAACAACACCCTATAGTTGGGGGACCATTTGTATTCTTTACCCTTTTTCATGATACATTATACACTTATATAATTTAAAACAAAAAATTTAAAAATATATAATAATTAAATTAAAAATATAAAAATTAAATTCGTAACTTACCTATGAAATTTAACCTTTTCCTTTCGTCCAACGGCTTGAGTGATGACGGACGGTGGTCCAAGTGCATGAGTCACGCTATTATGGATTTCGTGCAGAGAAAAAGTGTAAAATGCCCTATTAATGAAAGTAGCTGCAACAGCAACAGCTTTTGGCAGAAAAGAATGTGCAATTACTTGCCATTCAAGGCAAAATCGTCGTTGGACCCCGTCTTTATTTCATTCAAGATGCGCTGGCATGCCCATCCCGCATTCGGTAGAGGCCTTTGTTTGTCGCTTAACTATGTCTTGGCCTCTTGGGTCCAATACATCAATGATCTCTCCATATAAAACAATATTTTATTAAAATATATAAACCGATCTTTTGATTATAAGATGTTATTTTGTTAAACATTATATTTTATAATTTTTAATAATAGAAAAATTCAAAAAAATAACATCTTGTTATCGAGAAACCATTTGTATATTTTATCATTTTTATATAAATTTTAAATTTAATTATAATATTACCTAATTCAGAGTAGAAGAGAGATTCTAGGAGAAAGAAATAGAATATTCATATTAGGTGTAGAATTCATGATCCAATAGAATATGAGAGAACGAACAACTAAATCAACCAACAAAAATATATTTTCCTTTTAGTTTTTATTTTATAGCTAGAAAAACATTCCCCAACCCTACTATATAGTATGTAATTAATAATGCATGCTTTTTTCTTTTTCTTTTTTTTAAAAATAAATTTTAAATTTCAAAACTCTGAAACATGAAAATTTTTGAATATGTGTTGAAACGAAGTTTCTCTCAATTTCAAAATTAAGAAATTGATTATTCTTAAAAGAGTAATTTAATTCATACTTATTTAAATAATAAATAATTAGAGACAATTAATTACATTGTTGTTTTTTTTGTCAAATTTATATAATTTGAATTGATATGATAATTTTAGCCTTTAATATTTATCATTATGTAAATTTATCATAATTTTTTAAAAAATCAATAAATATTATATGTTCGTGATTTGGAGTCTACGTTCTAAATATCTACGAGTTTGAAAATAAAGGAGAAGATCGTCAGATTAGAAGTGCAATACTTGAAAAAAAAAATCAAGTATTTGTATATTTTTACGTCCAATGTTACGATGAATATTGAGGTTTACGCAAGTCATAATTTTGGAGATATTTAGATATTTTTTAGTTTAACCATAAGTATTTGATATATAGATCAACTATTTCGAATAAAATTATACAGAAACCTATTACAGAGACAAATTCTTAATTTAATTTACTCAATTCACAAATGATAGGATTCTAACTCCCTAATCTTGCTTGAATGATTTAGTGTATCATTCCTTTAGATTCCTGAAACAAGGTAAAGAGTTAAAATCCTGATGTTTACGAATAGAGTAAATTAGGTTAGAAAAGTCATTCTCGCAATGAGTTTTTGTAAAACTGATCCGAAATAATCTATTAATAGATTAAATACCGATAATTAACTTAAAAAAATTCCAAATACCTCCTAAATTAAGACTTGCATTAACCTCAGTAATCCTCACAGCAACGAACATGAAAAATATACAAATACTTGATTAAAACAAATTTATTGTACTGAATATCACAACTGATATAATTAAATGACGCGAAGCTGTTAGAATAAGCCTTGTAGTTAGGGATGGGCATGGACCCGAACCCTACTGACTCGACCCAACCTGATTAGTTTGGGTTTTTTAATAAAAAAATTCGGGTTCAAGTTCGGGTCGGATTCTAGTTTAAGGTGAAAAATATTCGATCCGATCCGATCTTAAAAAATATATAATTATACCTTATATATTTAGGAATAATTATAATAATATTCATCTATATATTATTATTTTTAATTAAATCACTATTTTTATTGAATAAAAATAATATTTTTATTATTATTTTGGGTCGGGTCAGATCGGATTTGGATTTTATTACAAAAAATTGGATCAGATTCGAGTATATATTTTTTGAGTCGGATCAAATCTGATAAAAAACATAAAATTTTTAGATCAAATCGGTTGACCCAAACCCGACCGATGCCCATCCTTACTGTAAATTCTCATGCTAAGCTCATAAAGCTCATAACATAACAATTTCGAAGGAGGTGAAAAAAAATGCAAGTAATGCGTATCGAAGGAAACGGGTTTTTTCTAAACAGTATTTGGGCTACATAGTCCATACCAAGCGGTCCAAGAAAATAATATAACGCAAACAATATTTATTTCTGAATAAAATGAAAAATGTCATTAAAAAAAACCCAAATAAACTAAATTCTTGAAGCAAAACCCTAGCTACTTGCCATAGTTGAGACAAAGGAGAAGAGGAGGAGAGGTTTATATACTACTTTAAGATACATGCAGGCAGTAAAGCCTTCCCCTTCGCTCATTGCTTTGAAGCCTCGCCAAGTTGTTCTTTCTTCGAACCCAACCATGAAAACCCAGGCTTCTGCTCCCTCATTGACCCCCCACCAAAACTCTCTTCTCCTCCTCTCCGTTGCCCACTTTCTGCAACGCAAGTCCTTCTCCAAAACCCTCAAGAAGTTTCACTCCGAAGCCCAAATCCAGGTTTTTTTTATTGTTTAAATTTTGGTTTTCTCTGTGCATTCGAATTTGACTGTTGTTTGGTTTGTTGGGTAGAGCCAATGTCTTCAGTGATTATATTTGTTATGTTTATCCGTATTGAGAAATGGCCTTAAAGTCAGCTATTATGTGCTTATGACCATCATGGATGGCGTTTCATGCTGTATAAGCTGCTCAAAATAGTTTATGTAGGATAAATGTGGACTGTAGTATGGTCTTTGGCTTTATTGTATACCAGGAAAGTTATTTGATTACTGAATTTCATTAGAAGTAGCACTTGGGGCCACCGAAAGCAGCATGTCCATTCCACCTCCCAATTATTGAGAAAAAAATTAGAACCATTGTGTAATACTTGTTCTTACTGAACGATAATGTCCCAGACAGAAGCCAATAGTTAACAGTTATTTTTTGAGTTTGTCCTAATTATGTCAACATCAGTAGGTGGATCACTTGTTTCTCGGACCATATTGATATTTTTCTCTGTAAGTTTGGAGGTCATGAATAATATATATTTCTCAGTGTCTCTGTGTGTGTGTGGATGCAGTATTTTGTGTTCTTGAAGCATACATTGTTTTCTCCCTCAAGCTGAGAAGGTTGTTTCCGCCATACTGTAATTTCCCCTTCTTTTTCTGGCTTCTTACTGGTTGGGCGTGTATGTTTGTGCTTGTCACTTGATTGCATTACGAGGCTTTATTCATTCTTCCTTGTGAAATTTTTGTTCACTGCCTTGACACCCGTATATTAATTTTCTTTTACTTGGATTTTTGCAGAAAAATGATTTGACAGGGTCTTCCCTGGATTTGGAAGAAATGTGCTGCAAGTATCTGTCTATAAGGTAGGATGAGAAATTTGTTTTACTCCTGATTGTTTGAACTTTCGTTATGTGGGATAATCTATTTCTCCACGTATATTGTGTAATGAAGGATTACGGACTGGCTATTGTTGGCTTGTTGCATGTTGAATTACCTTTTCCTTGCACTGCTTTTATGATTTAACATTAACCTTATGGATGAAGTTGCATGTAGAATGCTTATATGTGAATGTAAAGTTATGTGCCTGAGACCAGAAGAGTGCATATTGGACTTTTATTATTTCTCATTTGTTTCTTTCTTTTCCTCTGTTTTTAGTTCTCACTTTATTGAGCTTTTGCATTATGCAGTGACCCTTACAGCTCAAATTTAAACAAAGAGCAGCTCAATGGTTTGTTAAACATAATAATGTTCTATTGGATGATGACATTATTGATATATTTTGGTGTTGATTCTGATGCTCAAAATGTGGAATTGCAGATATGCAGGGGGATGGTAATCCTAATAGTGATGGACAAGTTGACATTGCTTCTACCCTTACCAAGAAAAAGAAGAAAAGAGGCAATGAGAGTAATGTGGACAATATAGGTCAATCTGAAGTTGATGATAAATCTGCCAATTCTAAGAAAATTGAGGAGCAAGTTTCCAAAGAAGCGTTGAAGGAATCTGCTATTGACAGTGCGAGTGGGTTGCAGTCGAATGAGCGTGCTAAGAAAGAGAAGGAGAAAAAGAAGAAGAAAATCAAATTGGATGAATCTCATGTTGATAGTGTGGAATATAATGGAGGGACTGATGCTGGGATAGAGGGTAAAAGTAAGGATAAGAAGAAAAAGAAAAACAAGCTGACTTCTGATTCATTAGTTGAAGGTGCTGCACATGTTTCAGAGGACACGCAAAATGCTGCTACCACTACAAATGCTAATGACATACCATTGGAAGATAAGACTTCCAAATCTAAGAAAAAGAAAAAGAAGGATGATTCTGAAGATGTAGAGAAAGGAAAATCCAAAGATGATGAAAACAGGATCTCGAAGGTGGATTCAACAGTCACAGATGATAAAATTTCCAAGAAAAGGAAAAGATTGGATTCCGAAGTACATGACACTCAACCTGTTAATGAAAATGCTATTGAAGACTCTAAACGTAGGAAGATGGAAACTACAGAAGAACAATTAAATTCATTGGTGGATGGGAACATTGAGAAAAACAGAAAGCATTCTGAGCAAAAGAGCTCGAAGAAGCAGCAAAATGGCTCAGCTCAAGTAAGTTCATGAATGTCTTTGTATTTTGTTGTATATTTTAATAAGCAAACGATGTATTGAAGCCCAATTCTGACCTCAATTTTCTTGTTTTCTTTCCTTGATTTAAAATAATGCATGTGTCATGGACTTTCCTCTGTCATGTTGAACCCAGAGTTTACGTGTTGCACATGCAATTGTTGGAATGATCATTTAAAAAAAATAATACAAGCACCCATTAGTCGTGTTTATTAAACACCTGCCCTTGAAGTCAAATTGGTAATCCAAAAGACTGTAATTAAACCTTGCTTTCTTTTGGCTTGAAATACTTTGCTTATTGTGTTTGTTACTAAGTTGGCAATTTGAATCTGACTATTTGTGTCATGTTTGAATTTTACACACTAAATCTGGCCTCTTTTAAAATATGTTTCACATGCTGAATATATTAATTTATCTAGCTGAAGCTTCAATAAATTTGAAGGAATATGCTCCAATCAGGTGTTTCCCGTTGTCTTTTTTCCTTCCTGCTGCATGAATTTTAGTGTTGGATTGTTGGATTTTTTGGGTTAATTTGAAGTTGGACTTTAGAGTTTTTTATGTTTATGTTATTTATTTTCTTCCTTAACCTTATAGCATCTGTAGATGTGCGTTGTTCTCTAACCCCCGATTTGACTGTTGTTTTCTGATGAATGGCGTTTAGAATTGAGGGAGAATCGATTTTCGGGTTTTTGAATGACTCTTATTAAGGAAGTAGTTTTCTTCAAGGATGTTAAGCAATAAAGATAATAATTGTAAAATCAATTAATATTTGGTTGATAAGAGTTCCAATATTCAGCTTTGTATTATTGCAGCCAAAGAAACCATTTCAAAGAGTGAATGTTGAGGAGGTAGTATTCGTTGATAGCAGGCTTGAAGATAATTCATACTGGGCAAAGGTATAAACTACTTGCCCCACTCCTTGTTTTCCATTAGCTTATTTTTGTATTGAAGTTATTAAAGGAAAGGAAAGGAAAAGAGAGGTTCTTAAAGGAAAAGAAAGAAGAGGAAATGATATGTTATTCCTTTGTTGGATAGCTAAAGTAAGAGAAAAGAAACATGACATGTATTCGGTTAAATAGTGGGACTTCTGGGAAAAAGGTAGGGATACCTAGTCCCTCATCCTTTATTTTAATCTAGACGATAATTAAAGGAAGTACTAGTTTTCATACATACCCTGTTTTTCTTCCATTTCCCGCACATTAGGTTAATCCAAAAATATGCTCCATTTATTTTGTTATTATATGAGGCATTTTGGTCACTTGCACAATCCTTGCAGGATGGTGCTGAAACTGGATATGGTGCAAAAGCACAGGAAGTTCTAGGCCAAGTAAAAGGAAGGTATGTGTAAATGTCTTAGATGTATGTATCTTTGGTACCAAAATCACTTAATCGGGGACTTACTGAACCGTGTTATGATTCTATCATTCATAAGCATATGTAACACATAAATAGCATGGTTCAATATGTTCACTTAATTTGTTGATGTCACTATATTGTGATTCATTCTGTCAGTGTTTTAAACTTCTACCAGAATGTCTGTTTTACTGTTCTTTGGGTGGTTTTTGTAAATGCTCAAGCATGATGGTGTCTAAAAACATGCTTCTGATTGTCAAACACAGGGGTTTCCGGCATGAGAAGACCAAGAAGAAGCGTGGATCGTACAGGGGAGGACAGATCGATTTCAATTCGCACTCGGTAAAATTCAATTATTCGGATGATGAGTAATACTGATGGGGCCTGCAATACATTTTTATCCTTTTCCTGCAATTGAGGAAATAGTGAAATATATTTTAAGTGGAACTCAATGGTAATGCTTGTGTTCGTCTATCTAGTATCCGCTGCTGTTTTGTTAGGGTCAGTAGTTTCAGTGATCTCTAGTTAATTGAATCATATACATTTTTACGTTTTGTTGTTTGTCTCCTTTAAAACACTTGACATTTGCTTCTCTCAACACTATTAGCAAGTGTCATACTTAAAACTATCATTTCATTTCTTATAATATTATTATGGTATTTGGGTCAACATTTTTGTAAGTTTTAAATCAATCGATGAAAATTTATCCAAGTAAAAGTAACACAATCGATATTTTACTATCACACAAAATGATAGTTTAACATATTTGATACTTTATCGAAGTAAAAGTAACACAATAGATATATTAAAAGTTCATATATCACATTGGATATTTTGTTACTTATATTATTAATTAGGTGTCGGAATTATAGTAGGCTTGACGGCGATCTTCGCCATCTGATAAAATCTTACGCTGCGGAATAACAAAGAAGAACATTCATTCGAGGCTTTAGTCCTAAGTAGCTACTATAAGAATGTCTCACTTCTTGTACTTCAAGCTTACATTAGCGAGCCCGGTGCAGAATGCATTCAGGACGACGATCATTGCCCAATTCACTACATAATGAATAAAGCTGAGGAGTAAAAGAAACTGGAAGCTGGCATTCTTCAGCACCTGCAGGAAGATCGAAGCAAGCTCCGGCATTAGACGTTGGATTGTTCTGTGTATATATTGAAGTGGTTGAGAGTTAGAAGAGCTAGAATACCAACCCATTTGTTCATGAAAATGATGGCAGTAGCAATGAAGAAATTGGTCGTTAGAGCAGTGCTCGGAGTGCAAAGGCGTTGCTGCATACGTGGTGTTTGAATTTAATATCTCGAAGAATAATGTTGTAATAATATTATATTAAGAAAAATAGTATTATTATAACCTTTAAGAAAAATAATATTGATTAATATTCTAGTAGTGAACAATTCTATTAATCTATTTTACTTATTTAATATGAACTAAATATATTTCAGGAGCTATCTTTTGAAATAAAAAATATGAAACAAACTCTGTTATTACCATCTTGATTCAAACAGATCATCAAACCCTAGAGAAGCATATTGATTAGAATACAGATCGGGAAAAGGGACTAAAAACCAGAGGGAATACGAGTCAAAAAATCAGAATGGCTCCAAAACAAGAATCCCAATCCGTCGGCGCCGTCGCCGATGCCTCCGCTCCAGTGTCAATGGACCCATTTCTCCACATCCTGAAACTCGTCCCCTACTCTTTCCTCCACGCCTCCGCCTCAGGCTCCCCTCCTTCTCCCTCCCTTCGGCCATGCCCGTCTTCTCTCTCATCCTCCTCACTTACTTCATGGTGGTCTCGGGCTTCATCTATGATGTCATAGTGGAGCCCCCGGCATTGGCTCTACCCAAGACCCCGCCACCGGCGCCGTCCGACCTGTCGTCTTCCTTCTGGGCCGAGTCAACGGTCAGTACATCATCGAAGGACTCTCCTCCGGGTTTATGTTTGTGGTTGGTGGCATTGGGATCGTGCTCTTCGATCTTGCCCTTGATAAAAACAGGGCTAGGAGTATCAAGGTTTCATACTCCATCACGGGGATCTCCTCCATTGTTATTGCTTATGTGATGACTACGCTCTTTATTCGCATCAAGATCCCTGGTTATCTCAGGTGAAAATATTACTTTATTAGCTATTACTTTATTAGGAGTATCTTTCTCGTGTTAGTATGAAATGAGTAAAAGTATGATTGATTTAATAAGAAGTTATGGATCTCCTCCATTTATAGGCTTATATCTAGTTGAATTGCTACCATAGTTGCGTAGAGAGCTCCTATGTTCACAGGATGCTCATTGCATCCAAAGAGGACAATATCGATTTAAAGGAGATGCTTCATGCTGAGGCAGTATCCCATTCCAGTCATTTGGAATGGCTCGTGATGATATTACTTGCCAACTGAGCTTGATATAGGAACTAAACAAAGCACCATAAATAGTACCTTTATTGAAACTCGGTGTCTACGTTGTCTTAGCCAATGTCGCTCATTCTCTTTGTTGAGTGAGTTTACTTATGAATCGCCATTATTCTTGTTAAGCTATTCGTGGGGGAACCCTTGTGAATGTTACGTGTGCATTATGGTAGTGCAATTGTTTTACTGGTTCAGTTTTGTGGACAATGTTGGATTGCCTGTCATGGTTTCCAAGTGTTTGTTTTTGGAGGAAAGGATGTTATTGCCAGGACTCAAAGCTTGGATCTTTGATGTTGTTTGGCTTTTGTTACTTCTCTTTAATATTGTTTTAATAAGGAGTTATAGGTATCATATCAAAATGTTAAGAGGACCTAATCAATTAAGTCCCCTGCCACATCATCATCTGTAGTAGGTTGTCGTATCAACACTGCAAACCGCGATATTAACATTGTAATGTTTAGTGTCGTTTTCCATTGGTCAAAGGACCAGATTAAAATTTTATCAATTTAAGGATCATATTGGGTACCAAAATTTAGGGCCACATTAATTCTTTTCTTCAAAAGTTGAAGCTTTAAATGTATATTTTATTGTCATGTTTTAGTTTAAATATTTTTAATTCTTGTGTTTTCTTTTTAAATAAAATTTTAGTTTTAACTCAAACAGTTAATGTTTATGTCCATTGGGCTATAATTTCTTATTAGCTCTTGTATTAATTTTACTGTTAAATTTTAAAGAAAATTATAGATGATGCACCTAAATTATTCTTTTAATTTTAAAACGTTTTATATTAATTATTAAGTTGTTATTATCATTTAATTTAATATTTTCTTAATATATTTAACTCTAGTGATTGAAAAAAAAATAATCTATCTTTGAAGCTAGTAAGAATGGAATCAATAATCTTCTAAAAATTCTCATTATCTTTAAAAATAGATTAAAATTTTTAAAATGTCACAGGATTAATTTTCATGACCTTTTAAATCTGATAGAATTAATATCACGTTAATAGAAAAATTAAAATAAAGTGGCATTAATAAATTAAAGATAAATATAAAATATTTTTAAAGTGTAGATACTAATTTTGAATGACATCATAGGTTGGTGATTAATAAATAATTTTTTAATATTTAGGGACTAGTTTAGAATGAGTGTCATAATTTAGTGACAATTCATGCAATTAACTCTTTGCTAATTACTTGAAAAATAAATTGATTGGGTTTAGTTTGATTGACATTATTACTAATATAATATATAAAAGGACGTGAGATCGAACATATTTAAATATTCAATATATTTTATGTTATTAAAAAATGAATTTAAATATGAAAATTAAATCAAATTATTAAAAAAAATTACTTAAAAATCAAAGAAACTTTGACTTTAAATTATATTATTATATAATATTGAAAAAATAAATAAATGAGAATTTGGATCAAGTCTAAGGAATGAATAACAACAGTAATGAGGAAGGAAAACAGGATTTGCTGGAAGCCGAAGATAAAACAGAACGGAAGTCAAGGGCAAAGGGGTTGACTTTTTTAAAGTAAGAGCGACGGCCACGCAACCGCAACGCCATGAACAATTAATTTTAGGGTAAACTATATTCTAACTCACTCAACTATTAATTTAGTTACAAACCTGTCACATTTAAATTACAAACGAATCATTTCATTGTTAAAATTGAAATAAAATTCTAATGTTGTCTAGTATAGTAATAATTTCAGTTTATAAAAATTATTTATTTTATTAGCTCGGTTATAATTTGAAACAATTAAATAAATTTAACTCTTTACATTTAAAAATTTTATCAATTTAGCCATTTTTTTATGATATTGTCAAATCAACTGAGTTCGTCGGATCAAACAACAATTGAATAAATGTATTCTACCATCAATCAACAAGAAGTTTCCGGTGTTATAATTTATTAGATTTTTTCGAATTATGAAAAAATTGATATAATTTTTAAATGATATAATTTTAAATATGAAAGGTTAAATTTATTAGATTTTTTCGAATTATAACAAAATTGATAGAGTATGTAAATTTTTAAGACTAGTATTGTTATTATATCAGGCCACGTTGGACTCTCCTTTCAGTTTTTAAAATAAAAGTGACATATTTTTAATGATATTTTAATTGAGTAATTAAATTAAATTTTTTATTAAAAAATGATATATTAATAATCGATCTAATAATTGAGTGACTTGGGATATAGTTTTCCCTTAGTTTTACCCTAAACGTCATCTCCTTCAAATTTTATACTCCGTACCATCCCTTTGTACGGTTATACATTCTATATATATATATATATATATAGTCACAATCGACAACAAAAACAAGTACTCATTTGCTCTAATCCAAAGCCCCAAACACTTTCTTAAATTTTCCTTTGTTTTGATTTCATTCCTCTGGTTTTTTCCCCCATACAGTTGTGTTTTGGGATCAGTTTTATGTGAAATAAAACGATGTACTGAACAGCAGCATCAAGTGATGAGAATAATGGAGAAGAGCAGAAACGAAGGAGACCATCATCATCAACGGAGCAGCCCGAGAAGATCGAGTGGAGATCAAGAAGAAAAGTTTAGGGTTGGGATAGTGGATTTGAGTGGGATGTCGTTGGATTCCCTTCCGATTTCCTCTCTCAATTTGTCTAATGTTTCCAAGTTAGACCTCTCCATTAACAATCTCCAGGTTTTTCTTTCTTTCTTCGTAAATCCATAAGTTTCTTTATTTTTTTTTCAGTTTTATTGATCTGTAACCTGAATAGCGATAGACCAATAGTTTAAATTCTCATATAATTTAAATATTTTGTTTGTATAAACGTAAAATATTGTGTACGAAAATGGCAAGTTTGAAAGTACAGTTGTGAATTAATTAGTTGATTTGGCGTTAGCTTAATATGATTTGATATGACAGAGCATACCAGAGTCGTTAACGGCGAGGTTGCTGAACGTGGTGGCCATGGACCTGCACTCTAATCAGCTCAAGTCTCTCCCCAACTCCATCGGTTGTCTCTCTAAGCTCAAGTTTCTCAACGTCTCCGGCAACCTTCTCCAGACACTCCCGAAAACGATCGGAAACTGCAAGTCATTAGAAGAGTTGAATGCTAATTTCAACCAGCTCACAATGCTACCAGAGACCATCGGATTCGAGCTCACCTACTTGAAGAAACTGTCAGTGAACTCGAACAAGTTGATTCTCCTTCCTCGGTCGATCACTCATTTGACATCGCTACGAGTCCTCGAAGCACGCCTCTGTTGAAAAGTCTTGGCAAGCACCGAAATGTGCTAATAAAAAAATTTCACCGAAAAAAATTGTCAAAAAGGTTGGGTTTTTGTTGAATTTTGGACAATGGTAAAATCATAATTTTAGCCATTGTAATTTAGGGTATTTACAAATTAGTCCTTAGAGCTTCAACTATAAATACCCTAGCTCATTTAGCTTCAAAATCATCCCAAAGCATTCTAGCTTTCTTCCAATACTAGAGAGAATATTAGAGAGTTTCTTGAGAGTTGTTTTCTCCTTTTTATCAAGAGAGAATTATCATTGTTTTCTCCTTGGTCGATCGAGAGAAGTTGTAATTCCTATTTTCTCATAGTGAAATTCTTCTAACGTTGCCCGTGGTTTTTACCCTATATTATTTAGGGGTTTTCCACGTAAATTTTGTGTCTTATTTATCTTCATTTTTATTTTCTCAAATTATCAGTTGTGATTTTACTCTATCCGATAGCCGTCTTCCGCAATAATTGGTATCAGAGCCAGATTTGAGTGTGTAATATCTGCTTATTGTCTTTGTGGTTGCCACCAAAAGGTGGATCCTCCAACATAAGAAAATAAGAAGGTATTACCCATTCTTTGAGGTTCTAGAGAACTATTCACGATAGTGAAATAGTGGGAGCTATCAATAATAGAAGCTATGGCAACAAAATTTGACATTGAAAAGTTCAATGGGAGAAATTTCTCATTGTAGAAATTGAAGATGAAGGCCATCCTCAGGAAAGACGGTTGTCTAGCGGCTATCAATGAAAAGCCGGTGGATTTCGCAGATGACATCAAATGGAACGAGATGGACGGGAATGGTATGGCAAACTTTCATCTAGCATTAGCAGATGAAGTACTGTCAAGCATCGAGGAGAAGAAAACAGCTAAGGAGATATGGGATCATCTCACCAAATTGTACGAGGCCACATCGCTGCACAATAAAATTTTCCTTAAGAGGAAATTGTACACTCTCCGTATGCCAGAATCTACTTCAGTGACGGAGCACTTAAATACACTGAACACCTTATTTTCTCAGCTTACATCCTTAAGGTGTAAAATAGGAGAACAAGAACGTGTTGAACTTCTACTTCAAAGTATACCGGATTCGTACGATTAACTCATCATCAACTTGACAAACAGTAATGTCACCAGTCTAGTCTTCGACGATGTTGCAGCTGCTGTTCTAAAAGAAGAAAATCGGCACAAGAACAAGGAAGACATACAAGTAAATCTGTAACAAGGAGAAGCGTTGACAATGATGAGAGGGATATCAACGGAACGTGGCCAAAGCAACAGTCACAAACATGGTAGATCGAAGTCGAGGAGCAAGAAGAATTTAAAGTGCTACAACTGTGGAAAGAAGGGTCACTTGAAGAAGGATTGTTGGAATCTAAATAAAAACTCCAATCCCCAAGGTAATACCGCAAACACTTCAGATGATGGAGATGCTCTATGCTGTGAAGCGTCAACCACCGTGGAAGGAAGAAAAAGATTTGCAGATATATGACTCTTTGATTCAGGAGCAACATATCACATGACCTCAAGAAGAGAATAGTTCCATCAATATGAACCTGTCTCAGGAGGATCTGTGTATAGTTGCAATGATCATGCCTTAGAGATCGTTGGCGTGGGGACCATCAAATTGAAGATGTATGATGGAACAATTAAAATTGTTCGAGATGTGAGACACATGAAAGGCCTGAAGAAAAATTTATTATCCTATGGATTGTTGGATAATAATGCAAGCAAGATTGAAACACAGAAAGGAATCATGAATGTGTTCCGTGGAGCGCTTGTGGTGCTGAAAGGAGAAAAGATAGCTGCAAACTTATACATGCTGAAGGGAGAGACTTTGCTAGAAGCAGAAGCCTCTGTTGCCTCATGTAGTTCAGATTCTTCAATGCTATGGCATCAGAAACTTGGACACATGTCAGAACAAGGAATGAAAGTTCTTGTGGAGGAAAAGCTACTTCCAGGCTTAACAAAGGTATCACTTACTTTGTGTGAGCATTGCATAACAAGTAAGCAGCACCGGTTAAAATTCAACACGTCAAATTCTAGAGGCAAAAATGTTCTAGAATTGGTTCATTCTGACGTATGGCAAGCACCAGTTACATCCCTAGGCGAAGCAAAATACTTTGTCTCATTTATTGATGACTACTCCAGGAGATGTTGGGTGTACCCTATTAAGAAGAAGTCAGATGTGTTTTTAACTTTCAAAAAACTTCAAAGCGCTGGTGGAACTTGATTCTGGAAATAAAATCAAGTGTTTCATAATAGATAATGGAGGAGAATACACAAGTGAAGAATTTGATGACTTTTGCAGGAAAGAAGGCATCAAAAGACAGTTCACAGTGGCGAACACTCCTCAACAAAATGGAGTGGCAGAGCGGATGAATAGAACCTTGTTAGAAAGAACAAGAGCAATGTTGAGGGATGCAGGCCTAGAAAAATCATTCTGGGTAGAAGCAGTCAATACCGCCTGTTATTTGGTGAATCGAGCTCCATCAACTGCAATAGAGCTGAAGACACCAATGGAGATGTGGACTGGTAAACCAGCTGATTATTCAAACCTCCATTTATTTGGAAGTATAGTGTACGTGATATACAACTCCCAAGAAATTTCAAAGTTGGATCCAAAATCCAGAAAATGCAAATTCTTGGGGTATGCTGATGGAGTAAAGGGGTATCGCTTGTGGGATCCCACTTCCCGTAAAGTGATCATTAGCAGGGATGTTATCTTTGTAGAATATAAGCTACAAAGAAAAGAAGAAGATGGTAGCGCTGAAAAGTCAGAGACTACGCAGATACATGTGGAAAAAGAGTTTGAACAAGAAGATTCTTCTGAAGCAGAACCAACACATGATGAACAAGAACCAGAGAGTTCTGAAGTTCCAACAACTCGTCAATCAGATCGTGTGAGAAGACGTCCCAATTGGCACTCAGATTATGTTATAGAAGGTAATATTGCATACTGCCTTTTAACAGAGGACGGTGAGCCATCAACATACCAGGAGGCAATAAACAGCTCAGATGCTTCACTGTGAATGATGGCGATACAAGAAGAAATTGAAGCCCTTCATAAGAATAATACATGGGACCTTGTGCCACTACCATAAGGAAGGAAGGCAATTGGTAACAAATGGGTCTTCAAAATCAAGCGAAATGGTGACGATCAAGTAGAGAGGTATCGTGCAAGACTGGTGGTCAAAGGATATGCTCAAAAAAAAAGGTTTTGAAGAAAAAGAAAAGAAGAACTTGGTTTGCAAGTTGAACAAATCTCTGTACGGTCTAAAGCAGGCGCCGAGGTATTGGTATAAGAGATTTGATTCCTTCATTATGTGCCTTGGATACAACAGACTTAACGCAGACCCTTGTGCTTATTTCAAGAGGTCTGGTGATAACGATTTTGTTATATTGCTGTTGTATGTAGATGACATGTTGGTTGCAGGACCCAACAAAGATTATATTTAAGAATTGAAGGCACAACTGGCTAGGGAATTTGAAATGAAGGACTTGGGATCAGCAAACAAGATTCTAGGGATGCAAATTAACCGAGACAGAAGTAATATGAAGATTTGGCTTTCACAAAAGAATTACTTGAAGAAGATCTTGTCACGATTCATCATGAAAGATTGTAAGCCAATTTCTACCCCTCTTCCTATTAACTTCAAATTATCCTCCAGTATGAGTCCTAGCAGTGAAGAAGAGATGATGGAGATGTCTCGAGTACCGTATACATCAGTAATGGGAAGTTTAATGTTCGCTATGATATGCACAAGACCAGACATTGCACAAGCAGTGGGAGTGGTTAGTCGGTACATGGCGAATCCAGGCATAGAGCATTGGAATACAATAAAGAGGATCCTGAGATACATCAAATGGACCTCAAATGTTGCATTATGTTACGGAGGATCAAATTTACTAATCAATGGGTATGTAGATTCTGACTATGCAGGGGATTTGGATAAAAGCAAATCTACTACAGGGTATGTGTTCAAAGTTGCTGGTGGAACTGTAAGCTGGGTTTCTAAGTTGCAATCAGTTGTGGCTACATCCACAAAAGAGGCAGAATATGTAGCAGCTGCACAAGCCAATAAAGAAGCAATTTGGTTGAAGTTGTTGTTGGAGGAGCTTGGGCATAATCAAGAGTATGTCTCTCTATTTTGTGATAGTCAAAGCGCCTTGCATCTAGCAAGGAATCCAACATTTCATTCAAGGACAAAATACATACGAGTTCAGTACCACTTCATTCGTGAAAAGGTGGAAGAAGGAACGGTAGACATACAGAAGATCCATACCAAAGACAACATAGCAGATTTCATGACGAAGGTAATCAATGCTGATAAATTTACCTGGTGTCGATCCTCCTGTGGCCTGTCAAAAACGTAAGCAACATGAAGATACAAGGTAGAAAGAATGGTGTGAAGATATGATTGTTCCAATCAAATCTTCAAGTGGGAGATTGTTGAAAAGTCTTGGCAAGCACCGAAAGGTGCTAATAAAAAAATTCCACCGAAAAAATTTGTCAAAAAGGTTGGGTTTTTGTTGAATTTTGGACAATGGTAAAATCATAATTTTAGCCATTGTAATTTAGGGTATTTACAAATTAGTCCTTAGAGCTTCAACTATAAATACCCTAGCTCATTTAGCTTCAAAATCATCCCAAAGCATTCTAGCTTTCTTCCAATACTAGAGAGAATATTAGAGAGTTTCTTGAGAGTTGTTTTCTCCTTTTTATCAAGAGAGAATTATCATTGTTTTCTCCTTGGTCGATCGAGAGAAGTTGTAATTCCTATTTTCTCATAGTGAAATTCTTCTACCGTTGCCCGTGGTTTTTACCCTATATTATTTAGGGGTTTTCCACGTAAATTTTGTGTCTTCTTTATCTTCATTTTTATTTTCTCAAATTATCAGTTGCGATTTTGCTCTATCCGATAGCCGTCTCCGATCACTCCCTGATGACATGGAGAATCTGATCAACTTAGAAGTTCTGAAGGTGAGCCAAAACTTTCAGTACCTCGATACCCTACCTTACTCCATTGGTCTCTCGATGTCCCTTGTCGAATTGGATATCAGCTATAACAAAATAAAGTATCTGCCCGATTCCATCGGGTGCTTGAGGAAGCTCCAGAAGCTTAGAGTGGAAGGGAACCCACTGGTTTCGCCACCGATGGATGTGTTCGAGCAGAGCTTACAGGTGGTTAAGGAGTACCTGTGTGACAAAATGAAAGCAGGGCAAAGCCCGCAGAAGAAGAGATCATGGATATTGAGGAAGTTGGTGAAGTATGCGAGCTTTAATGGGAAAATGATGAGCAGTGCTGGTGGTGGCCGTCGGTCCTGGGAGAAAGAAGGGTCCATCATGGTGGAATATAGGTCTATCGACGGTCTCGCTGCACCTCGCTGCATGGGAATCTCGTCACCCGGTCGACTCTTTTCGACTCACAACATGGGGATGTTGTCACCTCGTCGACTATTTCCATCTTGTACTTATAAATAATAATTATATTCAACATATTAATAATATATAGTTTTATAATAAGATATTTGATTAAATTATTTTTAATGATGAATCATTATATATATGATCATATATTGTAATTAATGCATTGAATATTCACCCATATAAATAAAGATAATACTATAGTGTACGTTGTAGAGTGATGTTGACGTGAATGTGAAGATAGTTGAAAAATTCTGCGTGAGAATGTGGATTTAAGTTTAGCTTTGAGTTTGGGTGTTTTGTTTTGGGTCCGTACATTAATGTGTAATGTACTCTTTTTGCAACCTTATTATAAAAAACTTCAGCCTTCCGCTTGCGTTCTTTAATCATATCTAATATTTACTTTTTTATTTTATCTTAATATACAATCATTGAAATTTTAGTGAAATTATTACAACATAACATTTTTTATGGGTAAATTATATCATTCATCACTCAACTATTTTCTTACTCTTATTTTGATCACTGAAATTTATTTTTTTAAATTTAATTACTTAACTTTCAAATTACTCCTAATTTTAATCACTCTAACTTTCAAATTATTTTATTTTAAAAATATATTAATAAAATAATAATAAAAATTTATGTCACAAAAATATTGATAAAATAAAATAGAGTGATTAAAACATAAGCAATTTGAAAGTTGAGTAGTTAAATTGAATATTTTTAAAATTTAGTGACAAAAATAGGAGTAAGAACATAGTTAAGTAATAAATGATATAATTTACCCATAAAAAATGCCACGTGTAGCAGTTTCGTTAAGTTTTTAGCGGCGGGTACTAAAATGAAATAAAAAGTAAACATTAGATATGAATTTGAAACAAATAAAAGTTTAGGTACTAAAACATAAAAATTAATAATTTAGGTACTAAAAGTATAATTTACTCAAAAAAATCATTATTTAACACGTGTCATTTTTATAAAAACATTCATTATTTGACATGTTTCGTATTTAAGAAGTCGTTTGATTTTTCCTATACAACAATAATTGTAATGAGTATATGCATCTTCCTCCTTCTCCCCTAGTATGTTTATTAGGATCGAAACTCGTATACAAGCCGTTTTCTACTTGTAATAACTTGTTAGATATGAATGTTAACAAGTAACGATTCTATCAAATGTTATCTTATAATTCTTCTTCGGCATTTGATGGTTACTAAATGAAAAGTAAAGTTAGATTTAATGAGATTTTAATAGAGACGCTGAGACTCTATTTTCATTTTCATCTTCATCAGTGCAGTCAATATAGAACACGAAACATGTGTGATGCGATGATTGAAGATTTATGCCCAAACTATCAATCAAGAGGAACACGAGGGCTCCAGAATGCGTTGAATAAGTTCCTTTTACGTCTGCTTTGTTCATGATGCTGGGAAGGAGCAACGAGAAGAAGAATGAAGATAAATAATTATTTAAAAAAATTAAAACTTTTATTAAAAGTGAGTTAAAAGACTAGTCATAATCAACATAATTAAGGCGGTCAATAACTACCACATCATATTCATATCATTGAATGACTGATTTATTATTTTCCAATAACGTTAATGATTATTTTCTAACTCTTCAAATTTTAATGATGAAAAAAGAAATTTACAAAAACTTTAATGGCCATTTATATAGTTTATCTTATTTATAATGATAAAAATAGAAACAAAACATCAAAATCTGGATGAATCACTTTAGGTTCAAGTTATTTTAGATTGGACGAAGTTCGTGTTATTGTTATTTCTTATCAAATCTAATTAAATTAAATTTAAATTAATTGAGTTAAATTTTTAAATTCAGATTAAAATCGATAGATTTATTAAATATTTATTGAACACATTAATTTTTTAACTTTATTAATTTTTTTAATTTTAGTCTTATTATATGGCAACACAATTAAAAAATGCCACCTCATTAAAAAAAAAATCCAAATTCATGGTTAATATAGATGAAAAACAATTGAGGGTTAAATTGAAAAAACAAATACTAAATTAAAATTTATTTTATTCTAAAAATATATACTCCTATAATATGGCAGAATCAGTGAGATAATGCATGCATACCCATTATTTAGCCCAATAGGGTAACCTAATTTTTATTTTAGGATCTACGACAATTGCTACAGTAGAGTTGGAACTTGTCATGTCGACGTGATGAGTTTCATGAGATATTATTTTTAATGAGTCCTAGGACGTTGGTCTCGCAGACCAAATATATTTAATATATTTTTAGAGACTCATCACGCTAATTAAAAAATTATATTTTTTTGGTAATAAAAAAATATTGTTAAAAAGATAAAATATTTTTTAATGGGCAGAGGATCTAGTCTCGCCGACGTGACGAGTTCCAATGGAGGAATTTTAATTTTTTTACCCGTAAAAAATATATTAAATATATTTGAACCACGAGACGCACGTCCCATGACCCATTAAAAAAATAATATCTCATGAAATTCGTCACAACGAGTTTCATCTCTACTCTAATATTTACCGTAGATTCCAAAATAAAAATCAGGTTGTCCTATTTAGCTAAATAATTGGCCGGCTTACATTATTTCACTAATTCTACCTATAATACTAGTAATTTCTATTTTAATTTCCCCATTTCATTAGTTTCATGGTATTCAATATAGAAAAAATTTGGTCGGACAGGGGAATATATTATAAAAATATAAAAGCTTTGAGGATGCCGCCGGCTTTTATATGCTATCTCAAACCCAGCAGCGCTGCTTAGGCAAGTCAATAAAACACAGTTGGAATACTCGCTGCTCAATCAATCGGAGACGACGATGATTCTGCTGCTGAAACCCATCAGTCGAGTGTTTCTATTCCAAACCGATTTCCAGATTAATAATAATCCAAAACCAAAACCAATTTCAGTATCATGTAGTTTGAGCCACGAAGCTCAGAAATTAGTGCGTGAATTCGACCCCAAAATTCCCATTGAGCAAGCCGTCACCCCGCCTTCCTCCTGGTACACTGACCCCTCCTTTTACTCTCTTGAACTCGATCGCGTCTTCTACAAGGGTTGGCAAGCTGTTGGTTAGTATTCTTATGACATTACATTCCATGAATCTCTACATAGATCGTTGAATTTTGATTTGGGTTTTTTCTTTCATTTTTTAAGGATATACATAACAGATAGAACAACCCCATGATTTTTTCAGCGGCAGGTACAATTTTTTTATCTACAATTTCCCGGTACTACTATCTTGGTCCTTGGACTGAAGTTTTTCTTGTGTTTGTGCAGACTGGGAAATGTAGAGTTTGTGGTATGCAGGGATGATGATGGGAAAATTGCTGCTTTTCACAATGTTTGTAGACATCATGCCTCTCTTCTTGTGTCTGGAAGTGGGAAAACCTCTTGTTTTACTTGCCCTTACCATGTAAGTCTGTTTTGTATCCATATTTTTCATCTGATTTGACTTGAAAAACATCCTGATCTTTCCATGTTTTCTGCTGTTTAATTGTTTTGAACTTAGATTCTTTTGGTTTCTGCCTTGAATCCTATGTTTTCTGCAGGGATGGACGTATGGGTTAAATGGAGCACTTCGTAAGGCGACCTAGGATTTCGGGAATACAGGACTTCGCTGTAAATGTATACTGTCAAGTACTTTAGCATAAATGTTTGCCTTTTTGTTAGTTCAACTGCAAGCTTTTGTTTTCTTGTGTCATATTTTCCAGTGAATTGATAACTTGGTGGATACCTGTTGTAATTGATGATAGGAATTCGGGCTTGTACCAATACAAGTTGCTACTTGGGGACCATTTGTTCTTCTGAATATGGATAAGGAGATTGCTACCGACAGCATTGCAAGTGACTGGCTTGGTAGCTCCTCTGAAATATTCAGCCTCAATGGAGTTGATTCCCCATTAAGTTATGTTTGTCGTCGTGAGTACATCATTGAATGTAACTGGAAGGTGTGCCTCTGTAGTTAATGGAAGATCCCTCAATTTAATTTGTTTCTCTTAGCATTTTGTGATGGTTCCTAAAATAACATACGAGGTTTCCTTGTAGTTTTCATAAAGCTGCCCATTAATCCATTTGCTTAATCTTCGAGTAAGGCTTTAATTAGTGTTATCACTACCACAAAAAAAGCATTATGCTGTCTCCAATATTAAATTGTGTATTCCACATGTTAATGATTATATGATTGCAGTGCAAAGCTTGCTGAACATACATGCAGATTGCTGGCTGTCTTTTGTTCTTGTAGTGCAGGTATTCTGTGATAACTATTTGGATGGTGGTTACCATGTGCCATATGCACACAAAGGCCTCGCTTCTGGTCTTTCACTTGACTCATATACCACCTCAGTATGATTCAATCGGATCCTTTCGTAAGTTATATTTAATATATTCTTTTTCACATTGTATCACAATGTAACATTGATAATAGTTCACGAGTAGATATTCGAAAATGACCGGCTTGGATCGAAAGCATTTTATGCTTTCGTTTATCCAAATTTCATGATTAACAGGTCCTTTATGTCCATCCACACTTATCACCCGCCCATTGTCTTTGCACTCCTTCCAGTAAATTGTTTTTACGGGTATTGTAGGTATGGACCTTGGATGGACACTAATCTGGCAATCCCATTGGGACCAAGGAAATGTCTGGTAGTGTTTGACTATTTTCTTGAAGCTTCCCTTAAGGTAACTTTATTTATCATATATGTTACGAAATACTCATTGTAGTTTTACATATACCGAATACATGAGGACATAATGTTTACAATGTATAGTTCTAAGCAGGTAAATAAATTCATTTTGTAAACTATAAGATAGATACTTTGAGAATGGTAAATTACGATGCTTACTGCGATTAAAGAAAGAATAAACACATCATACAAAATGCAGAAAATTCTCATTTAAGACTTGTTTTGGGATTCTTCCAATGTTGTAAGTCAAATACATAGGACAAACGTGATTTGACATGTTTAGAAAATAATTAATAGGCTTGAAGAGCAATGCCTTTTCTTCCAAAGAAAAACATACCGCAAGAACGAAAAGGACTTTCTAAACTGAAGACAGGCCGGATGAACTGTAAATGACCTGCATAGAATAGTCTCTTAGATGTCCAACCATTAAGCCTTTCTGTAATTTATGGATTAAAGCATCACAGACATTGTGAGCAGTGAGCCTACAAGAAATTAGAGAAATTCTCCAATACTTATGGGAAACTACCAGGTTGAAAACCGATAACCTGGTGTAGCTCCTGCAGAATACAGGATTCACATTGGCAGAAAATTTTCAGACTTGGACTGGATCGATTTTCCTTGTTGAAGACTTGGGATTTGAGGCTGCTAATTTTTAGAATGACAGAAAAACCTTTCTACCGGAAATTCTTCTATCAGAAACAACATTGGGTACTTCTTTTTATTTTTCTATGGGAGCCTGCCTGTTTCTGAGACAGAATTTTGATTGCCATGTTCCAATGGAAAGGGGAGGATGAAATTGTTCCTGATATTGCTTTCATCTGTTTACGAATGAAAGGAAGGATATTGTAACATGGACGAAAACTATCATCTAATGCATGCACCATATTATTTAGGATGAGCAAAGAATAGCCTTTTGATTAACAGATTCTGAGTATCTGTCTGTATCCATTTCTATGTGCTTCTGTATGTACAATATGTACTAGGAGAATGATGAGTGCATCAACCACTCTGTTCAACTGCCCTCGGTTACACATGCATGGACATAAAGTTGTCTCCTTTCGTTATATCTGATATTTGACTTTGTATTTGTGAAACAAATAATAAATGTTTGTTTAAACCGTGAAAGATTCTGCATATCTAGCCGTGAATAATGGAAACATTGTATTCATAACGTGGTTCCTGTATAACCGAGCTCTTCTTTTGGCCTCAGGGTGACAAAGCTTTAATCGAGAGAAGTTTAAAGGATAGTGAAAAAGTTCAGGTACCAGCAAAACTAATCTCTGGTTATAGTTAAAATCATTCAACCTCCAAAAGCCTGCTTTCTGTAACAAGACAAATATGCAGATGGAAGACATTGCACTGTGTGAAGGTGTTCAAAGGGGTATCGAGTCGCCTGCGTATAACAGTGGAAGATATGCTCCGAACATCGAGAAGGCCATGCATCATTTCCATTGTTTGCTTTATGATAATCTGATAAACTAAATTCGCCTTGTATGTGAATAACACGAAAAGGATTCGAGAATTTTCTGTCATGCGTTGGTGAATGCATTTGTCAATGTGGATGATTGGTGTAGAGAAGATTCATAACTACCCCGTAGCATATCTCGTTTGTACTTGTCTCGTATTAACTAAAGCAATACTACTGCTCGAATATTCTTTCTTATTACCTGACCAAATAAGAACACTTGTATGAGGGTTTAGATAATGAAGTTTTGCATTAACAACTACTACACTATTGAGTTTTTTTTTTTGTCATCGTCACTACTTTTAATGTGAAACATGATTTCATTGAACTCATTGAAAATTGATTTAATTTGGTGTATATTGTTAAAATGTTTAGTTTTCCACCCCATTAAAAAATTCGTAAAATCAATTCTAAACATATTTTTAATAAAAGTATTATTAAACTTGGTTTTCAACTTTTAATCCGTTGAATATATATTAAAATTTATACCATTTAATTATATATATTATTTAGGTTAAAATATACTTCAAGTTCACTCACTCTTTGTATATTTGGGAATTTAAACTCTCTATTATTATTTACAGGGATTTGATCTCTGTACTTTTTGGATTTAAATTTTTTAAATTCAATTGATAATATTGTTAAAATTCTTGTGCTTATTTTTTAATGTGATTTTGAAATAAAAAATACTAAACTTGGGAACCATGTAACTAAAAAAGATAATGTTGTAATGAACTTGAATTTAACAAAATATCACATCATTATTTTCGCTAAAATTTAATAGAAGGTGATCAAAATAAAAACAATCGATAATATTAATAATATAATTAAAAAATGATAACCAAAATAATGATGTTTGCACTAAACTAATTACAGTATTTTTTTTTGATTAATCAAAAAAAATTAATTACAGTAAAAAGGAGTAAAAGGAGGGCGTATTTATCAAAAAATCACCCTTCTTTCTTTTATTTATGTGTCAGATATTGTTAGAGGAAAATTTACCGATCTAGCACTCTTTACAGAAAGACACGGATAATGATCCACGTCTTACGTTGATGTGACGCCACGTGTGGTAAAGCGCCAATGATAATCTATAGTCACCAAGATTAGACATATCCGCAAATTATGGCATATACAATGCACCATAGTCAGCTTCATACATGTATGCTGGAGGTTCAGTATGTACCACATTTGTGAGAACTTCATCTGCATCATCATCATCATCGGAGTCTATGTTGAACTGCGGTGATTCTGGGTGACGAATAGTCCAGTCTCAACACCATCCACACCTGGCTCATGAAGTGATTCTTCTGGTGGAGATGAAGGTTCCTCTACGCTGTCCACATTTAGGTCGAACAACCTGGTACTTGCATGTCTTCCTCTTGAACTTGAAGGCATCTCGACAGTGAGATTGAAGAAGCTCGCAGTAGAATGCCTCCCCCTGGAGCTTGAAGTCATCGTGTCAAATGGAAACTACACATATTGTTGCGTCGAGGGCATCTCCATATTTAGGTCAAAGAAATTGGTAGATGAATGTCTTCCCTTTGAACTAGACGCGATATTGTCATACGAATTGTTTGTAGACCCACTTCAGTACAGATCGTAAGGAGTTTCTGATGAATGTCTCCCATTGAACTTGATGGGATGACACCATGATGTGGATTTCCCATTATGACATTAAAATAATTACACATTACTGTAGTTGGGCTGTTAACTTGATCAGCTTGTTGAACCAACCCATAGTGAGAGCATAATGACATATCCCGAACAACACGCACTTCAATAAACTTTGCATACATCTACGTATCGACGTCTGAATAATGGTTTTGAGAATCAACCATCATTGCAACATCATCATCGTTCGATAATTCGATTACTGTATAATTTAACAGAAACACTGATACTGAAAATTTGTACTGAAGCAACGTCAGTCTTCTAGTACTTCCAACATGAACCTTCATTGAAATCTTCGTTATCAACTCCTCAAGAGTTATGTTTCTCTTGAAGAATATTTTAACAGAATGATTTGATGCGAACACAACGTCGATTTCATCTTCCCGAATTTGTCCATCACAGTAAACAATAACTTAAATTCGCGTTATTCTGAGAGTTTGAACGATAGATATTCTTATATCTGCAAAAAAAAAAAAGCTGAAATAAGTCTAATTAAATAAATAATATATGAATTAAAATATAATGTAATAAAATATTTAAAAATAAACATAAATAATTTAAATAATATAATTTTATATTATTACCGTATCAGTAAAAATATTTTAAAGTATGATCTCGCTTTCCAATTTTACAACCACAAAAATTAATAGAAAATAATTAGTACAATAATTTTTTCAAATAATCATATATAAAAAACATTATATATTAAAAAAATTACCTTACAACGAAGTATCAAACGAATTTGTGAAGTAAAGATAAGAGAAATTAATGGGTGATGTTTATGGGTTGAGAGGGTTTTATTTATAGGGGAGGGAAAATTTAAAAACCGAGAAATTCAGATATAATTATGTAAGTCGCGAATGGTTATCTACGTCTTTTTGGCGCGTGGTTAAATTTGCAGAAAGACACAAATGATGATCGCGTTTTACGCTGATATGACATCAACTGGGTAAGACGTAAATCATCATCAGCGTTTTATCACACGTGACGACACATTAACGTAATTCGTATTTTTCTATAAAGAGTGTTTGATCAATAATATTTTCAACTTCTAATATGTAAATAAAAAAAGTAGGGTGATTTTTCGATAAA
The DNA here is from genome assembly GCF_006381635.1 of Hibiscus syriacus. NCBI lineage: Eukaryota > Viridiplantae > Streptophyta > Magnoliopsida > Malvales > Malvaceae > Hibiscus > Hibiscus syriacus. The sequence continues at coordinate 360,907 of NW_024063384.1, read as the reverse complement.
TACGCCTAAAAGGAGGGGGGTATTGAATGGTGCGGGATGATGACATGATAATGGGGTGTAATAATGAAGGTCAATGCATAAAACAATGATGTTGTCTGCGCTTTGTTCCGGGAATGGTTTAGCATATTTAATACTATGAAAATTTATAATTTATTCGATAAAATAAAAATATAAATGAAAAAAATATAAAAATAATATTATAACAATTACTTCTAATTATATTATTATAAAGAATTTATTCAACACAATCGTAATTTATATTTCACTCATCTTATAGTTTGTGTCTCATATTAATTATACATATAATTTTAGGAGATATATTTGATTAAGAAAAATAATAAAATTATTTGATTGATAGATTTAATATATGTATTTTGATAGATATACAAAAATAAGATATATAATGGTAAAAAATATAAATTTTATTATTTATTAATTTTTATAAAAAAATATTTTTAATAAAATATTTTTAAAAATTAAAAGATAATGAAATATTTAAATAAATGAACAATTAAACGAAAAACATCAGTTCACCCAATAATTATCCATTTATACACATGGAAAAGTACAGTGTACAGATAGATAGGAGGGAGAGGGATAGAGCTGGGAAAAGTAAGAAGGGAAAGAAGAAAACAAAGTTGTAGGATGGGAAATGTCTGGGGAAGAAGATTACATCAGTTTGTTCTTTCACAAACTTAACCAAATTGTACATATTCCTCCAAACTTCAAAACCCATTCTTTTTCTTTCCCTTTTTTTAATTACTGTTTGCCGTCTCCGTTTCCTCGTCGTTTGTTTTCCCGGTGCCGGCCACTTTCTCTCCCTTCTTTTTCGACCCCTCGCCGGATTCCGTTTCCTGGAATTTTATTTCCTTTCCCCGGGAAATTGGGATTTTGCCTTTACTTTGACTACTGTTTGAATATTGCTAAATGAGCTGATCTGAGCTATCCAGCACGCTTTCGAGTAGTGTAATTGCTTTGTCCTTTTCAAGCTAATCAGATATGAACAGATCAAAAGTTTAGCTTTTATTTTAATTTGTCTGATAGTTCAAGGGAAAAAAAGCAATGAAAGCGCCGGCCGCCGGAGCTGGATCTACACCGAACGCTGCAGCTTCCAATCCGGGTGAAGGTCTGCTCTTTCTCTTTTGATTTACTCCTTTTTTTTTCTTTCGATTTTATCACTTAGATTATCCTATAACAGGTCTGATTTTTCTTGTCTCTCTCAATCAATCTCTACTTTAAAAGCTCTAAGCTTTGTTTATTTATGTTTTTTCTTTTCCGTTGCACTAGAATCTCTAGCTAGATACATAAAGTTTATTCTTTTCCTTCTTTTTATTTTATTGTTAGATTTTTTTCATTTTATTTTATTGTTAGATTTTTTTCTTCTTTTTTTCCCCTGGAAAAGAGTGAATTGACTTGATGGTTGCTTGAGCGGTGATACAGGTGTTTCGCCGGAGAAGAAGAGCATCAACCCGGAGCTATGGCAGGCGTGTGCCGGGCCGCTGGTGAACCTTCCGGCTGCCGGGACCCACGTTGTCTACTTCCCTCAAGGACACAGCGAACAGGTGAACTAAATTGACAACTCTTGTTGACATTTACTATAGATTCTTTTGTTTCTGCTGAGAATGAATTTTTATAATAAATTGGTTTGATCTAAGTGTTTTTGGGTTTTATTAATTGTTTGTATTTGATGCGGTAGGAATGCATAATTTATTTATCAATGAATTAAATGATGTTACCTCCTCGATAATTACATGTATGATTTCCCATGAAAACAAAGGTTGTTCAATTCAGACATTTTGCCATGGTAAGGTCACTTGATTCGGATATATTTACATCGTGATAGATTTCATCTTCTATCTTGGTTAAATGTGTTCTGACTTGAACAAAATTTCTGATCTCAGGTAGCAGCCTCAATGAAGAAAGATGTGGATGCTCAAGTTCCGAACTACCCGAATCTTCCCTCTAAGCTATTATGCCTCCTTCACAATGTCACCTTGCATGTACTACTACCCAACTCTTCCTGTCTCTTGCTCCTTGCCTTTAGGAATGTCGATTACTTTAATTTATTTGTGCTTTCAAATCCATTTTTCTCAACTCTCTCTTGTTTGACTTTGCAGGCAGATCCAGAGACAGACGAAGTCTATGCTCAGATGACCCTCCAACCGGTTTCTTCTGTAAAGAGATTATCCCATATGTCTAGAAGAATCTTATACCATGTTTTATAGAGTTTTGAATATGTAAGTGGAGATTAGAACTGAACCTACTGACATCTTTTGCAGTTTGATAAGGAGGCATTACTGAGATCAGATCTTTCTCTTAAGTCAAATAAGCCAATACCAGAATTCTTCCGTAAGACATTGACAGCAAGTGATACGAGCACTCATGGAGGTTTTTCTGTTCCTCGCCGTGCTGCCGAAAAAATCTTCCCTCCTCTTGTAGGCAGTTTTGTGTTACCTAGAAGGTTGGTTGTTTTAACTTCAGATGTTAATCCCTTTCATCATTCTTTTGACAGGATTTCTCAATGCAACCACCTGCACAAGAACTTGTGGCCAGGGATCTGCATGAAAATGTCTGGAACTTCCGCCATATCTATCGCGGTATGGTCATACTGTGTCCTTGAACTTTCGCTTGTTGGATTTATGGATTGCCATTACAACATTACTAGAAATTGGTTTGCTTGCTCTTTATGCACTTCATGTATTTAATTCCAACATCTGGTCTTTAATTTCAGGACAACCAAAGCGCCACTTGCTTACCACGGGATGGAGTCTATTTGTTAATGGAAAGAGACTCTTAGCTGGTGATTCAGTTTTATTCATTAGGTAATGGTAATGATTCTGCTTGAAGTATGTATTTTTGATTACTGATTTCTCAATGTTTCATGTCTCTTTGTTTACAGAAGCGTTGTCATGTCGCATAACTTTTATTGTTTTACTAGTCTCTTCTGTAGAGAGAAAAAAAGGCAATTTTATCACTCTTGTCTTCAAAATTTCTGAGCAGAGATGAAAGGCAGCAGCTTCTCTTGGGCACAAGACGTGCTAACAGGCAACCCACCAATTTATCCTCATCAGTATTGTCAAGTGATAGCATGCATATCGGCATCCTCGCTGCAGCTGCTCATGCTGCAGCAAACAATAGCCCCTTTACCGTGTTCTATAATCCAAGGTCCAAAGGATAACTTTCTGACTTTTAAATTAAGTTCAGCCACGTTAAAACCGTAGATTAGTATATGCTATTAAGGAGACTTTCTTTCCCTGTAAGTATTCATTCCAAAATATTCTTTGTTTCTCAGGGCTAGCCCTTCCGAATTTGTTATTCCGTTAGCCCAGTATTACAAAGCTGTCTACAACAATCAAATAACACCTGGCATGCGCTTTCGGATGATGTTTGAAACTGAAGAGTCAGGAGCAAGAAGGTAGCTTTATGTCAAGTCTTCTGTCGGTTTTTGATAATTGATTAATATCTCCAGATTAGTGATATTTGATGATTGCTTTCTTGGACCAGAAAATTTTGATTTGGCTATTTGTGAAAAAAATGTTGGAAATAAAGTACTTTTTCCCCTTCAGGTATATGGGCACAATTACTGGAATCAGTGATATTGATCCTGTAAGATGGAAAAACTCACAATGGCGCAATTTGCAGGTAAGTTTAACTATTCTTAGTTTATATTTTCATTATATTTATTATAGCAAGATGAGGCTTTTCTTGTTTAACTAGATCATTTTCTTCTATAGGTTGGTTGGGATGAGTCAACTGCCGGGGAAAGACGTAGTCGAGTCTCCATTTGGGAAATTGAACCAGTTATAGCTCCATTTTTCATCTGTCCACCTCCATTCTTCAGATCAAAGCGTCCTAGACAACCCGGAATGCCAGGTAGCAGATCCTGTACCCTCTAAATTATTGCATAATCAGTATCAATTTGGTGCAAGAACGTTTATTAGATGCCGTTTTTTTCTTTGTGGCACTTGACCTTATGTAGAGTAGCAATGAGTAAGCGTAAATTGCACCTGCTGATTCCGGTTCTGCAATGAGTGGTGTAAATGATGTGGGGCCGTATTTAGGGATATATTCCCTCTTTTTCCTATGTTGATTGATCTTTTTGCTTTTAATCTACTTGGTCTATTAAATATCAGACTCTCTCCATGTGCCTTGTTGATGCTTGAATTCTTCAACACTTTTTAATCCTTCATGTATTGACATGGTTTGGCCGCATACCTTGCCTGAGAATTTTGCAGATGATGGATACTCCGACTTGGATAATATATTCAAGAGGCCAATGCCTTGGCTGGGAAATGATATAAGCATGAAGGATTCGCATTCGGTTCCAGGGCTTAGCCTGGTCCAATGGATGAACATGCAGCAAAATCCTGTGCTTCCAAACTCAATGCAGCCAAATTTCATGCAGTCTTTGGTTGGGTCCAGTATGCAAAACTTTGATGCAGCAGATCTTTCACACCAAATGGGTCTGTCGACACCACAAATGCCTCAGCCAAACAACTTGCAGTTCAATGCTAATAGGCTATCTCAGCAAGTGCAGCAACTTGATCAGCTTCCGAAGCTATCATCTACAATGAACTCGTTGGGATCCATTATGCAGCCACAACAGCTGAATGACATGACTCAGCAGTTGAGGCAAAATTTGATTGCTCAGGCTCTACCATCTAGTCAAGTTCAGGCTCAAATTCTTCAGCCTCAAGCACGTCCCCAAAGTAACAATATCCTTCAGCAGCAGCAAACTTCTAATCAAACGCCTCAACTCCCTCAAAATCTTCCTCAAAACCTGCAGCAGCAGCAGCAGCAACAACAGCATATGGTCCCAAGTCAACCACAAAACCTAATGCATTCCCCGCTGCCTGATCCAGTTAACCAACATTTACAAGTGCCTGACAACCAGGTTCAGTTTCAGCTGTTGCAGAAGCTTCAGCAGCAGCAACAGTTGCTTTTGGCACAACAATCTGCACTTCAGCAGCCTGATCAACTTGCCCAACCCCAAGATCAACAAAGGCAGCTGTTAGATGCGTCTCAGACCTTCTCTAGGTCTGTGACAGCTAGTCAAGTGTTAGAGATGCCTCAAAAGTCACCCACCTTGCTACGTCAATCTAATGTTGCCCCACAACAGATAGCTAAAAGTAACAGCCAGGCGAATGTTCAGTTCTCTCAGTCACCTCTGCAGTCAAAGCTTCAGCAACAACAACCTGGAGTGTTGCCTGAAGTGCCTGGCCATGTAGATCCCTTCCTGACCACCGCGACAAATCAGCTGTCCAATGCTGTTAGCAGTGTAATGACATGTGCTGCTGTAGCTGCACATTCTGCGATTACTGATGATAATCCATCGTGTTCCACTTCACCATCTACAAACTGTCCAAGTGTTCTTCAACCAATGATAAACTGCGGTGTCCACAAGAGTATTGGATTAGAGGACATCATCACTCAGTCTGCTGCTACGGTCTTGAATCCTAATCTGTTGGAGACCATGTCACCTAATGCTAATATAGTTAAAGAACTTCAGCAGAAGTCTGATTTTAAACCCTTATTGAATATCTCCAAGAGTCAAAACCAAGGCCTTTATACCCCACAAAACCTTATCAATGGTGCTACTGCACATGCAGATTACCTGGACACATCATCTTCTACGACTTCAGTTTGCCTTTCTCAGAATGATGTTCATTTGCAGCAAAACTCATTGACTTACAACCCTCAGACAATGTTGTTGGGAGACACATGTCAAGACAGAAAAGTTCAGGCAGATCCGAGAAACAGTGTTTCATATGGAAACAATATGGATACCCAGATTGGGATACCCATGAATTCTGACCCGTTGCTGACGAAAGGCATGATGGGGCTGGGGAAGGGTTTTTCAAATAACCACTCTTCAGGAGGAATGCTTGCCAGCTATGAGAACCCTCAAGATTCTCGGCAAGAACTTTCATCGTCAATAGTTTCGCAGTCATTCGGAGAGCCAGATATGACTTTTAATACCATTGATTCCACTATAAACCATAACAGCTTCACAAGCCGTGGTGCATGGACCCCGCCATCACAATTTCAGAGAATGCGGACGTTTACTAAGGTTCGTTGTTCTAAACTTCAGTCACATCGAGTCAATCTCTCTTCTTGTTGCACACATCCTTGACCACATGCACACATCACAAATCCTTATTAACATATTTACCTTTTCTAGGTTTACAAACGCGGGGCTGTCGGAAGATCGATAGATATAACTCGTTATTCAGGTTATGATGAGCTCAAACAAGACTTGGTTCGTAGGTTTGGCATCGAGGGTCAGCTGGAAGACCGAGGGAGAATAGGCTGGAAGCTAGTCTACGTGGATCACGAGAATGATGTTCTGCTAGTAGGAGATGACCCTTGGGAGTAAGCCCTGTTGCTCTTTTTACTCATAAATTCAGCTCTTCCCAAATATTCTTTACGTTGTTTGCCCCATGAAAATGACAATGTCTTTTTCCTGACAGTTTTGTTTTCTTCATCTGTTTCATTTCAGGGAGTTCGTCAACTGTGTCCGAAGCATCAAAATCCTCTCCCCTCAGGAAGTCCAGCAGATGAGTGTGGAGGGAGATTTTGGAAACTCTGTCCTCCCTAATAAAGCCTGTAGCAGCTCTGACAACGGAAATGCATAAACTAGTATATGGCAACAAGCTAACGACTGATTATTGGTTCGGAGCTCATACGGTTTGTACAACAGGATTCGGTTGATTGCTTTCGATATGGTATATATATTCCACATATCCTTGAGCAGTAAATAGCGTTCACTTCCAAATTTTGGCTGAAGTTAAGGCCGGAAAAGAAGAGACGATCAATCATAGCAGCAGGAAAAGTGTAAGAATCCAGCTTGAGCTTCAGTATGATTGTGTAAGAAATTGATATTCCATTTTCCTTTTTATCAACTTTGAATTGACATTAAACCAACTTAGGATGATTCAGTTGGTTCAGTATTCATTAGTATGTACTTGGTAAGAATTGAGGTTCGAGTCTTGGAGCAATCCCATTTGGCCTATCAAAATCTTTGAAATGACATTTGATAGTTTTCCTCAGGTGTACTTGTACAAACGATAATTTGTAAATTTTAGTATCTAAACTTTAAAACTTAATAATTGAATTTTTAAAATGGTGACGTTGAAATCAAATTCATGTACCTAATTGAATAAAAATTAAACATAAAGTTGAATTTTAATATAATATTAGGTTCCATATTATGTATACATCCTAGAGTAAACATGGAATGTTTTGAGAAATTAGTATACGGTTAATTAAACGGGTCGTGCCTGTACATATATCGGTTTTCACCATAACAGAGAGAATACACCACCCGCTCCAACAGCCTTTCTTAACCTTACAGCAGCATGGCCAACACCCTATTTAACATTCCAAATTCCATACATCCCACATCTCATCATGCCTCCAAAACCAAATTACAACTCCTTCTGACATGGCAAACGCCATCCCAACAGCTGCAATTGCCGTTGCAGATACCACAGTCATGGCCTTTCACCGTCAACTCGTAATCCCACCTTTTATCCTACTGATTTTTTCCATGGTTTCCATTTCCTATGCATTGTTGGATCACGAAATCCTTCTCGAGTTTAAATCCTCGTTGACAAACCATACTGATTTGAAGAACTGGCGAAACGATTCCAAACCTGTATGCAACGGCAAACATGCCAACTGGATTGGCGTCTTTTGTGAAAACGACACCTTCTGGGGTTTGAAACTCGAGAACATGGGACTATCAGGCACCATTGACACCAACGCCTTGTCCAAATTGAGAACCTTAGTAAGATGAATGCAGACATGTTTGCAGGTGAATAAAATTTGACTCGACTTAATTGTTCTTCGATTTTACGACTCAAATGAAGTCTAAATATGTGATTATATATGCAAATGCAGGCAATAAAGGTGTTTTTGGAGCACCATTGAAGGTATGTGTATCAACCCATGCTAGTCCAAACCATAACGTTGCTCCCAATTTCAAGAAGACAATGCCATTATGGGTATTGTGATCCATACGATAGTTGGGGTCCTTATACTACTAGCCTTAGTTGTACTCATCATAAGCAGTCTTCGAAAAAACCAGCAACCAGCTCCAAAAATGGAGGGTTCACCTTCCCCGCCATCATACCACAAAACAAAAACAGGTCTACAGTTAGAAAACCGTGCTTCTGCTGCCTTGTTGCAGCGCTCGAGCAGCGGAAAGAAAGCTGCGGAGGCTGCTCCGAAGCTCATTTTCTTGAGAGATGATGATGGAGAAAAGTTTGATTTACCGGACTTAATGAAAGCTCCAGCTGAGATATTGGGAAGCGGGTGTTTCGGTTCATCATACAAGACTGCTCTACCAAATGAGACTGCCATGGTGGTGAAGAGGTATAAACAGATGAACAGCGCTGGGAAAGAAGATTTCCAATAGCATATGAGGAGGATTGGGTGACTGAAACATAACAACGTGCTTGATCTCGTCGCTTATTATTATAGGAGTGACGAGAAGCTTCTTGTCTGTGATTTCGCTGAAAATGGCAGCTTGGCTGTTCATATTCATGGTTCGTCTGCAATTTATTCAGTTTCTTGACTAATAAGTCATGTTCAAATATAGTGTTTTTTACTATGTTTTTATTCCTGCAGCTCATCAAACTTTGGGGCAACCAGCCCTTGATTGACCAACTCGATTGAAGATTGTGAAAGGAGTAGCCAAGGGCCTAGCATACCTATACAAGGAGTTACCTAGTTTGGTCGTACCACACGGTCACCTCAAATCCTCAAACGTTCTCCTCAGTGAATCTTTCGAACCCCTCCTCACCGATTACGCTCTGATCCCGATTGTTAACCCGGAGAGTGCTCAAGTGTTCATGGTGGCCTATAAATCATCCGAATACATCCAACATGGTCGAGTCACAAAGAAGACCGACGTATGGGGTCTCGGTGTACTAATCCTAGAGATTTTGACCGGGAGGTTCCCCTCGAACTTCTTGCTAAAGGGAAAAGGAAGTAATGAAGACGACATAGCAACGTGGGTGAAATCGAAAGTCGGGTGACAACGTTGAAGAAACACTGTCAACGAACATGGAGGTGTTCGACAAAGAGATGGGAGCCATAAGTTACCGAGATGAAAAATCGATGCTGCGGCTGTTGAAGATCGGGTTGAGTTGCTGTGAAGGTGATGTGCAGAAGAGATTGGATTTAAAAGAAGCTGTGGAGAGAATTGAAAGATTGAAGCCCCTCAACGCTAGTAGAGACGATGAATTCTTCTCGGCAATGGCCAGTGACAGTGAGGAAGACATGAAGTGGTGATGTCCCATGAATATTGCTAATGCATGATGTCTTATTTTGAGTGGGATTTTGTTGAAATCTTAGAGATTTGACGTTCACTTGAACCTTGCGAAAATCTTTCTGGCTCCGAGGCTTGAATACGATCTCGAAATAATGACAAGACGAGCGACAGATGAAAGTCCAAGATGAAGGAGCGACAGATAAGATGACTCTTTCATCTCATCTCCCTCCTTATACTCTTGAACATAATGATTATTATACACGCTGATATCGACATACTGTGAAAATCGATCTCTTCCTTCTTTCCCATATGTTCATGTATCTATCCTATTGGTGTTTTGCCTTCTCCACAGCTATTTGTCGTATAAAATACTGTGTCATCAACAATTCGTCATCATCATTAATAAGATTGACTCGCTTCACCGTCAACCATCTTGTAGGGTCTTTATTTCTATTATCTAGTGGTTGTATTTGACTAAACATCTATTACGTAGTAACAAATTCTGTTGTGTACAAACATGTTGGTTGTCATTGATGAAATGAGCAATGAATAATATTTCACATCCTTCTTATTTCTTCTTCTCTATAAAGGGTTGACGACGAATTTACGAGAGCTATAAGGTGCAATAGTACCAAGTAAGTTAGTCTAACGTGTCATAATAATATTCAGTTACTGGAATAACGTGTGTTAATAATAATTGATCGATTTACTAGTAAACGATAACATTAATAATTATTTTATTATTAATTTTCAATATTTATTATTGAGTTATGAACTCAAAAAATATTGTTAAATATAGATATATCAAAGATGAAAAACACAAAAGTATTAATTAAAATGGAAAAAATGCAATTAAAGTAAATTAGGTATACTTTCAATATTTGGAAGTCTTGGACCGTTAAATTTAGGGACATGCATAAGATTTTATGTTAAGGGGCGAACTTATAAAATTTCGGGAGGGGATAAATTTATAAAATTTCAAGGAATGAAAATAGATTTCCAATAAAAAAATACTTAAAAAAAATCTAAAATATATGATAATATTAAAATTTTAATGGGACGACTAATTAAGTATATTTCCACCTAAATATTAAAAATGTAGTTGTATAAAATATTTGTTAAAAAATATTTTTAATTTAATAAATTTATTTAAATCATTAAACGAATCATCAAAGATATTCTAATTCATAAAAAAAACCATGAAAACAATAGAGTACATAAATACAGATTTTATATATATATTTGGCAGTTGTAAGTTTTCGCATGAAATAAATATAATCAAAATTTGTCGATTGCACCAACAGCTTTTCTTTACCTTAACAGCATGCCCAACGCCCTATTTAAATTTCTAAATTCCATGCATCCCACATCTCATCTTCTTTCGGAAACCAAGTTACAACTCCCTCTGCCTCTCCTGACACGGCGGAACGCCACCCCACAACAGCTGCAATCGCAGCCACAGCCATGGCCTTTCCCCGTCGACTCGTAATACCACCTTTTATCCTACTGCTTTTTTCCATGGTTTCCATTTCTTACGCATTGTCGGACTCTGAAATCCTTCTCAAGTTCAAATCCTCGTTGATGAACAACACTGCTTTGAAGAGCTGGCGAAACATTTCCAAACCTGTATGTGACGGCAAACATTCCAGCTGGATCGGCGTCTTTTGTGAAAACGGCACCGTCTGGGGTTTGAAACTCGAGAACATGGGACTATCGGGCACCATTGATGCCGACAACTTGTTCGCCTTGTCCAAATTGAGAACCTTAAGCTTTATGCACAATAATTTTAATGGTCCGATCCCCGAGTTCAACAATCTTACTAAGTTGAGATCCCTTTATTTATCCTACAATCGGTTTTCTGGACATATTCCTAACAATGCATTCCAAGGAATGGTTCGGCTCACCAAGCTGTATCTATCGAAAAACCGGTTTACCGGTTGGATTCCGGCATCGGTCACCACCCTGCCCAAGCTTTTGGAGCTTAAACTCGATGGCAACTGGTTTTCCGGGGGAATACCGGACTTTAAGCAGAAAGGGTTGCATGTAGTTGATCTCTCCAATAATCAAATGGAGGCCCTATACCAGCAAGCCTTAGTAAGATGAATGTAGACATGTTTGAAGGTGAATAAAATTCGACTCAACTCAACTCGATTTTTTTCTCGATTTTACGACTTGAATTAAGTCTAAATGTGTGATTATATATGCAAATATTTCAGGCAATAAAGGTGTTTGTGGAGCACCATTGAAGGCATGTGTATCAACCCATGCCAGTCCAAACCATAACGTTGCTCCCAATTTCAAGAAGACGATGTCATTATGGGTTATTGTGATCCATATGATAGTTGGGGTCCTTATACAGCTAGCCTTAATTGTACTCATCATAATCAGTCCCCAAAAGGCAGCAACCAGCTCCAAAAATGGAGGGTTCGCCTTCACCACCATCGTATCGCAAAACGAAAACAGGTCTGAAGGCTTAAAACCGTGCTTCTTCTGTCTTGTCACCACGTTCGAGAAGCGGAAAAAAGGCCGCGGAGGCTGCTCCAAAGCTTACTTTCTTGAGAGATGATGATGGAGAAAAGTTCGATTTGCCGGAGTTGCTGAAAGCCTCGGCTGAGATATTGGGAAGCGGGTGTTTCGGTTCATCTTACAAGACTGCTCTACCAAATGGGACTGCCATGGTGGTGAAGAGGTATAAACAAATGAACAGCGCTGGAAAAGAAGATTTCCAAGAGCATATGAGGAGGATTGGGAGACTGAGACATAACAACGTGCTTACTCTTGTCGCTTATTATTACAGGAGGGATGAGAAGCTTCTTGTCTGCGATTTCGCCGAAAATGGCAGCTTGGCTGTTCATCTTCATGGTTAGTCTGCAATTTATTCAGTTGCTTGACTAACAAGTCATGTTCAAATATAGTGTTTTTTACTTTGTTTTTTTCCTGCAGCTCGTCAAACTTTGGGGCAACCAGCCCTTGATTGGCCTACTCGGTTGAAGATTGTAAAGGAGTAGCCAAGGGACTTGCGTACCTATACAAGGAGTTACCTAGTTTGGTCGCACCACACGGTCATCTCAAATCCTCAAACGTTCTCCTCAATGAATCCTTCAAACCCCTCCTCACCGATTACGCTCTAGTCCCGGTCGTCAATCCGGAGAGTGCTCAAACGTTCATGGTGGCCTATAAATCACCCGAATACATCTAACACGGTCGAGTCACGAAGAAGACCGACGTATGGTGTCTCGGTGTACTAATCCTAGAGATTTTGACCCGGAGGTTCCCCTCAAACTTCCTACTAAAGGGAAAAGGAAGTGACGAAGATGACATAGCAACGTGGGTGAAATCTAAAGTCGGTGACAACGTCAAAGAAACGTTGTTGACGAACATGGAGGTGTTCGACAAAGAGATGGGAGCCATAAGTTACGGCGATGGAAAAACGATGATGCAGCTGTTGAAGATCGGGTTGAGTTGCTGTGAAGGTGATGCGCAGAAGAGATTGGATTTGAAAGAAGCCGTGGAGGGAATAGAACGATTGAAGCCTCGAAACGCTAGTCGAGATGACGAATACTTCTCGGCGATGGCAAGTGACAGTGAGGAAGACAGGAAGTGGTGATGTCCCATGAATATTGTTCATGTATGATGTACGTCTTATTTTGTGTGGAAATTAATTTGTTGAAATCTTAGAGATTTGATGTTTCAATGCTTTACTTGTATATCTCAGGATTTCCTCTAGCCTGCATTTGCATTTATTTACCATTTTTCTCCATCTTTTACCTGCATTATATATTTATATTATATCAATATTTTAAATAATTAAATATTTTTTATTTAAGATTTTAAAATTAATTGGCAAAAAATTGAGAAAAGCAGCTTAAACATAAGCTTAATGACAATAATTGAAAAAGAAAATAAAAAATTTGAGATAAAAGAATTATCGATTTTTTACTTTTATTTTTAATATTTTAACTTAATTATTGTTAAATTAATAATTCAACTAATCGAATCGATTATACTAAAAATTAATGATTAAACCGATAAATTAACTATTCATGTATTTATCTGAAATTCAGTCCCATGCACTCAAATCAATTTTATTATTGAGAACCATCTCAAAACCGATTATATATATATATATATATAATCTTTTTCTTAAAAAATATTTTATAATTATAAAATTTTACAGGTCAAAATAAATTATTATTATATATTTTAATTTCCAAAGAGATCACACTATAATTTCAAAATTCTGGAGGTCCACCTCCTATACAACATGTTATCATTATATTAATTTAATTCTTTTAATTTATGAAGGAATCAAACCATAATTTCAGCATTTTTATTTTTTTTAATTTATGAATAAATCAAACTATAATTTCAGCATTTTGGGAAGGCCAAACCTCCTGTCGAATCTTAGAACTACACTATTGTTTTCTGAGTTAAATAATATTTAATTTTTGAAATTATATTTTATTATCATTCTAATATTTTTAAAAAATAATTTACTTTAATACCTAATTTTTTTTCATACGTAACAAAAATATAAAAAAATCTATAATAAAATTTATATTAAAAGTACCACAAATTTCAAACACGTTTTGAGTTTTAAAAGTATTTCTAAAAATATATTAATATTTTTCAATCTAATATATATTTTGAGTTGGTTTTGTGGGATAATGCAGTGAGAAAAAATAATTCGTCGGATAATGCTGTAGAGAGATTATTTGTTCGAATGTGGTGATTGTTGCAGTCTCCCCCAGAGACGCATTGCCCTCCCGAAGTCCAAGCTCGGCCCCTCGAAGACACATGGTCATCAATGTGTTTAAGGTCGGAGTCGCACTGCATTCCAAACGTTTCCCAAGCTGCATGCATCTTCTCTCCCGCGACGCTGCATGCATGGAAGTCGCATGACAAGCCATGCGTGTTTGGCCAGAAAAAACCAAGCTCTGTCCGACGGTGACACGTTCATGTCCATGCGTTTATGTGACAAAATCGCATCGCAAGCCATGCCCAGATGACCCTTGGAGACGCCGTTCCTTCCAAGCGTCTCCCACTCCAAAAACCCCTCGGAGATGCCGTGCCTTCCAGACATCTCGAACATGGCGTCTCTCCCTGCACAATTTGCATGGCCCATGCACCAATCACGTAGGAACATGCTGGTAGATGGCATTCGAGTTGATAGATTATATTCGAGTGATAAAAACTTAACACATATCCATATCCTAACCCATAGCCTGTAATAACAAGTTGAACATAAAAAAAAAAATTCTTTTAGCTATATATATGTAAGTGATATCGGGAGTGATCATCTAAAGCTAAAGACAGGAGCAACAATTACAATTGATAGAGGGAGCAAATACAAATAAGTTTAATAAAGGGAGCATTTCAGATAGTTTGGTGTGTTTTTTCTTTCGTTATTCTAATTTGAGTATGTATTATATGATAAATTGGTTTAAATTTCTGTTATTTTGTATGAAAGTAGTCCAATAGTTTGTTAATTTTTTTGCAGAAAAAACGGTGAATTAAGTTTGAAGAAATTTTATTTGAGATATTTTACTATTGATTATTATGTTAATATTAATTTTATAAATATTTGTTAAATTTACTATTTTTTATGTTAATTTTTTTATATTGTATAATATCATTTTACGATTTATGATCATAGTGTACCATAATTTTTTTATTCTAAATACAAATTTTGAATTTGTATAGAAAAATGAGCAATAATTGTTTCACGATTGTCCATTATAATGGACATATTATGGAAAATGAGGTCGGAGTTATTTTTCAATCTTAAAAGACTTATAAATATGATGTTCAAAAGGGAAATCATATTTGTAGAAATGAAATAGATGATAGAAAGGAGAATTCGAGCTACAATTGATGGTTTGAAGTACATGTTTATAGTATGTCTCAATCCAGTTAGATATACTACAGTACTAGTTGAAGAAGAGATGATATTGGAACATGATTGGATTATATGATTCAACAAATGTTGCAATTATTGAGTTAGTTATTGATATGCGTAAGATATTTGATGTTCCTAGGTCATCAATAAATGTGGTTGGAAATTCATCTCAAATGGCTTTTGGAAGTGAGTTTGAGGACCCGACATACAGATCAATAAACCGTTTTATGGCGCTATTGGGAAGAAGTGGAAATGAAGTCGATGGAATATCCGCAACAGCAGAGTATAAGGAGAGAAACATATATCATTTGAAATTGACTGTTTATGTTGATGCTGAAAATCGATGGGGATAAATTCATGATGATTCCAACGAATATGAAGAAACTGAGGAACCAATTTTGGCCGACAATTGTGGTGCACCTGACCTGGCCACTGATGAAGTTTTGACACCGTATCAACCTACCCTCACATGTACAAGATAGATTATGATGTGATGAGGCATTAAGATTCCCAGACATGCCACATATATCTTCATACCACATGGTTGAATCATTCGAAAATTCTGGTGAATTTTCAATTAGGATGTAATTTAGAGGAAAAAAATGAATATACGTTGGTGATCAAAGAGTATTGCATCAAAGACCATGTTGATGACCATGTTGCAGAGTCCAACCAAAAAACCATTTATGCGAAGTGTGTTAAATATAGCCCAGGGTGCAAATGGAAGATTAGAATGTCCAAAATTCAAAGGCACGATGCTTAGGTCATCACAAGGTAAAATGGTCATCACACATGTTTGTGAAACTCAATCGAACAAGACCACCGACTATTGGACTCTGATGTAATATGTGAATACGTGAAGGTGTTGGTTGAAAAGAATCCAAGGATCCCTTGTTCAGTGTTAACTGCATCTATTCAAAGCCAATTTGGATACCAAGTAAAATACGACAAGGTTTGGAATACGAAAATGAAGGCAATGAAGTTGACATATGGAGATTGAGATACATCGTACAATGAGCTACGACTTTCTTACAAACAATGAAGTGATTCATCCCGATAAGCATAGTGAAGTCTCAAACCATGTATGCATATGACGAAGAAGGTTAACTTGTTCCAGAGAAGTAAATATTTCCTTTGGGCATTCAAGTCATGCACAAAAGGATTTCCATTTTGCAAACATATGGTCTAAGTAAATGGTACGTGGTTGTATGGTCAATATAAGCATGTATTATTGATGTCAGTTGCGCAAGATGGTGAACGAAATATCTTCCCAATATGTCATTCGAGAAGATGGAGTTTGCTTGATATCTGATCGAGGAACAAACATTTTGGCGGCAATTGAACGATTAGGAAGTCATTGGATACTTCTACATGCATATCCCACATTTTGTATCCGTCATATTGGTAAGATAGTATCAATTAATTTCATAACCTGCATTCGTAACGAGATAGTAAGCATAGGTAAGTTTTATTTTCAACATGTGTGTATTGATTTATGTGATTTTTTTAATTGATGTTTAACACATATATATATATATATATATTATGAAACATGATACGAACTACGCCGACCAAATTTTGATAAAATGTATTTTATGATGATTAACGTGTTTGGAAGTGGACTTCGAAAATACATTGAGAAAAATGGTCGCAAGCATATGACGAGGGTCGACGATACGGACACATGACCACAAACCTTGCTGAGGCCATTAATTCAGTACTAAAAGGTACATGTCATCTCCCAATAGCGAGTGTGGTGAAAGAGACATACTTTAGGTTGGCATAGGTTTGGTCCTATAAAGGCAAGGAGATTGAGTGTCTTATAAATAGATGTCAAACTTGGGCTCCTACAATGGTAGAAGCAATCGAAGCAATCGAGAGATTGGCAACCTCAATGCTTGTTCATAATTTTGACCGAGTTGGTCATACTTTTGTTGTGTCATGCATAGACCGTAATAAAAGAGGAGAATGCCAAACATTTAGAATTGATTTACGACACAAATGGTGTGATTGTGGTCGTTTTCAGGCATGAAGATATTTATGCGCTCATGCAGTTGTTACATGTATGTATGATGGTGTAAACAGATACAATTATGTTGATGAGTGATTTCATCTACATAGGACATTAAATGTCTGCAGCTATGTGTTCAGACAGATCCCAAATAAATCATATTAGCCGAAAGAGGATCATGACGAATGGCTAGAAAATCCAATGCTTCGTAGAAGTCCAAAGAGTCGACCTGAGTCTAGTCGTATTCATACCAATATGGATTTCCATGCTAGAGAGAAAGATCAACCAAAGAGATGCGGATTACATATATATTTGATATCATACTATATTAATAATTAACTTTATTTTATAATAATTTATGTATATATTTGATATCATACTGTATTAATAATTAACTTTATTTATAATAATTATAAATAAAGAAATGTCCAAATCTACCAAGATATAAACATCATCTGTAATCATATATGTTCAGTGAAGGTCATTCAAAAAAGAAATGTTCAAATCTACCAAGATATAAGCCTCATCCGTAATCATATATGTATTTGTATGTGAACGAATATTTGAATTTTTTATAATGATTAACTTGATTTTATAATAATTTATGTATATATTTGATATCATATTGTATTAATAATTAACTTTATTTTATAATAATTTATGTATTTTAATTTTGAAAATATATTTTATTTTTATCTTAACTTTTTAAATATATTTTATTATCAAATTAAATTAAAATATTTTTTATTATTTATTAAAAATATAATTTTTATTCTTATCTAACATAAAAATATATATTTATCTCATCCTAATTTTTAAAATTTAATAAAATTGATATAATTATACATTTTGTCACTTATACTTTTATATTTTATCAATTTAAAAGTAATTTTAAAAAATTAAAAATATATATATATATTTTATCTCATCTTAACTTTTAAAATTTAATAAAATTGATATAATTACACATTTGGTCACTTTTTCTTATATATTCTATCAATTTAGTCCTAATTTTAATAAATTAAAATTACTTTATATTTTTATCTCATCTTAACTTTTAAAATTTAATAAAATTGATATAATTACACATATGGTCACTTACACTTTTATATTCTATCAATTTAGTTGTAATTTTAAAAAATTATAATTAATTTATATATTTTATCTCGTCTTAACTTTGAAAACTTAATAAAATTGATATAATTACACATTTGATCACTTTTACTTATATATTATATCAATTTAGTCATAATTTTAATAAATTAAAATTAATTTAATCTTTGAATTAGATCATGTCACGTGTTAGTATTGTCAAATATCATGACACATGTCGTCACCCGATTGAAGGTTTTAATTTGTTTTAATTTAATATATTCAGTTGTTTCCACTAACCATTGGGTCAAGGTTAATTATTTGCCTTGAAAAAAATATTTTTATATTAATTTTAAAATATAATAAGAATAAAATTTAAATATTGAAGTTAATGTAACAAATTTCTAAAATAAATATTTACTTATGTTTAGAAAATACTAATATAATTTAAATATTTAATTTTAACATATAATAACATTTTATTTACTATTACTTTTTATACAAATAACAATTGACTTTATAATTCTTATCGATGACGGGGTGTTGTAGAATGATAATGTCGAGATGGATGTCTAATGTGTTGTGGCCTTTGCGGTTACTTAAGAGTATGGTACTTATCCTCCTCATTTATTAGGGGCATATCAGATGATGCTGTAAATATATGCTTACCACTATGCTCTTTCATTCTACCACTTTGCTCTTCTATCCCTCTTGGAAACGTAGACTGAAAAATAATCGTATTTGACATCATAGATGTCATTTGTTCAAATTCATACGTCGATTCAAACATGGGAGAGTAGATGGGTGCCTGAGGATACATCAACTACCGTATGTATGCCGGAACAGAAGAATCATCAAACGATTGTGATGTTTTCGTTTCATGTTGTCGAGATGAACTCTCACTTCCACTCGGTATAAATTTATCGGCTTTACCAAATTTTTTCTTATATTTCTTAAACTGTTTCTTTTCTCCCAACGTTAGGCTTTAATCCTAATAATAATGAAAATAAGCCGAAGTCTCAAAAATTAAAATCATCATCTTGAATTGGATCAAGAGGTAGCAAGTATGAAGTTCTGTTGTTCCAAGCATTAATGTACTCTATGTGCTTCACAACCCAATTCACGTTGTGCTTACTCCGTCCATCTAATCTGTGTAAGGGTATCCCATGGAATGGGCGAAATAGGTTGGTGACAGCCGAACTGCCTCAACACTTGATCCAAAAATTGTATCTCAACAAAAGCAAAATGAATCAATGGTTTAACATCACCCCAATATTGACAATCATCCAAAACATCTACCGGCACACACGCTAAAATTTCTTCATCTATGTACGACTTCCAATTAAACTGTAAAATTAAAATTTATAAAAATTAGTTAGACGCGAAATTATAAAATTATAAATAAATAAATAAATATTATTTTATATTTATATTATAAAATTAAGCCTCCAAAAATTAATTCATTAGGCAAAATTATAAAATTATAAATAAAGAAATAAATATAAATGAATTAAATCGAATTAAATAAAATTAAATAGTATTATTATTATATTATAAAATATATCTTCTTTTTGTTATAAATATTGATCTTCAACCGAAATTCTTTAATATTATTATGCACTAGTCTCGTCATTTCTATTTTATGTATCCATCTGTATATAAAAAAATATTTGTTACTTATTTTTAATCAGAATAAATAAATTATAATTAAGAATTTAAATTAAAATAGAGAAAAGAAATATTACCTTCCGGCAAGAGGAAAGTTAACTGTTGTTCGACCAATTGGTGTTAAAAATGGAAGTATGTGTCAAGCCTAAGATTGTAGCAACATCAAGCATCCACTTATTTATGTTATATTAATATTATTGACAATTACTGATGTCTTGCACATCTCACGGTATAAGACACCAATATCGCAGATCCCCAACTATATTGATGCGTATTTTGAAAATTTCTCAAAAACAGGAGATACTGCGTGTGAACTAGATTATCAAATTTATCCGGCATCAAAGCTCCCCCAAACAACTGTAAGATATATGCTTGAGTTGCATATACAATTTCTTCTTGGGTACTATTTTGTTGGAGTTTAAATCGATTTTCCAACCACGACAATCTCAAATGACACTCTTTTAAATATGGGCTTACTGTCGTCTGCACAAGAAACTCATTGCAAAGTGCTTCCACATTATTGTAATCATTTCTAATCACCACCGACATCCCATTTGTTAGAACCCCGAGTTGGAATGCCACATCTTCTAGAGTTATCATGTATTCTCCGCACGGAAAAAGAAATGTATGTGTTTCTAGCCTCCAACATTTAATCAATACACTGATCAAACCCGGGACCAACTTATACTCTCGAGCAAATGTGACATAATAAAATCCAGCCACTTGTAGGTTATCTTCAATCAGAGGGTGTGGCTTAGCTGGAATCTTGAGTAGATGACGGAGGACTCGTTGCTAATCTTCCTACAATTATAATATTCATAAAATTAAGCAATTAATCATAAAATAAACTTCTACCATTTAATAATAATAATTTATTCTCAAATAATAATATTTTATTAAATAATAATAACACCATCGCTCTTAAATGGTTAGACATATATTGTAACACCCCCACCCGTACCCGACCCAGATACGAGTCTGAGGTGTCACATTGACCAGACAAAGCATACTTTTATAAAAGAAACCATAGAAAATTTAATACTTCTATTCTATAAGAAATTCTTTTACATAAACGTCTCAAAAACCTTAACAGACTCCATTAGAGCGTACATATTTAGTGACTTAGTTACATGCCATCATACTAAATTATATGACATGACGTACTTTACAAAAATATTTCTGATCTGAACTTTGCACGGAGATATGCTGCTTTACGGATCCCAAGCTTGATCTTCCGATTGATCCACACCTACGTGTAAGACACTTACACGCTAAGTCATAGACTTAGTGAGACATGTACATATATAAGGTAAACTAACAATTGCATGAACATCTTATGTAATACACATTATACTTATACACCTATTGAACTCATCACTAACATGTTCATCCTTACTTATTTCCTTGTCATTAATTTTATTCCATTATATGAGCATATATTGAACATAAACATATAATATAACTTCAACACACAACAATACATGAGTAATTACTATGATCATATCATACATAACCATATAACATCTCATATCACCATTACACATATGCACTTGTTACCATTACTATCATATGATCCTAACTTATTACTTTTACATATCACATATCACATATATCATTTCACGAGAAACAAACATATCATTATATCAAATTATGTTTCTTTTCAAATCCCATGCACACTATTGAGAACTTAAGGTATGTGAGTACATAGAGGTTGTACACTATGCTGTCACCACGGCTCGTATAAATCCCACTAGGGGTGCGTAGAATTTGTCCCGAAGAACCATGTAGATGTTCCGAATGACCACATATAACATATATGTCTCAAATGACCACTATATCCCGAAGGACCGCGTAGACCCTCGACTCTTGGCATGCCAACTATACCTATAACTCTCATAACACATGACATGGGCATAATCTTTTACCTCATTACACATTCATATCATATAGTTCTTTCACATAACTCTTTATCACATTTCATATGATCACATAGTCACGTAGTTTACTTTCACGTAACATTTTCCATGAAAGTCACATTATTCATCCTTTTCACACATGGTCACATCACATATACCTTTTTCTCATATGCATATAACATATTATTTCTTATCTTTTAACTTATATTACATATGCATGTAATCTTATGTCTTATTATCAATATCTTATAGATCACTTGTTAGGCGATTAAACCTTCAAATGAGTTAGGCTCTGATACCAATTGTTGAGTTAATCGATTGACGGAATCGACCAAGAGGGGGGTGAATTGGCAATTAAAAAAATTTGTGGAAGCTTTTGCAGAAAATTGAAAGTAATTGCACAACGATTTAGAGTGGTTCGACTTTATCAACCAAAGTCTACGTCCACTACCTTAGCTATCCACACTAAGGATTTTCCAACAAATTCACTAATTTGTTCTTTCTTTTGAGGCCAAAGAGATAACCTTACAACTCCCTCAAGAATATACCCCAATTCTTGAGAACACTCTTTTCTCAAAGAGAAGATTACAAATTTGCAAACTTACAAGAAAAACCTCACAAGGCAAATATGTTTGCACAATTCTAGAACAAATAAAGAACACTCAAGAATAAATACGATTGAGCACAATAAGTGTTCTTGAAAGCAAAATGAATATTGAATGAAAAATAGGCTTGAAATGCTCAAACTTGAGGTTTGATGCTTTCTCTTTGGTTCTCTCTTGATTCTAGTTGCTTGATATTTCTTGTTCTTGAACAATGGCTTCTAAGCTTGCTTAAATACACCTTGAATCACTTCTAAACGTTGGGGATCATTAATGAAGTTATTGTAGCTGTTTAAGTGTGAAAACAATAAATATTTCTGCTTGGAGCGTAGGGGGAATCGGTACCCCTGATGGGGAATCGGTTCCCTAAGTGTAAAATTCAAATATTTCGACTGTTGAACAGTGAGGGGAATTGGTACCCCTGGGGGGGAATTAGTTCCCTCCGAGCATACTGGAATTCTCGGAGCCAAACCATTCAGGGGTGAATCGGTACCCCTTTGGGGGGGAATCAGTTCCCTCTGAGCAATCTGAAATTTTTGGCTTTGAAATGGTTCGAAATATTTTGTAAAATCGTTTTGAAATTATTTTTAAGATTAAAACTTAATTTTACACTTGAGTAAGGATTAAAAATGAACTTTGAAATACTTTGAGTAATATTTTGATATTCGATTTAATATATCGAATATGCTTAGAAAAATCATTTTCAAAATTAAAATTCTTTTAATTTAATTTGTTATATCAAAACATCAAAATGTTTTCAACAATCTCCCCCTTTTGGATATAACAAAACATTTTAATATTTTCTAATTTTCAAAATGAATTTTGATTTTTAAAAATACTACTCCCCCTTACTTTAACACTACTTCTCTATAAAAAACGCTTTTATATTTTATCTCCCCTTTTTTGTTAAATCAAAAAGACTCGTAAAAGATTTTAAACAAGGTTTTGAAATCATTTAGCCAATTGATTATATATATATAAAGCTTAAACTGCTAAGAACACAATCAAAAGAGAGGTTAGCCATTAGTTTCATAATCAATATTCATAAACATGTAATGGATAATTGGTCATATATGTCTAAAGATGCAAAATAAACACGAAATCCAAATCAAATATATTAAACATAAGTTCAAATAACAAAAAATAATCAATCCAAAAGCATTCAAAATGTTTTAACAATAAGTTCAATCCAAACAAGCAAAGCAAAGATCAAAGTTCAAGTATCCGTAGGAGGATCGGGATGAGGGAAATGAGCTCGCATCGCTGCCATTTCATGAGTGAGTTCATTAATACGAGCGTTGGTTGCTTCATTGCTTGCACGCATCTCCCGGAGAATTTCCAATTATTGAGCTTCCATAGTCGAGAAGTGAGATTCTATGGAAGTGAAGCCATAATCCAATGATGCATAACGGAAATCAAATGTCTCCATAAATGATTGAAAATATGAAGGCACATGATCTTCTTACTGAGCTTGTTCATCGTGTTGTTCAGGCTCATCGTCGACTTCGTCAATATCTTGCATTAATTGTTCAAGCTCGGGATCGTCGTCAGCTTCTGGTGAAGCTTGAGAAGAGCTAGCTCCCGGACTATTTTCAGAAGATCGAACCCATTCACCGGTGTCCTTATTCTTTATCCATCCCACTCTCATTAAGGAAAGAAGATTAATTGGTTTCTTGAGAGGAAAGACGGCATCTAGACCTACCCTAAGTCTGGCTTTAGAAAATAGATTACTCAGAATGCAACCGTAAACTAGAGATGAACAGAGTTTCTTATTTGGAACTTGGCTTACGGTTTCAATAATTTCAACAAAAATAATCTTAGGAAGATTTATTTTAAGATTGTTTTGGAAGCAATGTAACCACCAAAGATCTAAAGCACGAAGAGTAGAGTAACGACCTCCGGATGGTCGAAACCACCAAGAAATTATTAGATGAAGAAAACGATCATGAAGATCTAAGACACTCGCACTATCCCTTCTTTTATAATGAGAACCTAAAAATTGTTTTTCTTTTGATATACCATCATTATCTAATCCTAATTCATTAGCTATGTAAGTCGAGTCAAGATGGATGAATTGTCCTAGGAGATAGGAACGAACTGCTATGGTTTTGGTTTGAGCTCGCTTTTTAACACACACGACATTAGAATAGAATATGCGAACAAGTTGATGGTAAACTATAGGTTCAAGGTCACAAAGTTTATCAAATTTTCACTCTTGCAAAAGAGGAAGATATCTAAAATTGATATTTATCATAGCTTGACGAGAAGGGATATGTTCTTCTCTAATTTTGTAAGAGTCAAAATATTGATAATACCAAAAACGATGATTTTTAGGACCATGATGATTGAAACACGAGTTTTGGATAGTCATATTAGGGTCAACAGGATTAGGAATAGGAATTTCAGGAATAGATGGAGGATTTGGAGGTGGGTTGGATTGACGGTTTGAGCGACTAGATAATGACCTAGCACGTTTAGGATTGGACATGTTTTAGGAAATCGGAATAGAATGGATAACCTGCAATTTAGAAAACACATGTATGCAATTCAATCAATCCCAAAACTCAGTTGAGTTCTCAATATTTCAAGGTTCTCTTAAACTAATCCTAATGGGCAAAGTTTTTGAAAAACTTATTGAAAAATGAGATTTTGAAAATCAATATATGTATAGTTTTCATAACAACAACATAATTCAATCAAAACACAATAATAATTTTTTTTATTTCAAAAATTTCAAAAAATTTAGAAAAAAATCTTGTGTTTTTGATGAAATTAGTTGTAAAAATTTAGTTTCTAAACACTAATGAGCAATACCCGATCACTATTTCTATTTAGAACTAATTAAAACTAGTCTTATGTTCAAAATCAATGAAATAGAGAGTTTAGAAAAATTTACCTTGAAAGATGAGATTGAGTGGATTTTGATGTTGTTTGCACGATTTTAATGATGCTAGCATGTTTAGAAGATGATATTTGAAGAATTTCGATAAGAAACATTGATTTGAGGCAAAAATGGAGATAGGGAGAGAGTAGAGAGGGGAACGGCGTGAAGAATGAGAGAAAAGAGTTTGAGGCAAAGAAAGAGTTCTGGGCGTGATATAACCAGAACCCTCAGGGGGTATCGATTCCCCTGGGGGGAATCGGTTCCTCTTCAAAGGGGGAATCGGTTCCCCTTAAAGGGGGTATCGATTCCCTCTGCCTTATAATTCAAAAATCTGTATTTTAAACACTCAAAATGCTAAATTAATCTTTTCTAGTGGTATTGACAACTCATATATAAAAAATTAATTATGTTCAATCAATCGAATTAATCCTTAAACTACATTTGAACATAAAGTTAATTTTTCATCAAGAATCATAAACTCCCCCTAACTAATAGCAATGAATGTAATCAGAAATTACTATTATAAGCATTTTTCATTTAGTCTTAAAATGCTAAAATTATTTTAAACACTAAGTGAATATAGGTAAGTTAAACCTAATTCTCTCCTAAGTGTCAAAAAACTTTCCTTGTCTAAAGGTTTTGTAAAGATGTCCACTAATTGATGCAAAGTATCAACAAATTCTAGAACTACATCTTCCTTAGTGACATGGTCTCTAATGAAGTGATGTCTTATTTCAATGTGCTTAGTTCTAGAGTGTTGGATGGGATTTTTAGTAAGACAAATAACACTAGTATTGTCACACTTGATAGGAATGGTACCTACTTCAATTCCATAATAAAAAAGTTGTTGTTTCATCCATAAAACTTGTGCACAACAACTACCAGCTGAAATGTATTCGGCTTCAGTGGTAGATAATGCAACATAATTTTGTTTCTTTGAAAACCAAGAAATCAACATATTTCCCAGGAATTGGCAAGTACCGGAGGTGTTTTTCCTATCTAATTTTCATCCTCCATAATCCGCATCAGAAAAGGCATGCAAGCTAAAGCTAGAGTCTCTAGGATACCAAAGTCCTAAATTAGGAGTGTCCTTAAGGTATCTAAAGATTCTCTTAACAGCTAGTAAATGTGATTCCTTAGGGTATGATTGAAATCTAGCACATAAGCAAACACTAAACATAATGTTCGGTCTACTTGCAGTTAGATAAAGCAAAGAACCAATCATTGACTTATATAATTTAACATCCACACATTTACCTCCTTCATCCAAGTCAAGCTTTGTAGAAGAATCATTGGAGTGTCATGAGGTTTCCCATTTTCCAGTCCAAACTTCTTGAGCATATCTTTGACGTACTTAGCTTGATTGATGAAGATGCCATCTTTTCTTTGCTTGATTTGGAGTCCCAAGAAAAATGAGAGCTCCCCCATCATGCTCATTTTGAATTCGCTTTGCATTAGCTTAGAAAATTCTTGCCAAAGAACATCATTAGTAGAACCAAATATTATATCATCAACATAAATTTGAACTACTAATAAATCTTTACATTTATGCTTTAAAAACAATGTAGTGCCAACCTTCCCTTTTGAAAAACCTTTTTCAATTAAAAAATTTGATAATCTTTCATACCAGGCTCTAGGAGCTTGTTTTAAACCATAAAGTGCTTTTGTCAATTTAAGAACATGATCCGGAAATTTTAAATCTTCAAAACCTGGAGGTTGTTCCACATACACTTCTTCTTTTATAAAACCATTTAAAAATGCACTTTTAACATCCATTTGATATAGTTTAAATTCATGAAAACATGCAAATGCTAATAACATTCTAATTGCTTCCATCTTAGCTACGGGAGCGTATGTTTCATCATAGTCTATACCCTCTTCTTGAGTATACCCTTGAGCAACAAGTCTAGCCTTATTTCTCACTATATTACCACTCTCATCAAGCTTATTCCTAAATACCCATCTAGTACCTATAGTAAATTTATTACTAGGCCTTTCAACTAATGTCCATACTTTACTTCTCTCAAATTGATTTAACTCTTCTTGCATAGCCATAATCCAATGTTCATCATTTAATGCTTCTTTAATATTCTTAGGCTCTATGCATGAAATAAATGCAACATAATTACAAATATTTCTAAGAGAAGATCGAGTTGTTACCCCTTTGGATGGATCACCTATAATCTCACCATCCTTGACATATTTGTACTCTCTTGGATAAGATACTTCCCTTTCTTCAATGGTTGGATTCTCAAGAGTGTAATACCCCAAATTTTGTCTAGTGACTAAAATATAAGTTTTGAAAGTTTAGTGGCTAAAGTATAAACTTTGAAAAGTTTAAGGACCAAAATTTGTAATTTTAAAAAGAGTTATATATTTTAACCTGTAAGTGAACAGTTTGGATTAAAACACAGATTTTAGTGAGAATCCTATTTTTGATACGAGAATTATGCTAAAAGCTAGAAAGAGTAAAGTTCGATATTGAAATCAGATAATCAGATCGAGCTGAAATTTTACGAAAATTTGAAGGATGTTAGAAAATGGTTGGAAATATTATTTTTCATATTTTATATCAGAGAAATTTGGCTCAGAACAGTATGATTTTTCAGATTTGTCCGAACAGTGGAATTTTAGTGACTTAAATGCAATTTTTGAAAATTGCATGGCCAATTTCGAAAGTCAAAGTCAAGTTGTATTATCTTTGACCAAGGAATATTTTATTAGAAGATAATACAATGGAATTTGGTAATTTTCAAGATTTATTAAGGGTATTTTTAAGATTTCTCATTAATTGAATTTTAAATTCAATTAATTAAATAAATGCCAAGTGTCCTTATCTATTAAAGACTAGAAAAATCAAGAGAAGCAACACATTTTCAGCTTCTTCCTTCATTTGGCCGTGAGTTGAAGTCTTAAAATAGGTAAGGATTTTTATTTTGATTTTTGAAGCAATATACTTGATTTTTGGATTTAGCTATTAGATAGAGAATTAATCTACATGAAATTCTCTATCATTTGGTACCAATATTACATGGTAAAGATGATTATGTGATGAGATTTTATGATTTGGGATTATGAAGAGTTAAGTTATTTTAAAGAATTGGTTATAAGAATTGATGAAGAATCTAATGATGAAGTTAAAGAAAACAGTTTAGATTTTTGGAATCTGACAGTAAGTTTAAAAATTCACCAGACATTATATAAAAATTATTTCGAGGTGATTTTTATATAATGTGTTTGTATATCAATCTAGTTTTGTTTAAAACAAACGATAATAAATTTCAAGGTGTATACAAAAAGATATGAATTTTTAACCGAGGAAAGGTCAGAAAAAACGGGCAACAGATTTTGCACAAAACAAATTCTATAGGTCAACTTTGAAAATTCACCATAAATTGTACAGAATTAATTAGAAGGATTTCTTTATATGGATAGATTTTTATTCGAGTATAGTTTTTAATAGAAGAAACGGAATTAAATTATAGTGTGTATATCAACACAGAATACTGATTCTTTTAAGGTAGTGCAAGTTGTCTGAATATGGAAATTTTAGAATTTAAGTTGAAATGGATTAGAAGATGAAGAGTAGTGTCTAAATGTTGAGTATATTTTTGGGTGCTTGGAATTGAAGTTAAATGGAAAGAGACCATTTTGAATAAATTGGAAATGTTGAGAAGAATTCTAAAAGAATTCATTTTAATGGTTAGATGGTGGAATTCGAAAGGTTCCAAAACTTTGGGGACTTGTTTGCTAGTTCTTAAATGAAGAAGTATAATTTGGGTATTTTATTCAAGTGCTGGAATTTTAGTAATTAATGTACAATTATCATAATGGTGAAGGACCATTAATTCTAGAAAGAATTTAAAATATGTGGTTTGATTTTATAATTGGTAAAAGTTGAAGAATCATATTGGGAATAATTATTTATGGAATTGAATAAGTGTTTCAATAAGTTTGAAGTTATAATGGAGTTAGGAGTTTGGTTGATATTGATTTAGTTATCGATTTTATTTTATAGATTTTCAAATGTCAAAATGAGCTTATATTAGTACGATACTAATATGTAGTTCGAACAATTTTTGTGTTATAAATTGGTATTGTCAAACTATGTTAAATCTAGCAATTCAAACGATTCGAAAAGAAAGGACAAAGCTCGTGATTAGGATTATTATATGCAAGTTCTATAGTGAGGCAAAGGTGAGTGCATTTTACTTACTCTATATGACATGAGGAAGACTTGCGATGAGTCAACCTCGAATGACTTGAAAATAAATTGATTTCAATTTATTTTATTATATTTCATATTATTTTGTTTGATGATTTCTTATGAATACTTTACTATTTAAATGATATTTGAATGTGATGGGAAATTTAATTGTATGTCTATTGAGATTTATATTGTATTATACTTGATTTTTGTTAATGTTTAAAACGATTTTGATGAGTGAATGATGTATGATACTTGATTTCGATGATATTTGAAAAAGATTATGATAGGTGAATGATAAATGATTTAAAGAAAGTGCCCATTGTAAATGCATTGAGAATCATTGGTATAGAGGTGGAGCTTTTAGCACGTCTGACATCTTTGTGACTGTGGTGCTACGATTGATGATGATTTAGCACGTCTGACATCTTTGTAACGGTGGTGCTATGATTGATGATGATTTAGCACGTCTGACGTCTTTGTGACGATGGTGCTACGGTTGATGATGATTTAGCACGTCTGACGTTACAGATGTAACGGTGGTGCTATTTATGTGTATGCTCGTATGACTCGAATACCTTATAGTCTTAATGGTTTACATTGGGTTATGAAATGAAAAAGTGAAAAGTATATGCTATGAGATGAAAATGGATTATACAAGCTACGAAATGAATTAAATGAATGATACATGCTATAAGAATGAAATAAGAAAGTTCTAAAAAGTGTTTGATTACAAAAGAATATGGTTTGATTATTCTGTATGATATGATTTATTATGATTTTGTGAAAATCATCAGATGATTCTTTTCAGGTTTCTGATAAAGTTCATCATGAGATATTCGGTTTGAACTTCTAAAAATTTAGTCTGCTTTATTTTTAATGATTATATATATTTTTGATATTTTCTTTATTTATTCTCACCTTTAGTATTACTGCCTCACTAAGCTATACTTAGCGCGTGATGATTTTCATGCATAGAGTCTGATTGAGATACGGACGATTTATGAGGAGCCTTCCAAGCATCATGTGCAAATCATCTATAATAACAGTAATCAGTAAGACATCATTGAATTTTCTTTTGACTAGTAGTGACATGTATAATTATGTCAGTAGTTTCTATTTATCGTATTTATTTTAAATAATTTGTAATAGTAAACTAGAACTACTTTAGTTTATTTTACTTAGATTAGTTTTATCAGTATTTATGCATGAAAAGAATATATATTATGTTATTATGTTTTTAGAAGATTTCACGAAAAGACATGGTTTAGAAAAGTTACTGATTAACAAATGAATTTATTTTCCTATGTTAAAGAAATAATTTATAATTGAGATATACTTTAAAATAGATTTTTAAAGTTAGATTAAGAGTGTTTTCAAATGAAACAAATTTTTAGGCAAATTCAGTTCAGTAAATGTCTTTAAGTTGATGTGATATCTTTGACTCGTATATCGAGACGTATACGGGTTAAAGGTATTACATTTATTGGTATCAGAGCCACAAGTTTAGCCGATTCTCGACCTAAACTGAGAATATGTTATGTCAGAAATATGTACATGCCACTAGGATGTCGAAATTACTGATCTAGTATGGTATGATGATTTTATTTCTGATGTTGCTCCTTACTAACGTAAATTTGTGATTGTATTTATATGTCGGTTCGAAAGGCATAAGACAATCCACCGTTCAAGAGGAAATAGTAATGAGGTAGAGTATGTACCTTAACAATAGGAAACATAGACACATCAGGGAGAGTTGACTTCAGATTTAGAAACGTTTTACAAGCTCTAGCGGGATATCATGGCTCAATATCAGCTAGCTGTAACAGCTTTCATTCATACGCCTCCACTTCCTCCTCAAGTTCCGAGAATATCGATTCTGAAAGAATCAAAAAGTTTAAGAGTTGCATAATTTAAAGGCGAAGCAAACTAAGGCCCATTAGTGGCAGATATATGGTTAAATTATGTGAAAAATAATGTTGGATAATATTCATTGTTCTGATGATGAAAATTGAATGGAGTAATTTCACTGTTACGAGGACAAGTTCGTATATGGTGGACGAACGTGACAACACGTGTTCTTCTAGATCAGATAACTTGGGTCATAGTGCTATAAATCAATTGGGCATAGTACTAGAGTTACACGGATTAGTAGAAATTGTCTGATAAAGATTCAAGGGGTTGTATTCCTGACGAATCTTTTGGAGTTACAGTTTGACGAGTTTGAGATTATATTAAGCATGGATTGGTCATCTCGACATTATTGTAACACCCCCAACCCGTATCCGACCCAGATACGAGTCCGAAGTGTCACATTGACTTTTCAAACATTTATTCGTATAAAATAGTGAGTAATTTAAAAAACTTTGATAACATTTAACTTATTCAAAACGTTTACAAAACATATCAGAGTTCATACAATTTATATCTTTAGACTACATGCCAACTACACTCTATATACAGTACCTATATTTTCTGATCTGATATTTGGTAAGGAAAACTGACCTGACTTGCTCCGCATTACTCTTTACTCTTCTCGGCACCTACGTGTGAAACAATCACACGCTAAGTCGAAGACTTAGTGAGGCATAAAGAAAACACATCTAATGGAATTCATACCCACTAATCATGCATGACTGTTTTATGCTATCAAATTATACAACTCATTTACATATACATCAATATATATTCGTGCATATTATGTAACAGATACCATTGCCCCTATCACAGATATATCATATCATGCACACATCATATCACAAATCATATACATATATCACATACATTGTTCTCATATCACCAATATCCATACCTGTAAGCATATTACTTTAACATTCATGAATTTGTATTAATGAGTTTATTGGCCCATGATATCATATTGAGAACCTAGGGTATCTGAGTATTGTGAGGTTGTGCACTATGCTGTCACCACAGCTCGTATAAATGCACCGAAGTGCCGCGTAGAATTGCACCGTAGTGCCATATAATGATGTCCATAAGGACCACATAGAATTCCTTAAGAATCATATACATATGCTAGGGATCATATATGTGTCTCACCAGACTTCACACATGTTCCAAAGAATATATATATATCCCG
This sequence comes from Hibiscus syriacus, assembly GCF_006381635.1. NCBI lineage: Eukaryota > Viridiplantae > Streptophyta > Magnoliopsida > Malvales > Malvaceae > Hibiscus > Hibiscus syriacus. The sequence goes on along the minus strand of NW_024063384.1, from coordinate 328,251 downwards.
AAGGACCGCGTAGAATATTGTCCCGAAGGACCGCGTAGACCCTCTACTCTTGGCATGCAACTATACCCCTAGCTCTCAAGACACATAACATGGGCATTTTCTTTTATACTTATCATTTCACATAACACATAGTTCAATTACTCATAGAACATTTTCATATGAGTCACATTTACATGTCACATAGCTTATATACTTTCTCACGTAGTTACATAGATCCATATCATATAACATATATCACAAAGTGCACATAATCACACATATCATATCATATCATATAGCTTAGATCATTTCTCAGATATTCATATAAACATACATATCATATCTTGTTCACATATGATCATATATGCTTCATATAACACATATAACACTTTCTCCTAGCTTATATCAATTTTCAGAGTTCTTTCATATTACCTGATGACATATATCATATAGATATATAATAACGGATATCATATTATCTACCTTATGCTCTATTTCTTTGTATTCCCATAGATTATAAATTATGCTGTATTTCTAAACATATATCATTAAATAGTATTTTTATTTAGGTACTAATTTAATCTATTTACTTAATTCAATTTCATATATTCATTATAATCTTTTCATATAGCTCCATTATACTAATTCTCATAATAAATCATACCACTAGGTACTTGTCCAACTCATGTTTCCATTATGCATATACTGTTACCCATGTTTACCTAGTTCATATCACTTCTTATAAACTCACTTTCATCATATTTTCCTATTATTACATATTTTATCTCATAACCATGTATCCACATAGTCTTATATTTCATTATCATATTACATATATTTGTTCTCCTATGACCCTTAATAAACATCTATTTCTATTTCCCTACATCTCTCGACTTATCTTCTATATTCCTATAATTTCATAACTTATTTTATATCATTTTCCCTTTTTATTCACATAAACCATCTATTTATTTAGTTCAATTTCTCATGACTTCCACAATACTCTTTAATAAAACTTTGTAGCTCTTCACTATAATACATAAACCATAGTTTCCTTTAATTTATCAATCTTCCCTATATTACTTATGTATCCTTATTTATGCCTTTGAATTCATACTATTCTCTTAGAGTCTCCTAACATTTCTCGTATAATCACTTATACCATATCATATAACTTATACTTGATTATCTTATTCTCTCATGTTCATTTCATTTCTTATGACTCTATCATATAACTTATCTCATGTTCTTCCATTATTACATATTAAAGTCTTACATACATCATATAGCATATACAAAGCATATCATTATCTTTAGTCATGCATACATACAATCAATGTAATACAGATAATCACATATAATTATAACCACACATAATCATGTCCATGACTTCATGCATATTACTCTAGGAAATAGACTCATCGCAAGCCTTATTTCCATTAAACACAACATATCACTAGTATGCACTCACCTTGGCCTCACTAGTCAATTTCAATCTCTTATCTTTCCCTTGATCGATCTTACTTGCCAAATGTTCCGGAATTGCTTTACGCGCAAAATCTACATAAATGTATATTTGAGGCAATCATTAGATACATACACCTTGTAATTGGAGACTAGCAACTTAAACGAACTTATTAAACCAATATTCCCATTTTTCCTTTAGGGGGAATCGGTTCCCTACTAAGGGGGTATCGATTCCCTCATGACATTCTGGAAATTTTGTTCGTTTGAAGGAGTATCGGTTCCCCTTGAATGGGTACCGATTCCCCTTGCCCAGAAATCATATTTTCAACCCGAAAATTACTTCATTTCCTCTCAAACACTTCATATATCATCCCCTTTTCATTCTTAACTCTAGTACACATACTTAAACCAATCTATATTCATTTATTTCATCTTAAACCTCAAAATCCTATCTTCCATATGAGATTCAAGAATCATACCAAATTTTCAATGTGTTCTAATTCCAATTCTAACACTTCATACTTCTTAATTAGATTGATGACAAGTCAAATTCATCCATAAAACTTCAACAACCATACCATATCAAAATTTCATCTTAAAACTCATTGCAAATTCCTTCATAATTCCTTTATCTTATTGTTTAAATCCCATATAAGCTTTCCTTAAGCTTATTTAATACCCAAAGAATCAAAACTAAGCTTAAAACTCAAGAATTAACCAACTGAAATTAAACTTACCTTTGCCTTGCTCTCCCACGTATGAAGAAGAAGAAGAAAGGAGAAGAGAACTCTGGATGTTTCTCACATTTCCCACGTTTATATTACCTTTAAAAGGAATATAAAAATCTTTCTGGTCAAATGACCATTTAACCCTTAATTTCCTTTAATAATTACTAATTAACCTTCATCATATATATCCAATAATCATTGAACTATTTCATTCTTATACTTTAGTCACCAAATTCTGAAACTTTACAATTTGGTCACTAACCCAGTATTGAGGATGTTACAAATCTCCCCTCCTTATAAGAAAATTTGTCCTCGAATTTTCACTGCACATCTTAATAAGAACATATCTTCTAATGTTCTTATGTTACTTCCCTGACTTATTCTTTCTTGTCATCATCAGAAACTTACTTTTCAATCCTTAAGTTTTCCAACTATATTTTTCGTTTATACATTCCTCTTCTGTTGCTTATCATATAAACAATAACCAGTAATACCAATCCATTGTTGTCTTTTCTCTCATTCGATTATGCATCTTTCCTTTGACCTTTTTAAAATTCAATATAATGTCACTCATCACGTTGACAGTAACATCCATCTCTATATCATAAATCCATCTATTTCTTCATAACTCTCTAATTACCTTATAACCATACCAAACTTATATTTCGTCATCATTTGACCAAAACACAACTTTAAATCTTCTTCAATGTGATTAAACATATACTTTAAGGAGTCAAACAATATTTTCACATCACCTTGCACACTTGTCTTATTTCTATATCAAACTTGTCCTCTGTACTTCCATATTTATCGTATCTGATTCTTTTAAATCAATCCCTTTCATTTCTTTATTCCTTATTCCTTATACATAAATCATATATTTCCTTTCGTATTCACATACTCTTGTCTTATCACTTATACTCATCTTTATGTACCAATCTTCATTGCATCCTCATTACTCTAATAACCCATTTCTTATACATAACTTCATTCTTTATCATTTCTTATACTTGTATTTTCCTTCCTGAAGGTTCCATGCAAATACTTATCTCTGTTTCTACATCATAGCTATCTGCTCAGAATATACAACTATATTCAAATTCACATCATAATCAATTAACTCCACTTTATCTTTCCTCCAATTTTATAACTCTAGCACCTTTACTCTGACAGCTAGATAATAACTTTTGTTCAATCTAGGGCACAAGCCCTATTATACCAATCAAATACATCATTTCCAATCTAAATTATCTCAAAATTCGCTTACTCAACTTATCAATTTCACCTCTATTCTCATACATCCTGAAATTTTTTTTGCTCAAACTCAACATTCTGACTTCCTATGTCCTATAATCTGATCATTGATATACACATTCTCAAACTCTTCTTATCAATCCTCAGCTTTACTTAAATATACAAATTCTTACTTCCTTTTCCTTTACTATACCACATTACTATGATCCAAATATGCAACTATATCCAGATCCATTGCAGATCTGGTTATCATATCCTGACAATATCTTATAATCTTATAATTCCAGTACATTTTTATCACATACTCTAGTTAGCCAATTCTAACTCTTTCCATCTTAACTGCAAACCCTTATCATAAACATACTCTTGTTTATGCGCAATACTATCACTTCGTTTCAAACTCATAAGCTCTGACTTTATACATCTTATACACTTGTCACTGATGCACTTATCCTTGAGTTCTTCTATACGTACTCATCGCGTCCTTAGATCTTTTTAACCTTCTTATGGTGACACATGTTCACCATATTCTATATTATCCACTTAATAACAAAACTACTCTATATCGTGTTTCTGATTCCAAACGATGAAAACTTTCTATCATTATTCAGATATGATTTCAGCTTTCTGAAATCAACTTTTGATCTTACAAGGCATTTCCTGAGGTGTCCGCTCTTCATCCTGCCTGGCCAGGGCAGGTGAATAGCTATCACAATCAGGAATATCACCTTTCACTTACTTTGAAATTATCACGATCGGATTTCTACTGTATTAAACTATTCTTATTCTATTAGCAAGACAACATATTCCTTACACTATCAGATCAGAATTTTTTTTTCAATCTATGTTGGCATGTACACCTTTTATGACACTTTGGACTTCGGTTTATGCCGAGAATCGGCTAAACCATAGCTCTGATACCATTAAATGTAACACCCCCAACCCGTATCCGACCCGGATATGAGTCCAAAGTGTCACATTGACTTTTCAAACATTTATTCGTATAAAATAGTGAGTAATTTAAAAAAACTTTGATAACATTTAACTTATTCAAAACGTTTACAAAACATATCAGAGTTCATACAATTTATATCTTTAGACTACATGTCAACTACACTCTATATACAGTACCTATATTTTCTGATCTGACATTTGGTAAGGAAAACTGATCTGTCTTGCTCCGCATTACTCTTTACTCTTCTCGGCACCTACGTGTGAAACAATCACACGCTAAGTCGAAGACTTAGTGAGGCATAAAGAAAACACATCTAATGGAATTCATACCCACTAATCATGCATGACTGTTTTATGCTATCAAATTATACAACTCATTTACATATACATCAACATATATTCGTGCATATTATGTAACAGATACCATTGCCCCTATCACAGATATATCATATCATGCACACATCATATCACAAATCATATACATATATCACATACATTGTTCTCATATCACCAATATCCATACCTGTAAGCATATTACTTTAACATTCATGAATTTGTATTAATGAGTTTATTGGCCCATGATATCATATTGAGAACCTAAGGTATCTGAGTATTGTGAGGTTGTACACTATGCTGTCACCACAGCTCGTATAAATGCATCGAAGTGCCGCGTAGAATTGCACCGTAGTGCCATATAATGATGTCCATAAGGACCACATATAATTCCTTAAGAATCATATACATATGCTAGGGATCATATATGTGTCTCACCAGACTTCACACATGTTCCAAATAATATATATATATCCCGAAGGACCGCGTAGAATATTGTCCCGAAGGACCGCGTAGACCCTCTACTCTTGGCATGCCAACTATACCCCTAGCTCTCAAGACACATAACATGGGCATTTTCTTTTATACTTATCATTTCACATAACACATAGTTCAATTACTCATAGAACATTTTCATATGAGTCACATTTACATGTCACATAGCTTATATACTTTCTCACGTAGTTACATAGATCCATATCATATAACATATATCACAAAGTGCACATAATCACACATATCATATCATATAGCTTAGATCATTTCTCAGATATTCATATAAACATACATATCATATCTTGTTCACATATGATCATATATGCTTCATATAACACATAGAACACTTTCTCCTAGCTTATATCAATTTTCAGAGTTCTTTCATATTACCTGATGACATATATCATATAGATATATAATAACGGATATCATATTATCTACCTTATGCTCTATTTCTTTGTATTCCCATAGATTATAAATTATGCTTTATTTCTAAACATATATCATTTAATAGTATTTTTATTTAGGTACTAATTTAATCTCTTTACTTAATTCAATTTCATATATTCATTATAATCTTTTCATATAGCTTCATTATACTAATTCTCATAATAAATCATACCACTAGGTACTTGTCCAACTCATGTTTCCATTATGCATATATTGTTACCCATGTTTACCTAGTTCATATCACTTCTTATAAACTCACTTTCATCATATTTTCCTATTATTACATATTTTATCTCATAACCATGTATCCACATAGTCTTATATTTCATTATCATATTACATATATTTGTTCTCCTATGACCCTTAATAAACATCTATTTCTATTTCCCTACATCTCTCGACTTATCTTCTATATTCCTATAATTTCATAACTTATTTTATATCATTTTCCCTTTTTATTCACATAAACCATCTATTTATTTAGTTTAATATCTCATGACTTCCACAATACTCTTTAATAAAACTTTGTAGCTCTTCACTATAATACATAAACCATAGTTTCCTTTAATTTATCAATCTTCCCTATATTACTTATGTATCCTTATTTATGCCTTTGAATTCATACTATTCTCTTAGAGTCTCCTAACATTTCTCGTATAATCACTTATACCATATCATATAACTTATACTTGATTATCTTATTCTCTCATGTTCATTTCATTTCTTATGACTCTATCATATAACTTATCTCATGTTCTTCCATTATTACATATTAAAGTCTTACATACATCATAAAGCATATACAAAGCATATCATTATCTTTAGTCATGCATACATACAATCAATGTAATACAGATAATCACATATAATTATAACCACACATAATCATGTCCATGACTTCATGCATATTACTCTAGGAAATAGACTCATCGCAAGTCTTTTTTCCATTAAACACTACATATCACTAGTATGCACTCATCTTGGCCTCACTAGTCAATTTCAATCTCTTATCTTTCCCTTGATCGATCTTACTTGCCAAATGTTCCAGAATTGCTTTACGCGCAGAATCTACATAAATGTATATTTGAGGCAATCATTAGATACCTACACCTTGTAATTGGATACTAGCAACTTAAACGAACTTATTAAACCAATATTCCCATTTTTCCTTTAGGGGGAATCGGTTCCCTACTAAGGGAGTATCGATTCCCTCATGACATTCTGGAAATTTTGTTCGTTTGAAGGGGTATTGGTTCCCCTTGAATGGGTACCGATTCCCCTTGCCCAGAAATCATATTTTCAACCCGAAAATTACTTCATTTCCTCTCAAACACTTCATATATCATCCCCTTTTCATTCTTAACTCTAGTACACATACTTAAACCAATCTATATTCATTTATTTCATCTTAAACCTCAAAATCCTATCTTCCATATGAGATTCAAGAATCATACCAAATTTTCAATGTGTTCGAATTCCAATTCTAACACTTCATACTTCTTAATTAGATTGATGACAAGTCAAATTCATCCATAAAACTTCAACAACCATACCATATCAAAATTTCATCTTAAAACTCATATTGCAAATTCCTTCATAATTCCTTTATCTTATTGTTTAAATCCCATATAAGCTTTCCTTAAGCTTATTTAATACCCAAAGAATCAAAACTAAGCTTAAAACTCAAGAATTAATCAACTGAAATTAAACTTACCTTTGCCTTGCTCTCCCACGTATGAAGAAGAAGAAATGAGAAGAGAACTATGGATGTTTCCCACATTTCCCACGTTTATATTACCTTTAAAAGGAATATAAAAATCTTTCTGGTCAAATGACCACTTAACCCTTAATTTCCTTTAATAATTACTAATTAACCTTCATCATATATATCCAATAATCATTGAACTATTTCATTCTTATACTTTAGTCAACAAATTCTGAAACTTTACAATTTGGTCACTAACCCGGTATTGAGGATTACTCTTTATTCTTCTCGGCACCTACGTGTGAAACAATCACACGCTAAGTCGAAGACTTAGTGAGGCATAAAGAAAACACATCTAATGGAATTCATACCTACTAATCATGCATGATTGTTTTATGCTATCAAATTATACAACTCATTTACATATACATCAACATATATTCGTGCATATTATGTAACAGATACTATTGCCCCTATCACAGATTTATCATATCATGCACACATCATATCACAAATCATATACATATATCACATACATTGTTCTCATATCACCAATATCCATACCTGTAAGCATATTACTTTAACATTCATGAATTTGTATTAATGAGTTTATTGGCCCATGATATCATATTGAGAACCTAAGGTATCTGAGTATTGTGAGGTTGTGCACTATGCTGTCACCACAGCTCGTATAAATGCACCGAAGTGCCGCGTAGAATTGCACCGTAGTGCCATATAATGATGTCCATAAGGACCACATAGAATTCCTTAAGAATCATATACATATGCTAGGGATCATATATGTGTCTCACCAGACTTCACACATGTTCCAAAGAATATATATATATCCCGAAGGACCGCGTAGAATATTATCCCGAAGGACCGCGTAGACCCTCTACTCTTGGCATGCCAACTATACCCCTAGCTCTCAAGACACATAACATGGGCATTTTCTTTTATACTTATCATTTCACATAACACATAGTTCAATTACTCATAGAACATTTTCATATGAGTCACATTTACATGTCACATAGCTTATATACTTTCTCACGTAGTTACATAGATCCATATCATATAACATATATCACAAAGTGCACATAATCACACATATCATATCATATAGCTTAGATCATTTCTCAGATATTCATATAAATATACATATCATATCTTGTTCACATATGATCATATATGCTTCATATAACACATAGAACACTTTCTCCTAGCTTATATCAATTTTCAGAGTTCTTTCATATTACCTGATGACATATATCATATAGATATATAATAACGTATATCATATTATCTACCTTATGCTCTATTTCTTTGTATTCCCATATATTATAAATTATGTTGTATTTCTAAACATATATCATTTAATAGTATTTTTATTTAGGTACTAATTTAATCTCTTTACTTAATTCAATTTCATATATTCATTATAATCTTTTCATATAGCTCCATTATAATAATTCTCATAATAAATCATACCACTAGGTACTTGTCCAACTCATGTTTCCATTATGCATATACTGTTACCCATGTTTACCTAGTTCATATCACTTCTTATAAACTCACTTTCATCATATTTTCCTATTATTACATATTTTATCTCATAACCATGTATCCACATAGTCTTATATTTAATTATCATATTACATATATTTGTTCTCCTATGACCTTTAATAAACATCTATTTCTATTTCCCTACATCTCTCGACTTATCTTCTATATTCCTCTAATTTCATAACTTATTTTATATCATTTTCCCTTTTTATTCACATAAACCATCTATTTATTTAGTTCAATTTCTCATGACTTCCACAATACTCTTTAATAAAACTTTGTAGCTCTTCACTATAATACATAAACCATAGTTTCCTTTAATTTATCAATCTTCCCTATATAACTTATGTATCCTTATTTATGCCTTTGAATTCATACTATTCTCTTAGAGTCTCCTAACATTTCTCGTATAATCACTTATACCATATCATATAACTTATACTTGATTATCTTATTCTCTCATGTTCATTTCATTTCTTATGACTCTATCATATAACTTATCTCATGTTCTTCCATTATTACATATTAAAGTCTTACATACATCATATAGCATATACAAAGCATATCATTATCTTTAGTCATGCATACATACAATCAATGTAATACAGATAATCACAAATAATTATAACCACACATAATCATATCCATGACTTCATGCATATTACTATAGGAAATAGACTCATCGCAAGTCTTATTTCCATTAAACACTACATATCACTAGTATGCACTCACCTTGGCCTTACTAGTCAATTTCAATCTCTTATCTTTCCCTTGATCGATCTTACTTGCCAAATGTTCCGAAATTGCTTTACGCGCAGAATCTACATAAATGTATATTTGAGGCTATCATTAGATACCTACACCTTGTAATTAGATACTAGCAACTTAAACGAACTTATTCAACCAATATTCCTATTTTTCCTTTAGGGGGAATCGGTTCCCTACTAAGGGGGTATCGATTCCCTCATGACATTCTGGAAATTTTGTTCGTTTGAAGGGGTATCGGTTCCCCTTGAATGGGTACTGATTCCCCTTGCCCAGAAATCATATTTTCAACCCGAAAATTACTTCATTTCCTCTCAAACACTTCATATATCACCCCCTTTTCATTTTTAACTCTAGTACACATACTTAAACCAATCTATATTCATTTATTTCATCTTAAACCTCAAAATCCTATATTTCATATGAGATTCAAGAATCATACCAAATTTTCAATGTGTTCTAATTCTAATTCTAACACTTCATACTTCTTAATAAAATTGATAACATGTAACATCCGCAATACCGGGTTAGTGACCAACTTGTAAAGTTTCAGAATTTGGTGACTAAAGTAGAAGAATGAAAGAATTCAATGATTATTTGAATATATATATATTGAAGGTTATTTGGTATTTATTAAAGGAAATTAAGGGTATTATGGTCATTTGACCAGAAAGATTTTTTATAATTTTTTTTAAAGGGTAATAAGCACGGAGGAAGAAGAGTCCAGAGCATTCTTCAGTCTTCTTCCTCCTCTCAACCGTGAAGCTTGGTATAAGGTAAGTGGGTCTTTAGTTGGTTAATTCTTTCGTTTTAAAGCTTGTTTTTGATTCTTGGGATATTAAGAAAGATTAAGGAAAGCTTTAAGTGGCTTAAACCTCAAAGATTAACAAGTTATGAGAAATTAAGAAAAAATGAGTTTTTAAGTGAATTTTTGATATGGAAGGAGTTAATAGATTGTGAAGTTGAATTTGACTTGTCAAGGATTAAATTAAGAGATATGAAGTGATAGAATGGGAATTAGAACACATTGAAAATTTGGTATGATTTTTGAATCTTATATGGAAGATAGAATTTTGAGTTTAAAGAAGTGATTATGGAGTAGAAATGAGTTTAAGTATGTGTATGAAAGTTAGGAATATTAAAGGGAATGAAGTATGATGTGTTGAGCTGAAAATGAAGGATTTTCGAGCTCAAAATATGATTTCTGGGCAAGGGGAATCGGTACCCATTCAAGGGGAACCGATACCCCTTCAAACGAACAAGAATTTCCAGTATGTCATGGGGGAACCGGTACCCCCATAGGGGGGAACCGATTCCCCCTAAAGGAAAATTGAGAATATGGGTTTAATAAGTTAGTTTAAGTTGCTAGTATCCAATTACAAGGTGTAGGTACCTAATGATGGTCTCGAAATGTACATTTATGTAGATTCTACGCATAAAGCAATTCCGGAACGTTTGGCAAGTAAGATCGATCAAGGGAAAGATAAGAGATTGGAATTGGCTAGTGAGGCCAGGTGAGTGCATATTAGTTAGTTTATGGTGCTAAATGGAAACAAGACTTGCGACAAGTCTATTTCCTATGTTAGAATGCATGAATATATGATTATACGTATATGAATGACATGAATTGTATGTATGCATGAATATATGTGTTGACATGCTTTTGAATGTAATGTTATGAGAAGTATGTGCTATATAATGTATATATATATACATATGTGAAACTGAACTATGTGACTGCATGAGAAAGATATGAGCCATATGACATGATATAGGTGAACATGAGAAAGCAAAGTATGAGATATAACTATGTGATCATAGTAAAATATAATTATATTATTATATGATAAGTGAAATAAGCTGGATAATATTGATCTATAGGATGAAGTGAAAATAGTACACTAACTAGGGGATTTGAACATAAATGATAAGATGAACGTATAAGATAAGCTAGATGGGAAAGATTCATAGGTTTAAATAAAACTATAACACAGGGTTGAATGATAGAAATTTGTGAAGTTATATGAGAAGATTATAAGAGTGATATGAAATTGAATTAAGTAACAGATTAGATATATATATAGAAATAATAGAAGTGAGATATGTTTATAAGTCTGCCCTAGATGAATACGAAATATAAGAGTGCTATATGATTTATATTAGGATAATCTTGAGGATATAGATATATATAGATAGATATGAAATGAAATGAGTTATATGAATACACAATTATGTGATGAAATGGTGAATTACCTGAACATGTGAATATATATATATATATATATATATATATATATATATATATATGTTTAAGAGAAGGCATAAGATTAAGATATAAGCAATATGACTTATAAGTATTGCTATTATAATGTTACATGATATGTTATGTATGTTAAAGGAATTATGAGATGGTATAAGAAATGCTATGAAATATATATATGTGAAAGTATAGGTTATGAGATAAGACTTATGACTATAAGCTACGTGAAACTGTTCTAGGTGTTTCGATATATTATATGAAGTATATGATCTTATGTGAACAAGATATGATAAGTATGTTTATATGAATAAAGGTGATTGGGTGAGAAATGATAGAAATTATATGAAAACATGACATATGTGACATGTGAATTATATGGAAATGATCTACGTGCAAGTGAACTACGGGACTATGTGATCATATGAAAAGAAGCTATGTGATACGTGATATGTGAAAGTGAATTACAAGTTTATGTGAATATTTGAAATGAAATAAATGATAACGCCCATGTTATGTGTCATGAGAGCTAGGGGTATAGTTGGCATGCCAAGAGTCGAGGGTCTATTCGGTTCTTTAGGACATATGTATATTCTTTGGAACATGTGTGAAGTCTCGAAAGACACATACTTGATCCCTAGCATATGTATATGATTCTTAAGGAATTCTACGTGGTCCTTATGGACATCATTATATGGCACTACAGTGCAATTCTACGGGCACTTCGGTGCAATTCTACGGGCACTTCGGTGCAATTCTACGGGGCACTTCGGTGCATTTATACGAGCTGTGGTGACAGCATAGTGCACAACCTCTATAGACTCACATATCGATAGTTCTCACATATATACATGGGCTAATCCAGAAATATGAACAAATATAAGTTAGTGGTATGATAAATGCTATAGAAATGATATGATGTTGTGTGTGTATAGTGTTTGATTGAAGTAGTATGTGATTATATGATAAACTGTTAATGATAAACTATGTGTATGCATGTATTTACTGCAATTAATCTGATATGATTTTATACGATATGAAAAATGCATGAAGTTGCTGTAACATGATAGAACAAAACATGCATGTATCAATATAGGTTTTAAAGTGCATTAAGTTGTTATGCCTCACTAAGTCTTCGACTTAGCGTGTGATTGTTTCACACGTAGGTTTCGAGAAGAGCAATAAGTGATGCGGAGCAAGACAGGTCAGTTTTCCTTACCAAAAGATCAGATCAGAAATATTTGACAAAGTATGTTTTTGGTTATGTATAAAGTGTTGGCATGTAATAAGTCATTAAGTACGAGCACTCTGATAAAGTCTGTATTTTGTTTTAAATAAAGTTTTAAATTTCCCGGGATTTTTCTTAAGAGTCAAGGTTTGAAAAGTCAATGTGACACTTCGGACTCGTATCCGGGTCGGATACGGGTTGGGGGTGTTACATTTAATGGTATCAGAGCTATGGTTTAGCCGATTCTCGGCATAAACCGAAGTCCAAAGTGTCATAAAAGGTGTACATGCCAACATAGATTGAAAAATATCTGATCTGATAGTGTAAGGAATACGTTGTCTTGCTAATAAAATAAGAATAGTTTAATACAGTAGAAATCCGATCGTGATAATTTCGAAGTAAGTGAAAGGTGATATTCCTGATGGTGATAGCTATTCACTTGCCCTGGCCAGGCAGGATGAAGAGCAGACACCTCAGGAAATGCCTAGTAAGATCAAAAGTTGATTTCCGAAAGCTGAAATCATATCTGAATAATGATAGAAAATTTTCATCGTTTGGAATCGGAAAAACGATGTAGAGTAGTTTTGCTATTATGTGAATAAGATAGAATATGGTGAACGGGTGTCACCATAAGAATGTTAAAAAGATCTAATGACGTGATGATTACGTATAGAAGAACTCAAGGATAAGTGCATCAGTGACAAGCGTATAAGATGTATATGTCAGAGCTTATGAGTTTGGAACGAAGTGATAATATTGCGCATAAACAAGAGTATGTTTATGATAAGGGTTTGCAGTTAAGATGGAAAGAGTTAGCATTGGCTACCTAGAGTATGTGATAAAAATGTACTGGAATTATAAGATTATAAGATATTTTCAGGATATAATAACCAGATCTGCAATGGATCTGGATACAGTTGCATATTTGGATCATAGTAATGTGGTATAGTAAAGGAAAAGGAAGTAAGAATTGGTATATTTAAATAACGCTGAGGATTGATAAGAAGAGTTTGATAATATGTATATCGATAATCAGATTATAGGACACAGGAAGTCAGAATGTTGAGTATGAATAAAAGAAATTTCGGGATATATGAGAATAGAGGTGAAATTGATAAGTTGAGTAAGTGAATTTTTAAGATAATTTCGATTTGACAGGATGTATGTGTTGGTTGATTAGGGTTTGTACCCTAGATTGAACATATATTATTGACTAGCTGTCAGAGTAAAAGGGATAGAATAATAAGATTGAAGGAAAAGATAAAGTTGAGTTAATTGATTACGATGTGAATTTGAATATGGTTGTATACTCTGAGCAGATAGCTATGATGTAGAAACTGAGATAAGTATTTGCATGGAACCTTCAGGAAGAAAAATACAAGTATAAGAATGATAAAGAATGAAGTTATGTATAAGAAATGGGTTATTAAAGTAATGAGGATGCAATGAAGATTGGTACATAAAGATGAGTATAAGTAATAAGACAAGAGTATGTGAACATGAAAGGAAATATATGATTTATGTATAAGGAATAAGGAATAAAGAAATGAAAGGGATTGATTTAAAGGATCAGATACGATGACTATGGAAGTACCGAGGACAATTTTGATATAGAAATAAGACAAGTGTACAAAGTGATGTGAAAATATTGTTTGACTCCTTAAAGTATAGATTTAATCACATTGAAGAAGATTTAAAGTTGTGTTTTGGTCAAATGATGACGAAATACAAGTTTGGTATGGTTATAAGGTAATTAAAGATTGATAAAGAATTTGATTGATTAAGGATTTTGAGTGATAAGAACTGATGCTATTGGTTATATGATAAGCAACAGAAGAGGAATGTATAAACGAAAAAAAAAAGATAGTTGGAACTTAAGGATTGAAAAGTAAGTTTCTCATGATGACAAGAAAGAATAAGTAAAGGAAGCAACATAAGAACATTTGAAGATATGTTCTTACTAAGATGTTCAGTGAAAAAAAAAATCGAGGACGAATTTTCTTAAAAGGAGGGGAGATTTGTAACATCCGCAATACCGGGTTAGTGACCAACTTGTAAAGTTTCAGAATTTGGTGACTAAAGTAGAAGAATGAAAGAATTCAATGATTATTTGAATATATATATATTGAAGGTTATTTGGTATTTATTAAAGGAAATTAAGGGTATTATGGTCATTTGACCAGAAAGATTTTTTATAATTTTTTTTAAAGGGTAATAATTACGGAGGAAGAAGAGTCCAGAGCATTCTTCAGTCTTCTTCCTCCTCTCAACCGTGAAGCTTGGTATAAGGTAAGTGGGTCTTTAGTTGGTTAATTCTTTCGTTTTAAAGCTTGTTTTGATTCTTGGGATATTAAGAAAGATTAAGGAAAGCTTTAAGTGGCTTAAACCTCAAAGATTAACAAGTTATGAGAAATTAAGAAAAATGAGTTTTTAAGTGAATTTTTGATATGGAAGGAGTTAATAGATTGTGAAGTTGAATTTGACTTGTCAAGGATTAAATTAAGAGATATGAAGTGATAGAATGGGAATTAGAACACATTGAAAATTTGGTATGATTTTTGAATCTTATATGGAAGATAGAATTTTGAGTTTAAAGAAGTGATTATGGAGTAGAAATGAGTTTAAGTATGTGTATGAAAGTTAGGAATATTAAAGGGAATGAAGTATGATGTGTTGAGCTGAAAATGAAGGATTTTCGAGCTCAAAATATGATTTCTGGGCAAGGGGAATCGGTACCCATTCAAGGGGAACCGATACCCCTTCAAACGAACAAGAATTTCCAGTATGTCATGGGGGAACCGATACCCCCATAGGGGGGAACCGATTCCCCCTAAAGGAAAATTGAGAATATGGGTTTAATAAGTTAGTTTAAGTTGCTAGTATCCAATTACAAGGTGTAGGTACCTAATGATGGTCTCGAAATGTACATTTATGTAGATTCTACGCATAAAGCAATTCCGGAACGTTTGGCAAGTAAGATCGATCAAGGGAAAGATAAGAGATTGGAATTGGCTAGTGAGGCCAGGTGAGTGCATATTAGTTAGTTTATGGTGCTAAATGGAAACAAGACTTGCGACAAGTCTATTTCCTATGTTAGAATGCATGAATATATGATTATACGTATATGAATGACATGAATTGTATGTATGCATGAAAATATGTGTTGACATGCTTTTGAATGTAATGTTATGAGAAGTATGTGCTATATAATGTATATATATATACATATGTGAAACTGAACTATGTGACTGCATGAGAAAGATATGAGCCATATGACATGATATAGGTGAACATGAGAAAGCAAAGTATGAGATATAAACTATGTGATCATAGTAAAATATAATTATATTATTATATGATAAGTGAAATAAGCTGGATAATATTGATCTATAGGATGAAGTGAAAATAGTACACTAACTAGGGGATTTGAACATAAATGATAAGATGAACGTATAAGATAAGCTAGATGGGAAAGATTCATAGGTTTAAATAAAACTATAACACAGGGGTTGAATGATAGAAATTTGTGAAGTTATATGAGAAGATTATAAGAGTGATATGAAATTGAATTAAGTAACAGATTAGATTATATATATAGAAATAATAGAAGTGAGATATGTTTATAAGTCTGCCCTAGATGAATACGAAATATAAGAGTGCTATATGATTTATATTAGGATAATCTTGAGGATATAGATATATAGATAGATATGAAATGAAATGAAATGAGTTATATGAATACACAATTATGTGATGAAATGGTGAATTACCTGAACATGTGAATATATATATATATATATATATATATATATGTTTAAGAGAAGGCATAAGATTAAGATATAAGCAATATGACTTATAAGTATTGCTATTATAATGTTACATGATATGTTATGTATGTTAAAGGAATTATGTGATGGTATAAGAAATGCTATGAAATATATATATATGTGAAAACAAGTATAGGTTATGAGATAAGACTTATGACTATAAGCTACGTGAAACTGTTCTAGGTGTTTCGATATATTATATGAAGTATATGATCTTATGTGAACAAGATATGATAAGTATGTTTATATGAATAAAGGTGATTGGGTGAGAAATGATAGAAATTATATGAAAACATGACATATGTGACATGTGAATTATATGGAAATGATCTACGTGTAAGTGAACTACGGGACTATGTGATCATATGAAAAGAAGCTATGTGATACGTGATATGTGAAAGTGAATTACAAGTTTATGTGAATATTTGAAATGAAATAAATAATAACGCCCATGTTATGTGTCATGAGAGCTAGGGGTATAGTTGGCATGCCAAGAGTCGAGGGTCTATTCGGTTCTTTAGGACATATGTATATTCTTTGGAACATGTGTGAAGTCTCGAAAGACACATACTTGATCCCTAGCATATGTATATGATTCTTAAGGAATTCTACGTGGTCCTTATGGACATCATTATATGGCACTACGGTGCAATTCTACGGGCACTTCGGTGCAATTCTACGGGCACTTCGATGCAATTCTACGGGGCACTTCGGTGCATTTATACGAGATGTGGTGACAGCATAGTGCACAACCTCTATAGACTCACATATCGATAGTTCTCACATATATACATGGGCTAATCCAGAAATATGAACAAATATAAGTTAGTGGTATGATAAATGCTATAGAAATGATATGATGTTGTGTGTGTATAGTGTTTGATTGAAGTAGTATGTGATTATATGATAAACTGTTAATGATGAACTATGTGTATGCATGTATTTACTGCAATTAATCTGATATGATTTTATACGATATGAAAAATGCATGAAGTTGCTGTAACATGATAGAACAAAACATGCATGTATCAATATAGGTTTTAAAGTGCATTAAGTTGTTATGCCTCACTAAGTCTTCGACTTAGCGTGTGATTGTTTCACACGTAGGTTTCGAGAAGAGCAAGAAGTGATGCGGAGCAAGACAGGTCAGTTTTCCTTACCAAAAGATCATATCAGAAATATTTGACAAAGTATGTTTTTGGTTATGTATAAAGTGTTGGCATGTAATAAGTCATTAAGTACGAGCACTCTGATAAAGTCTGTATTTTGTTTTAAATAAAGTTTTAAATTTCCCGGGATTTTTCTTAAGAGTCAAGGTTTGAAAAGTCAATGTGACACTTCGGACTCGTATCCGGGTCGGATACGGGTTGGGGGTGTTACATAACAAGTCAAATTCATCCATAAAACTTCAACAACCATACCATATCAAAATTTCATCTTAAAACTCATATTGCAAATTCCTTCATAATTCCTTTATCTTATTGTTTAAATCCCATATAAGTTTTCCTTAAGCTTATTTAATACCCAAAGAATCAAAACTAAGCTTAAAACTCAAGAATTAACCAACTGAAATTAAACTTACCTTTGCCTTGCTCTTCCACGTATGAAGAAGAAGAAGGGAGAAGAGAACTCTGGATGTTTCTCACATTTCCCACGTTTATATTACCTTTAAAAGGAATATAAAAATCTTTCTGGTCAAATGACCATTTAACCCTTAATTTCCTTTAATAATTACTAATTAACATTCATCATATATATCCAATAATTGAACTATTTCATTCTTATACTTTAGTCGCCAAATTCTGAAACTTTACAATTTGGTCACTAACCCGGTATTGAGGATGTTACAATTATGGTTGGGATTGATTGTCGCATGAAGTAACTATTTATAAAGGATGTAGAGGGTGTAAAGATAATTGTAATTGGAGAAAAAGCGAGATCTTTGCTCAATATGATATCAACAGTGACGACAACGAAAATGATGGAAAAATATTTTACAACTTTCTTAGCAAATGTGATTGATACCCGGACATCTAAAAATTTGATTAGAGGATATTCCGACAGTTCAAAAAAATCATATATATTTCCTAACGAATTACCCAGATTTCCTCCTGATCGAGAAGTGGAGTTTAAAATTGATGTTTTTCCAGGTACTGCACATATTTTCAATGGCTCCAACGGAACTTAGAGAATTAAAGGCGTAACTACAGGAGCTATTTGATTGAGGTTTTATTAGACCAAGTGTATCTCTGTGAGGTACACCAGCATATTTTATTAAAAGGAAATATGAATCGATGTGATTATGTATAGATTATCATAAACTGAATAAAGTGACGATGAATAATAAATACCTTATTCTGAGGATCGATGATTTGTTTGATCAGCTCAAGGGTGCTTAAGTATCTTCTAAGATCGATCTTCGATTAGAGTATCACTAACTAAAGATAAAATAGGAAGATTTTCCAAAAACGGATTTCAGAACCCGATATGGCCATTATGAGTTTGTTTTGATGATATATTGACTGACCAATGCTCCAGTAGCATTTATGGAATTAATGAATCGGGTGTCTCAGCCGTATTTTGAATAAATTTGTGGTCATGTTCATTGATGATATTTTGGTGTACTCTAAGGAAGAGCATGACACAAATCTCCGTATCATACTTCAGACATTACGAAATAAAAAGTTATATGTTAAATTATCATAATGTGAATTTTGGTTGTCAGATGTTGATTTTTTTTAGCCACGTGATTTCAACAGAAGGAATTAGAATAGATCCTAAGAAAGTGCAAGAGATAGTAGAGTGGAAACCTCTGCAAAATGTTTTGGAAGTCCAAAGTTTCTTGGGGTTAGCTGGATATTATTGGAGATTTATGAAGAATTTTTCAATAACTGAATATCCACATACTAAGTTACTCTGAAATGATGTACCATTTGTCTGGACCGAAAGGTGTCAAGAAAAAATTTGATATGCTTAAAAAGATTCTGACAGAGGCCCCAATATTAGTGCAACCAGAGTCAGGAAATGATTATGTGATCTACAATGATGCATCATCCCATAATGGTTTGGGATGTGTTCTAATGTAAAAAGGTAAAGTGGTAGCCTATGCTTCAAGGCAGTTAAAAGAAAAAGAACGAAATTTTTCGACACGTGATTTAGAGCTAGCACCTGTAGTGTTTGCTCTGAAGATATGTCGTCATTATTTATATGGCGAGCGATGCTATATTTATACAGATCATAAGAGTTTAAAATATTTACTTACTCAGAAATAATTAAATCTAAGGCAAAGAAGATGGATTGAGTTTCTCAAAGATTATGATGTGATTATTGATTATCATTCAGGGAAGGCTAATGTGGTAGCTGACGCACTTAGCCGGAAAAAAAAACTTTGCTACTATAAGAGCGTTAGATGCATAACTATCAATAAAAAATGGTACGGTAATTGTAGAATTGAGAGTGAGACTTTCTCTATTGAATCGAATTAAGGACTACAGAATAATGATAAAAAGTGTTTAGATAGAATGGAACATGCGGAAAAAAAGAGAAATGAAAGATTTAAAATTAAGTCTAATGGATGTTTGTATTATTGGAATTGAAATTACATACCAGATGACGAAGAACTAAAGAAATATCTCATTTCTGAGGCTCATTATAGTCTTTTTGACTATGTATCTAGGAGGAATAAAATGTATCAAGATTTGAAGAGTCGATATTGGTGGGTAGATATGAAAAGAGCTATCACTGAGTTTGTTTCTAAATGTCTAACCTGTCAGCAAGTAAAAGTAGAACACCAAGTTCCTTCGGGGTTGTTACAACCTATCTCCATTCCTAAGTGGAAATGGGAACGAGTTACTATGGATTTTGTAACAAGTTTACGTTTGACATCTAATAAAAAAAATTTGATCTAGGTAATAGTGGATAGATTGACAAAGATATCACACTTTATCCCAGTTCGAGAATATTATTCTATGAACAAGTATGTTGAGTTATATATTAGAAAAATAGTACGACTTCATGGAATATCCATTTTGATAGTTTCAGACAGAGATCCGAGATTCACTTCGAGATTTTCGAAGTCTTTGCATAAGGCATTGGGAATCAGGCTAAATTTCAGCGCATCTTATAATCCTCAGACAGATGGTCAATCTGAGTGAACTATTCAGATACTTAAAGACATGCTAAGGGAGTGTGTTATTGATTTCAAAGGATCATGTGAAAAGAATTTGTCTTTAGCAGAGTTTGTTTATAATAACAGTTATTAATCGAGTATCAAAATGGATCCTTTTGAAGCATCGTATGGAAGAAAATGTCGAACGCTACTGAATTGGTATGAACTAAAAGATCGAGATGTAATTGGTCCAGATCTGATTAAAGAGGTGGAAGACAAAGTGAATATCATCCAAGATAATCTCAAGATAGCTTCAGATAGACAGAAATCTTATGCAGATAGACAGAAATCTTATGCTGATTTAAAAAGAAAAGAGATTGAATATCAAGAAGGTGATAAAGTATTTCTTAAAGTGTCACATTGGAAAAAAAATTTTGAGATTTGGACGGAAAGGGAAATTGAGTCCAAGATTCATCGGGCTATATGAGGTTGTAAAGAGAGTTAGACCAATAGCTTATCAGTTAGCGTTACCCCCAGAGATGGAAAAGATTCATAATGTATTTCATGTATCGATGCTTTGAATATATCGATCAAATCTTTCACCTGTGATTACACCGGAGAAAATTGAGATTCAGCTTGACTTATCATACGAAGAGGAGCCTGTAAAGATTATAGCACGTGGAGTCAAAGAACTGAGAAATAAGACGATTCTACTGGTAAAAGTTCTCTGGCGAAACCATAAAGTTGGGGAAGCAACTTGGGAACGAGAAGAATATATGAAGGAAAAGTTTCCTCATCTATTTAATGCAGGTATATAGACACGTATAGAAAATTTGAGGATGAATTTTCTTTAAAGGGGGAGGAATTGTAACACCCCAAATTTTGTCTAGTGACTAGAGTATAAGTTTTGAAAGTTTAGTGGCTAAAGTATAAACTTTGAAAAGTTTAAGGACCAAAATTTGTAATTTTAAAAAGAGTTATATATTTTAGCCTATAAGTGAACAGTTTGGATTAAAACACAGATTTTAGTGAGAATCATATTTTTGATACGAGAATTATGTTAAAAGCTAGAAAGAGTAAAGTTCGGTATTGAAATCAGATAATCGGATCGAGCTGAAATTTTACGAAAATTTGAAGGATGTTAGAAAATGGTTGGAAATATTATTTTTCATATTTTATATCAGAGAAATTTGGCTCAGAACAGTACGATTTTTCAGATTTGTCCGAACAGTGGAATTTTAATGACTTAAATGCAATTTTTGAAAATTGCATGGCCAATTTCGAAAGTCAAAGTCAAGTTGTATTATCTTTGACCGAGGAATATTTTATTAGAAGATAATACAATGGCATTTGGTAATTTTCAAGATTTATTAAGGGTATTTTTGAGATTTCTCATTAATTAAATTTTAAATTCAATTAATTAAATAAATGCCAAGTGTCCTTATCTATTAAAGACTAGAAAAATCAAGAGAAGCAGCACATTTTCAGCTTCTTCCTTCATATGGCCGTGAGTTGAAGTCTTAAAATAGGTAAGGATTTTTATTTTGATTTTTGAAGCAATATACTTGATTTTTTTGATTTACCTATTAGATAGAGAATTAATCTACATGAAATTCTCTATCATTTGGTACCAATATTACATGGTGAAGATGATTATGTGGTGAGATTTTATGATTTGGGATTATGAAGAGTTAAGTTATTTTAAAGAATTGGTTGTAAGAATTGATGAAGAATCTAATGATGAAGTTAAAGAAAACAGTTTAGATTTTTGGAATCTGGCAGTAAGTTTGAAAATTCACCAGAAATTATATAAAATTTATTTCGAGGTTATTTTTATATATTGTGTTTGTATATCAATCTAGTTTTGTTTAAAACAAACGAGAATAAATTTCAAGGTGTATACAAAAAGATACGAATTTTTAACCGAGGAAAGGTCAGAAAAAAACGGGCAACAGATTTTGCACAAAACAGATTCTATAGGTCAACTTTGAAAATTCACCATAAATTGTACAGAATTAATTAGAAGAATTTCTTTATATGGATAGATTCGTATTGGAGTATAGTTTTCAATAGAAGAAACGGAATTAAATTATAGTGTGTATATCAACACAAAATATTGATTCTTTTAAGGTAGTGCAAGTTGTCTGAATATGGAAATTTTAGAATTTAAGTTGAAATGGATTAGAAGATGAAGAGTAGTGTCTAAATGTTGAGTATATTTTTGGGTGCTTGGAATTGAAGTTAAATGGCAAGAGACCATTTTGAATAAATTGGAAATGTTGAGAAGAATTCTAAAAGAATTCATTTTAATGGTTAGATGGTGGAATTCGAAAGGTTCCAAAACTTTGGGGACTTGTTTGCTAGTTCTTAAATGAAGAAGTATAATTTGGGTATTTTATTCAAGTGCTGGAATTTTAGTAATTAATGTACAATTATCATAATGGTGAAGGACCATTAATTCTAGAAAGAATTTAAAATATGTGGTTTGATTTTATAATTGGTAAAAGTTGAAGAATCATATTGGGAATAATTATTTATGGAATTGAATAAGTGTTTCAATAAGTTTGAAGTTATAATGGAGTTAGGAGTTTGGTTGATATTGATTTAGTTATCGATTTTATTTTATAGATTTTCCAATGTCAAAATGAGCTTATATTAGTACGATACTAATATGTAGTTCGAACAATTTTTGTGTTATAAATTGGTATTGTCAAACTATGTTAAATCTAGCAATTCAAACGATTCGAAAAGAAAGGACAAAGCTCATGATTAGGATTATTATATGCAAGTTCTATAGTGAGGCAAAGGTGAGTGCATTTTACTTACTCTATATGACATGAGGAAGACTTGCGATGAGTCAACCTCGAATGGCTTGAAAATAAATTGATTTCAATTTATTTTATTATATTTCATATTATTTTGTTTGATGAAAATGATATTTGAATGTGATGGGAAATTTAATTGTATGTCTATTGAGATTTATATTGTATTATACTTGATTTTTGTTAATGTTTAAAAAGATTTTGATGAGTGAATGATGTATGATACTTGATTTTGATGATATTTGAAAAAGATTCTGATAGGTGAATGATAAATGATTTAAAGAAAGTGCCCATTGTAAATACATTGAGAATCATTGGTATAGAGGTGGAGCTTTTAGCACGTCTGACATCTTTGTGACTGTGGTGCTATGATTGATGATGATTTAGCACGTCTGACGTCTTTGTGACGGTGGTGCTATGATTGATGATGATTTAGCACGTCTGACATCTTTGTGACGGTGGTGCTGCGATTGATGATGATTTAGCACGTCTGGCGTTACAGATGTAACGGTGGTGCTATTTATGTGTATGCTCGCCTGACTCGAATACCTTATAGTCTTAATGGTTTACATTGGGCTATGAAATGAAAAAGTGAAAAGTATATGCTATGAGATGAAAATGGATTATACAGGCTACGAAATGAATTAAATGAATGATACATGCTATAAGAATGAAATAAGAAAGTTCTGAAAAGTGTTTGATTACAAAAGAATATGGATTGATTATTTTGTCTGATATGATTTATTATGATTTTGTGAAAATCATCAGATGATTCTTTTCAGGTTTTTGATAAAGTTCATCATGAGATATCCGGTTTGAACTTCTAAAAATTTAGTTTGCTTTATTTTTAATGATTATATATATTTTTGATATTTTCTTTATTTATTATCACCTTTTGTATTACTGCCTCTCTAAGTTATACTTAGCGCGTGATGATTTTCATGCGTAGGGTCTGATTGAGATACGAACGATTTATGAGGAGCCTTCCGAGCATCATGTGCAAATCATCTATAATACCAGTAATCAGTAAGACATCATTGAATTTTCTTTTGACTAGTAGTGGCATGTAAAATTATGTCAGTAGTTTCTATTTATCGTATTTATTTTAAATAATTTGTAATAGTAAACTAGAACTACTTTAGTTTATTTTACTTAGATTAGTTTTATCAGTATTTATGCATGAAAAGAATATATATTATGTTATTATGTTTTTAGAAGATTTCACGAAAAGACATGGTTTAGAAAAGTTACTGATTAACAAATGAATTTATTTTCCTATGTCAAAGAAATAATTTATAATTGAGATATACTTTAAAATAGATTTTTAAAGTTAGATTAAGAGTGTTTTCAAATGAAACAATTTTTTAGGCAAATTAAGTTCAGTAAATGTCTTTAAGTTGATGTGATATCTTTGACTCATATATCGAGACGTATACGGGTTAAAGGTATTACAAAGAGGATCATGAGTTTCCTCATCTTTCGTTTCTTCCTTTGATGATGATTCTCCAACGTCATGTCTAACGTCATTTGTATTTATAATACCTACATCATTATTCACACAAGAATCCTTCCTCGGAAGGAGATTATCATCGAAAACAACATGTATAGACTCTTCTACAACTAAAGTTCTTTTATTAAATACTCGATAAGCTTTAGAATTTAAGGAATAACCCAGAAAAATTCCTTCATCACTTTTAGCATCAATTTTGCCAAGGTTTTCTTTACCGTTGTTTAAAACAAAACATTTACATCCAAAAGGATGAAAATAGGGTAATGTTAGGCTTTTTATTTTTGAAAATTTCATATGGAGTTTTCTTTAAAATTGGCCTAATCATTACTCGATTTACAACATAACAAGCGGTATTTGTGGCTTCCGCCCAAAAATATTTTGGCAAATTATTTTCACAAAGCATGGTTCTAGCCATTTCTTCTAAAGTTCGATTTTTCCTCTCAACAACTCCATTTTGTTTAGGGGGTTCTAGGTGCTGAAAATTATGGCTAATACCATTAGAATTACAAAACTCATTAAATCCAAGATTTTCAAATTCAGTGCCATGATCACTTCTAACACTAGTGATAGAGTAACCTTTTTCGTTTTGGATTACTTTTGAAAATGTGATGAAATTTCTAATGTTTCATCTTTAGTACTTAAGAATAGAACACAAGTATATCTAGAATAGTCATCTACCAAGACAAATGCATATTGTTTTCCACCCAAGCTAGTAGTTCTAGTTGGCCCAAAAAGATCTATATGGATCAATTGTAATACTCTACTAGTTGACACATCATTAATGGATTTAAAAAGAAACTCGCTTTTGTTTTCCTTTAGCACAAGCATCACATATTTTATCATTATCAAATTTTAGTTTAGGCAGCCCTCGAACCAATTCTCCTTGAACTAACCGTTGCAAAACACTCATGCTAGCATTTCCTAGTCTCCTATGCCATAACCAACTATCATGCTCATCCTTTGCAACTAGGCATAAATTAGTCATTTCTATAGAGTCTAAATGCACCATGTATATGTTTCCTATTCTATGACCAACAAGCATAATCCTATTAGATGCAATGTCAATGACTTTACAACCATTAGTTTCAAATATGACATTGAATCCCTTATCACATAATTGACTAATACTCAAGAGATTATGCTTTAATCCATTCACATATAACACATTTTAAATTTGTATGGAAGAGGTATTTCCTATTGTACCTATACCTTCAATGTGACCTTTTGAATCATCACCAAAAGTCACTTCTCCTCCATTTTTGGCGTTAAGCTATATGAACCAGTTTTTGTCCCCGGTCATGTGTCTCGAGCATCCACTATCAAGGTACCATGAATTTAGATTTGTTTCCCGTGCCTTTTAGCAATGCTCCTTTTCTTACAAACATAGATTAATTTTTTATTTTTGGTACCCAAATTCTTTTGGGTCCATATTCATTAGTTTCCAAAATCCTAGTCCCCTTAGATATCCATTTGTGTATGATATCTTTATCTTTAGTAGTAATAAGCTCTTTAGGAATCCATATACATCTAACGATTTTTTCATTAGAGGTTGTTTGGGGACCTCTATGATTGTAGTTTTTAAAACTTTTTCTAACAAATTTGGATTTTGAATTTTCTCCATCTTCAAAACGTTTTGTTCCAACTTTATCAAAAGAAGCTTTAAGATCATCAATTTTATTTTGATGATCATCATTGACCTTTGAAAGTAAATTTTGCAAATCCAAATTTTTTCTTTTCAAACTCTTCTAGTTTGATTTACAAATCTTTGATTTTACTTTCAAGATCGTTGTTGGTTTTGGATATGAGTTTATTTTCATTTTTCAATTTTGAAATATCATTTTTTATATTTTAAAAACAATTTCTCATAATCCGAAGCCAACCTATTATATTCCTCTAATAACTCATCATAGGATAAATCATCAAAATTAGATGAGTTAGAGGTTACCTTAGAATCTTCCCCGAATGCCATCAAGCACAAGTTTGCTACTTCTTGTTCCTCTTCATCGAAACCTTCTTCATCGCTCCATGTAGCCACATGAGCCTTGTGCTTATTCTTTGATTGACCCTTTCTCTTCAATTGTGGGAAATCATATTTGACATGCCCCCAGCTTTTTGCATTCATAGCAAATGATTGGGTCCTTCTCTTTTGGTTCATTTTTTAGGCCTTCATTTCGTTTGAATTTTCTTCCTCGGTAAGGTCTCATCATTTTTCTGAACCGTTTGGCAAACAATGTCATTTCCTCGTCATCGTCATCTTTATCTGAATCACTCTCATCTTTTGTGGATTTGAGAGCAACTCCAATGTTTTTCTTCTTCTCCTTCTCCTTTGGTGTCTCTTCAATCTTATCGAGATCCACCTCATCTTCAAGCATCATTTCATGAGTGAGGAGTGAACCGATTAGCTCTTCAAGAGTTAAGGGCGTTAGGTCCTTAGACTCGATGATTATCGTCTTCTTTGATTGCCATGATTTTGGAAGGGAGTAAACTAACTTCCTCACAAGCTTTTCATTTGAAATAATCTCTCCATATGATTTGAGACCATTGACAATCGTTGAGAATCTATCCGTCATAGGTTTAATATCTTCATTTGGTTTCATCTTGAAATTTTCATAGCTATGCGTTAGAATACTAATTTTAGATTTATTTACCACATCGGTACCTTCATGAGTGACTTGAAGTTTGTCCCATATTTATTTGACGGTTGTACAAGATGAAACTCTTCTGTATTCATCTGGTCCAAGAGCACAAAATATGATATGGATGGCTTTGGAGTTGAGCTGGAACATTTTTGTCTCTCCTTCACTCCACAATCTTGAATGAGTAAGAGGCTTGATGTATCCTTCTTCTACGACATTCCATGCTCCCATGTCACTTGCTTGAATGAAGTACATCATACTATTTTTCCAATAGGTATAGTTAGCCCCATTGAAGAAAGGAGGCTTGTTGACGGGCATCGAATCGAGATCGGAGTCGAAGTTTGAAGTAGAGGCCATTGATGACTTTGATTATCGATGTAACTCTTCCCAAATTGACTCAAGAGGCGATTAAACCTTCAAATGAGTTAGGCTCTGATACCAATTGTTGAGTTAATCGATTGACGAAATCGGCCAAGAGGGGGTGAATTGGCAATTAAAAAAGTTTGTGGAAGCTTTTGCAGAAAATTGAAAGTAATTGCACAGTGATTTAGAGTGGTTCAACTTTATCAACCAAAGTTTACGTCCACTATCTTAGCTATCCACACTAAGGATTTTCCAACAAATTCACTAATTTGTTCTTTCTTTTGAGGCCAACGAGATAACCTTACAACTCCCTCAAGAATATACCCCAATTCTTGAGAACATTCTTTTCTCAAAGAGAAGATTACAAATTTGCAAACTTACAAGAAAAACCTCACAAGGCAAATATGTTTGCACAATTCTAGAACAAAGAAAGAACAATCAATAATAAATATGATTGAGCACAATAAGTGTTCTTGAAAGCAAAATGAATATTGAATGAAAAATAGGATTGAATGAAAAATAGGCTTGAAATGCTCAAACTTGAGGTTTGATGCTTTCTCTTTGATTCTCTCTTGATTCTAGTTGCTTGATGTTTCTTGTTCTTGATCAATGGCTTCTAAGCTTGCTTAAATACACCTTGAATCACTTCTGAACGTTGGGGATCATTAATGAAGTTATTGTAGCCGTTTAAGTGTGAAAACAATAAATATTTCTGCTTAGAGCGTGGGGGAAATCGGTTCCCTAAGTGTAAAATTCAAATATTTCGACCGTTGAACAGTGGGGGGAATCGGTTCCCTCCGAGCATACTGGAATTCTCGGAGCCAAACCATTCAGGGGGGGATCGGTACCCCCTTGGGGGGGGAATCGGTTCTCTTTGAGCAATCTGGAATTTTTGGCTTTAAAATGGTTCGAAATATTTTGTAAAATCGTTTTGAAATTATTTTTAAGATTAAAACTTAATTTTACACTTGAGTAAGGATTTAAAATGAACTTTGAAATATTTTGAGTAATATTTTGATATTCGATTTAATATATCGAATATGCTTAGAAAAATCATTTTCAAAATTAAAATTCTTTTAATTTAATTTTTTATATCGAAACATCAAAATGTTTTCAACAACTATTATACAACACATGTTCGCATATACATATTCTCATACAATCCCTTCATTCAATTATAACATCTAATCTATCTTATTATACTAACATGTATTCATATCATTCACTTCATATACATAACATATCATAAAGCATTCTAATAGAAGCACATATGAGTCATATTATTTTCATATATTTTATCATATATTTCATGATCACATGACCTATTATCATAATACATGCATTTACATAGTTCACACATAAAAATGCATTCAACAATTAAACATATGCATTTACTCATATACTATACATCTAACAGCATATCACTACATGTTTATGCTTTAGTACTTATCATATAATATCGGAATTGGACTCATCGCAAGTCTTAATTCCTTAACATAACGTACACTTACTATCATGGACTCACCTGGTCTCAATAAACACTCTTAAGCTCTTGTTTTCTTTGCGTATCTTACTTTGCTGACCAATCTGAACTTTACTTTTGATCGATGTCTACACAATTATATATTTATACTATCAATATTCCATTGATATACTATAATCTATAATTTCTTAGACTGAAAGAAAGATTTATTTTATTTCATATTGAAGTGCATCGGTACATTATACCATGCATCGATGCATCCCTTAACATGTGCATCGATGCATCCCTTAACATGTGCATCGATGCATCCCTTAACATGTGCATCGATGCACTACTCATGCATCGGTACACCAATCACCTTCGATGTTTTCATTTTAAGGGGGTGCATCGATGCACTCCTTATGCATCGATGCACTAAGGGCATTCGATGTTTATTTATTTGAGAGTGCATTGGTACACATTGAATGTGCATCAATGTGTACCGATGCACATAGCCCAGAAATTACATCTTGAGCATGAAAATGTCTTGTTTTGACTCCAAATTCTACTTATTAATCCCTCCTTGTACCTTAAATTGTCTATACATATATAAACCTTCTTATAACACTATAACACTTTACCATCTCCCATAATCCACCAAAATTCTTGAATTAAAGAATTTCATCAACTTTTCCATGTATTCTAAATTCAATTCTATCACCTTTAACTTCTCAATTAACCCATTGAGAAGTCAAATCCATCCTTAGAACTTCAAAAACCTTTCTATAACAAAAGTTCATTTCTAAACTCTTAATAAAAATTCCTTTCTAATTCTTTCTTCTTGGTGTTTTAAGCTTATATAAGATTTCTTTAAGCTTATATAACACTCAAAGAATAAAACACAACTCAAATATTCAAGAATTAACCATCAAAATTAAAACTCACCTTTGAGGCTTAAGCATGAACACACGGGAAGAAGAAAGAAAGAAGAAAAAGCAGAGTTCCAGATAACTCTCCAAACCCACGTGTTTCATTCTTATAAAATGGGGGAAATATCTTTTAAGTTAAAATTACCATAATGCCCTTATAATCCTTTAATATTTACCCCTTTCATCCAATACTGAAATAATCCTATTTAAATCCTTGAATTTAAATTTTCCTAATTTTATCCCTAAATTTTAAAAAATCTCATTTTTGTCACTAACCCTGATTTCAGGATGTTACATATATAGAGTGTCTCAATAAAGTAGTTGATTTTGTTATGCTATTTGAACGAATCTGTAGAAAAAATTAATTTTAATAACATTAACAATTTAATATAAACATTATTATAAACAAACTAATTTAATCTAAACTAAGTAAGAGATTAAAACATCAACAAAAAAATAAAATAAAATTTAATTTAATTTACTTGATTTTCATCTCTTATTCTTCTTCTTTTTTCCTCCTTCTTCTTTCTTCTTCTTTTATTTCTTCTTTCTTCTTTTTCCTTTCTTTCTTCCTTCTCCTCTTTTTCTTTTTCTTCTTGGTGCCCCTCCCTCCCTCCCGTAGACTCACCTCCCCCATTATTGCTGCTATTTTTGCGACATTATTGCTGCAAAATGCATCTTTTATTGTTGCCTCCATGCATG
Organism: Hibiscus syriacus; assembly: GCF_006381635.1. Classification (NCBI taxonomy): domain Eukaryota; kingdom Viridiplantae; phylum Streptophyta; class Magnoliopsida; order Malvales; family Malvaceae; genus Hibiscus; species Hibiscus syriacus. The sequence continues at coordinate 296,711 of NW_024063384.1, read as the reverse complement.
CGGCAGACTGCCATGCAGGGGCAACGTCACGGGTGTCGTTCGCGGGGGAGGGGAGCGCATGCATGCAAGGGAGAGACACATGGAGTACAACGCGTCTTTGGGAGTTTTTTGACTTGCCATGCGACTTCCATGCATGCAGCGTCGCGGGAGAGGATATGCATGCAGCGTGAGAAACGCCTGGAAGCCAGTACGACTCCGACCTTAAACGCATTGATGGTCATGAGTCTTCAAGGGGTCAAGCTTGGAGGCCGGGATGACAATGCGTCTCCGGGAGAGACTGTAGCAATCTCCACATTCGAACAAATAATATTTCCCCAGCATTATCCGACCAATTATTTTTTTCTCACCGCATTATCCCACAAAATCAGCCTTTATTTTGAGTAAAGCTTTTAAATATCAATGATATTTTCTGACAAAAAAACTAAATAAAATTGTAAAAAGTTTAAGAGTCAAACTGAAATTAAGAAATTCTTTAAATACAATAATATCCAGCTGAACATATGTTGGGATTAATTGTTTTTTCCAAATATTTCGGGCTGATATTTTTATAGTTAAATAAATCCTTTTATTTTGCTTTTTCCCTCATATTTATTTATTTTCTTTACTTTTAAAACAAAACTGAAATTTTAATTAACATTTTAGTTCGGCAGAGGTGGATATGATTAATCTAGTAAATACAAATCTAAAATATAACAAAACCGACAAGAAACAAAGTAATAAGCTAACAGGAGCAACCAGGGATTAATGTTAAAACTGTTTCAACCGAAAAGAACAGTCGAACGAACAAACCTTCCTTGCATGTAATTAGTTTTAATTGTTTCTCTTAATTAGCCAACACCATTAATATAAAAGACACGACAGAAAGTAACAGCAACCATAGATTGGTCTGAATTCAAACCACACTGAGATCGAGGCAAAGGATTGATTAAAAATCAAACATGCCGAGAAGAAATGTAGAAAGGAAAGATTCAAGTGCGAAAGTTGCAGTTGCAGTAGACAAGGACAAGGGCAGCCAATATGCATTGAAATGGGCCGTCGATCATCTCATGTCCAAGGGTCAAACCATCACCCTCGTCCATGTTAAAACCAGAAATTCTTCCGTCCCCTCCCCATGTATGTTTCATTCAATTATATGATATATGTATGTATGTATTGGCTGGTTGGTACGTGAACTTGATGATCTGATGAATGCATGCATGCATGCAGCTGGGAACTACATGAACATGTCTAATGTCAATGAGGAGTTCTCAAAAGCATATAAGCAACAACTGGAACATCAGGCCAGGGAGATCTTTCTTCCTTTCCGATGCTTCTGCTCGCGGAAGGATGTACGTTTTCGTTCTCGTTTTAGCTTTCATTCTCATTGATGGTGAATTTATTGTGTTGTGCGTATGATGTTTGTAACAGATCACCGGAAATGAAGTCATACTGGAGGATACCGATATAGCTAGAGCCTTGGTCGATTATATTTCGTCCGTTCCTATCGAGATCATGGTACTCGGCACCCCGTCGAAAGGCGGATTTGTTAGGTGAATGATTGTTTCATCTTTCTCCACCCAACACCTATAAGACATCAATTATGCCCATTGATCTTTCTCTGCATTTGCCTTTGTTAAATGTCTGACAGAAGATTCAGGAGCGTGGAGCTTACGACTACAGTCTCGAAAGCGGCTCCCGATTACTGCACCGTGTATGTGATCGGAAAAGGGAAGATTTCGTCGGTGCGATCTGCTACCGCTTCCCCTCCTTCAAGACTCGACATGCCTGCGCCTCAACTGCTGCTGCCTCCACCCAGTAACATCCCCGAAACACCGGAAACCCCTTCGGCTCATTCACCTTACCTCAAACATAGAGGTTCTGGTAGGCCTCAACTTCCACTACCCCACCTGTATGAAGACACGGAAATGATCAAGTAAGTTGTAATAAGATTATCAACAAATATATATATATATACACACACACGTCATAACTCTGTAACTCAAAATTTTGAATCCCTGAGAACAGGTCACCATTTTCGAGAACACGAAACAGATTCGAGCCCTCAATTCCTGAATCCGACATATCGTTCGTAAGCAGTGGGAGGTTGAGTACTGATAGCGTGTTCTATCTGAGCGACCGCCCGGAATCCGGAAGCCAACGGATTTCTGTCAGCTCCGAATACGAAAACATAAGCCTCGATTCTTCATTATCAGGAAACAGGTCCATGGATTTCAGTTCACAATATGATTTCTCCTCGACGTCACTCGAAAGTGGTAGTAGGGCATCATGGTCATCTCTGAATATGTCATCTCAGAACATGGTAAGACGTTTTTCTTCCATGAAAACAAGCATAATCAATTATACTAAATGGTTAATTCGATCGGTTTCATATTAAATTAGAGCACATACAAGGTATAGAATGGAACTTAACTGTTCAGATGCACACAGGATGATGTGGAAGCCGAGATGAAACAACTCAAACGGGAGCTCAAGCAGACAATGGAGATGTATAGTGCAGCCTGCAAGGAAGCACTCTTGGCGAAAAAGAGGGTAATTACTAAATATCGAAAATCCGAAATCATTTCCGAGCATAATCTACAAACTTGAGAATGTATTTAACATAATTTTGTTAAAATTCTCATTACAGGCAAAAGAACTTCAATGCTGGAAGTTACAAGAAGAACAGAAGATCGAAGAGGCGAAACTAGCCGAGGAAGCTGCGCTTTCGCTCGTGGAAAGGAAAAAGCAAAGTGTAAGGTTGCCGTTGAGGCAGCCCAAGCAGCTCAAATGATTGCTGAACTTGAAGCACAAAAGAGAATGATTGCAGAAAAGAATGTTAGCAGAGACGACAAAGAGGAGAAATTGGTTGCTGCACATGATGTTAGGTATCGGAAATATACGATTCAAGATATCGAAGCAGCAACGGATCTCTTCTCTCCGTCTCGCAAAATAGGAGAAGGAGGTTACGGGCCTGTGTACTATTGCTACCTAGACCACACACCGGTGGCGATAAAAGTTCTACGTTCGGATGCAACCCAAGGGGAATTACAATTTCAGCGAGAGGTGTGCAGACACATAAGAACTTGTTATTCTGAAATACGTTATATAAATTTGCTGATTATATATCTTGGCGTCTCGTACAGGTCGAAGTGTTGAGCTGCATACGACATCCGAACATGGTTCTTCTTCTTGGAGCCTGCCCGGAGTATTGCTGCCTAGTCTACGAATACATGGCTAACGGGAGCTTGGAAGATCGACTGTTTAGGCGTGACAACACTCCGGTACTCCCATGGCAAGTAAGATTCCGAATTGCAGCAGAGATTGCAACAGGTCTTCTTTTCCTCCACCAAACCAAACCGGAGCCGATTGTGCACCGTGACCTGAAACCTGGCAATATTTTACTCGATCGTAACTATGTCAGCAAGATCAGTGATGTTGGATTGGCTAGGCTTGTTCCTCCATCAGTTTCCGACTCCGTAACTCAGTATCGTATGACAGCAACGGCTGGAACATTCTGTTACATAGATCCAGAATATCAGCAAACCGGAATGCTGGGGATAAAATCTGATGTCTACTCACTTGGGATCATCCTACTACAAAATAACCGCCAAGTCACCTATGGGTTTGACTCATCAGGTCGAGAACGCTATCGAAAACGGAACTTTCGCTGAGGTACTCGACCCAGCTGTGCCTGACTGGCCAATGGAAGAGACCTTGACCTTTGCCAAGTTAGCCCTTAAGTGTTCGGAGCTGAGACGGAAAGACAGACCCGACCTAGGTCGGGTCGTGTTGCCTGAGCTTGACAGATTGAGAACCCTTGCCGAAGGAAACATGTCTTTCATCACCAATTGCAGCAGTGCAGGGACTTCACCAAACAACAGCCAAGTTTCCACCACAACAAGTGACATCAAAGACTGGTCCTACTGAACTAGATAAACCGGCAGAAGAATTCCGGTACAAGGAGGCGAAGTCCGCCATCGAAACTCGATTTATTTCGTTTTTTACGTCCAGAAAACATGGTTAAGAATGCAACTATACAGCTGCTATAGACATATTAGAGTAAGTTATGCATTAACATCAAGACGTTAAGGCTTTAATATAAAAGATATAGGTGCTCGTCATTGTAGAACTCTCCCTCTTGGAAAAAAACATTGCTCTGATTCCTTCTTCAATTCACTATCAGATGTGTAGGGACTTTTAATAATATTACTACCCAATATTTGTATATTTTAAAATGGTCCATGAACTAATACATTTTGTTCAAGTAATACTTTTTATAGTTAATTAAGTTTTTATATTTTTTTCAACTTATTATTTTATTTTTACTTAAAAATACTTTTTTTCTCTTATGGGTGATTAAAACTTGACTGTGTTCGAAAAATCAAATTTTTCGACTTGACTCAACTCAGAAAAAAAAATTAAATTTGAATCTATTTATAAAATAGAACTCGAATAACTCAAAATGTTTAGTAGTTAGTAGATTAGTTTCTAAGTTCGAATCAAGTCTCTCAACTTTGCATGATATATATATATATATATATCAAATATGAACAAATATATATGTATGTCATATATGATTATAAAAAAATTAAATTGGAATCAAATAATATAATAATATTATAAATATTTACAATTAAATTCAAATAAAAACTCAGTTGGACTTGACTCAAATTTCATAAATTTAACTTGACTCTAATTTTTTAAATGAATTTTAAGTTATAAAATAAGATTTATTAACTCGACTTTACCAAAAAAATCTTTATGGTAAAGTACACAAATGATCCAAACTATATGATAATGCTTTATTGAATTCATTGATTACTAAAAGTTACAAAATGATCCCTATCGACATGGTGCTGATTTGTTGAGTCCTCAACTATTAAAACTTACAAAATGGTCATCAGACTATTCATATGATTCAAACTCGTCCTTTTCTATGAGAAATTGACATCTGTCTAAGCTGTGATGTTAACATGCTGACTAAGATATTATAAAATTTATCTTATAATCTCAAATGATTCTAATATCAGATTTTATTATATCTTAATCGACAGGTTAACGTCCAACTCAGACGACCTTTAATTTTTTAACGAAAAATGATGAGTTTGAAACATATGAATAGTTAAATATTCATTTTGTAACATTTAATACTCAATGACTTAATAAATCAACACTCTATAATTAAAGATCATTTTATAATTTTTAATAATTAAATAAATCAACAAAACATTATCATATAATTAAAAAATCATTTATATACTTCACACAATCTTTTTAACTTTGATCAATCAAATACTGTTTCATATTTGCTCTTATTAATTTGTGTGTGAAGGATCCGTGTGTGTATATATGGCGAGTTAGCTCGCAATCAACCCGCGGGGAGAGAAGAGAGGAAGAGCTGCTGATTGTAAACAAGGAAAATAATTAAAAGTTCTCTTCTCTTCTCTCTTTCTTTTCCATTTTCTCATTCAGAAACGATCTCTTTACTTCTATTCACTCCTTCCCATTTTCCCTCTTGCTTCAATCTCCCATATCTTCTGGTCCAACAAAATCCCTGAATTGAACCGAATCCCAAGACTCTTGTGGGTGGGTGGGTGCCCAGTTTGTAGTATTCTACAGAAATAATTAAACTGCTAAGGGCAGGCTGATTCTAGGACCCTGATAGTCGTCGGAATTCACTGCGACGGGCAGGCTGATTCTAAGATCCTGATAGTCGTCGAAATAAACTGCGGGTAAAGGGCAGGTTGATTGAAGCAATCAAGTCTTATTTCTGTAGAATACTGTCAATAGGGGACTTCATCAATGGTGCATCTGCACCTTAAATAAATTCCATTTTAGTCTCACAATTGTGTTGGTTATAATAGTTTCCTAACTATGCTGTTCTGTTTTTGAGTATTGCTTCCTATAAGTTGCAAGCAAATTTGTTCAAGACCTTAGCACCGTAGGATCTACCTCTTTATAGTCCTTTCTCTGCCTTTGAAGTCACTAGCATTGAACTCTTCTGGTTTATCTGTCGTTACCGTTAGGGATACTTGATTTCAGTCTTGTGTTCTAGTTGCCATTTCATTAGTTAAATATGTAGCAAATAACACCTTCTGCGATGTGATTTGTGAGTGATGTATTGAGTTGCATTTGTTAATATTTCCTATGCCGTATATTTTGGCCCCTAAGCTTTGTTTTGAACATCTAGTGTAGCCCATCTCGTGTCTCCCACATCAAAACCTTGGGTTCCTTTTTCTTTTTGCTGTATCATTGGACTTGGGAAGTAGCAAACACACTAAATACTAGAGTATCCGACATGGTAGTATTTGGAGGATGAAACCTAAATACCAACATGCGCCAGATATTTATTTGACTAACATAGTATTTTATGGAAAATGAAGAGTCATTTTAATTAGGTAGAAAACTTATACTCAGTGTTCTGTTTTGGACATTCTGTTCCTGAATTTTAGTAGGTATAACATTTTGCTTGAGATACTTCTTGATAGCAAAATATAACAATGATAATAACACATGTCTGCTGCTTGTATGTTGTGTTAATTTTCTGCTTTTGAATTTTTCAACCACAAGACAATATTTCCTTTCCTGGTGTCCCCATAGCCAGCCTGTATTTCCTTTGCTTTTGGGGGAATATAACAATATACTGATACTGATGGCATCAGAGGATCTTTTCACTAATAAAAATCATTGAATTGGCAGAGGGGAGAAGGCATTTTGCAGTGCGGAATGCCGCGACAAGCAAATTACGTAAGATGATGATCACAAACAAATATGTGGGGCTGAAGCCAGGAATATGTGGGGCTTAAGCCAGGAAAGGGAAACCACTTCATCGCTCCGAGTCCAAACCCCACTGTTCTGGCCTGCAGGTGTTGTTCGCTGCGGTTGCAGCAGCATAGACTATTACTTAATCGCTACCAGTACATTATACAATAAATAAAAGGAAAGAATACGCAAAACATGCAGGTGCAACTGCAGATTTTTGGTAGGCTTTTGAGTTTGAGTTTCAGCAAATGATATTTCCTAATCCTTTCGGCATTTCAGCCTTAATTGTATGTAGAAAAATCATAGCATATTTATATGTATTATTATTAAGAGTTGAGATGTTATGAATATCATGTCAGCAGTAATGAATAAAATCAAGTTGGAAATGTTATTTTAGAATGTCAGCTGAACAATAAATTGGGATGTAGTTTCATGTCCATGAATCATCAATGAATATGAATGGCTTTCCACTACCAACATTTCCAAAAACAAAGACAGCTACATGGCTCAGACAACAAAGCTGAAGACGAAGAAGAAGAATACTAACCCTTCTAAGCAGTAGCACGCCTAAATCAATATGCAAGTGAATGTGTGATCAACCTCTTAAAAGGACATTTAAACTTAAAATAAATAATAATAATGAAATAATCATCTAATTTATTTAACTAATAAATAAACGCACCATAGGTATTGATATGAAAGAGAGAAAAAATAGTTGCGTAAAAATCTTGAACGTAATAGAGGGACCGATACTATAATTTGACTGTTGTCTTTTAATAACTAATAAAAAGAATCCTGATAATCTGCCTGAGAATACTAAGGAAGCCAAAATTTTGAGTTCTAAGCTCCAAATAAACATATGTAAACATCTGAGTTAAAATATACCTCACGGGATGAGGCAATTTTGCAGGTCAAAATCAGTATATCCTACATCAACAAGACATAACCCATCAGGGGGAGCTGGCGGTGCCGTGGCACGTCTACACGTAGCCTCCATCAGTTTTAGCAATGCATCTTCTTCTGCTCCTGCAGCTGCTTCCCTTACATAGGTTTCCACAAGAACGCGGACCATCTATTATATTTGGTTAGATACCATCAGAATGCAAGTTCGACAAACGGTGACCACACAATGTAATTGTGTTATAACCTGAGAAATAAAGACTCCTTATCTAGAACTTAACAATAGTTCATATGTTTCTAACATCTATCGATTAATAAAAAAAACAAGGGATATAAAAACAATATGATCTAAAATTCTGGAAAAAGCACATGCATGGGGACATGCAAACAAGCACATCTGTGTATACCTTGGGTTGGAATCGATTTGCAACCAGTTCAACACGCATAACCTTTCTTCCATCCTCACAATCCTACAAAAAAGTTAATACTATCAGTGATGTCTACATATATAATAGTAATAGACAAATATACCTGGATTTATCCCATCAAGAACTTAAACGAAAAAGTATGAGTTGGAACTTAAAGTACATGCTCATATATAAATGAAAATCAACTGGATGCACAAGACTAGAAGGGGCTCAAATTATAAAGGTTCCCACATAACTAAGAAAATCGCTAGTAATTTTTTTCCTAATTGGTTAGGCAAGTTACATAAGGAGGTAATATTTCAACTTTGATGTTGCAATTATCCGTAAATTAGTATTACAAATTTGCAATTATCCACAAAAGATTCTCTCTTTTAGCCTGAAAATAAACAATCAAACAACAAATGATCAACTCTCAGAAAATGCAGGCACAGATATGCATATAGGCAAGCAAAGCTCGAGAAAGAACAAAATTAGCAAAGATTTAAAACGAGCCCAACTTATCAACATAATTCAACCCTTCTATTTATAAAGTTGTTCTGATAAATTATATATTAATATAGCAAAATGAGGAAAAATTTAGAATTATCTATGCAAAAGTTAAATTTTAAGTCATATGACAAAACCTAGGAGAAGGCTACGCTTCAACATGAGATGAAGTTTTAGCAACAAAAAACAGGTGAAAAGCCTATGTATCTATTGCATGCGCAGCCTATATGCAAAATCTTTTGAAATCTAATGAAAGCAAAACTGCAGTCATGTTCATCCTCAGGGGTGTATAGCAAGGAACAAAAAGGTTTGCAACGTTGATAACAGTAAGAGATATTTACTGAACAGGGTATTCTTGCTTCTGCAGCTCGAGCATGGTACATGAAGCACTCTGTTGGTGGCCCTCCGAAATTAATATTTATAAGAAAAACTGTCATTAAACAATTACATGGCAAAAATAAAACAACTGGCTTAGACACCTTGGGGATAAAAGAGAGATAAAATACTATACACAACACAAATTACATGATATATGAAATACTCTGAGTCTACAAACAGAAAATTCTTACAACTTTTTTTCTTTGATAATTTGGAGGTTGGGGAGTTGCTAGGGTTTAAACTCAAGCTTTCTTGTCCTCCAAGTTTTCATTTTGCAATTCTTGCAAAAGTCATAAGATTCAGATATCTTTAATAATCCAGAAGAAGAGTATGGCAATTCACATTACTTTATCTCAATTATGAATTTCTTGATAATGTCAACTTTGTTTGACTCTTGCATGTTTCTAGATGCTTTGGTATCACGTGCAAACATTTTGTACGACAATAACTTTCCTTCTAATTGCCATAGTAGCTGATTAACTCTCCATACACCGAAACTGGTTGGCTTGTTTGCTGCTTCAGACTCTGTGCTATTGCTGATAATTACATTCTCAACATTTTCCAAACTAATGCTCTCAACACACTTGTTACTTGGATCATTATAGTTTCCAGAAAAACTAAAATTCTCAATTTCCTTCTCATTCTCAGAACATTGCTTCTCATTTTCTTCATTATTCAAAGGAAAAATATACAAATAGCGCCTCCATTTTGCAGAGAAGTTGGGATGGAATACACATGAAACCTACAATAATTCAACAATAGTTGCTAGTGTATAGGAGTAATTATTATGGATAAGCTTTGCAGTTGCTTCTATCAAGGAATATTTTTCCCCTTGGGTAATCAACATTCATAAATAAGAACCATTACCTCAGAAACTGATACAACTCTGAGTTTCCCAGGTGCTGCACTATTGATTGCATCTTCAATATCAAAAGGGTATCTGGGGAAAAGGTGGGCGAAAAATAAGATACAAATGTAGGGGGAAATGTGGGAAAACAATCCACACAACCCCAACAACCTTAACCATAACATATTTGTTGAGTTAATCGATCGACGGAATCGGCCAAGAGGGGGTGAATTGACAATTAAAATTTCGGTGGAAGCTTTTGCAGAAAATTGAAAAGATTTGCACAGCGATTTAGAGTGGTTCGACTTTCTCAATCAAAGTCTACGTCCACTACCTTAGCTATCCACACTAAGGATTTTCCACAAATTCACTAATTTGTCTTTCTTTTGAGGACAAAGAGTAACCTTACAAACCCTCAAGAATTATACCTCAAATTCTTGATAAAACTATCTCCCAAAGAGAACAATACAAATTTGCAAACTTACAAGGAAATCCTCACAAGGTAGATTGTTTGCACAATTCTAGAACAAAGAAAAGAACACTCAAAGATGAATACAATTGAGCACAATATGTGTTCTTGAAAGCAAAATGAATATTGAATGAAAATAGGTTTACTTAAGTAAGGATTAAAAATGATTTTTGAAATATTTGAAGTAATGTTTTGATATTCGAATAATTATATCGAATATACTTAGAAAATCATTTGGAAAATCTTAAAATTCATTTAACTTAATTTGTTATATCGAAATATCAAAATGTTTTCAACAATATTCTATTTCAATCATAAGATATCTTACAAACCAGACTGCTTCATCATTCGCCATGATACATAAACCTTGGCTAAATATGATCATTTTCACAATAAATCAAAATCATCAATTGATAGGAAAACGATGGCGTGGACTAGGGAGGAAAGAGTGGTAAATCAATACAATATGAAGTAACTCGTTGTCTCTTTGGATCCATGTCACAAATTCGCAATTATGCAACTAACTTATTAATAGCTCAACCAAAAATCACTCAGTAGTTCTCTAAGGATTTTCAACTGACACTACAAGCAAAATTCTTAAATATCACAATCAACTAAAGAAACAAGCAATTCTAATCTTGACTATCAACAAGTAACAGGAATCATTTTCAGTAACTCAAGAAATTCACAAGATATCTATGTTTCTTGCAATTTTTCGACTAATCCAAAATAAATTCACAAGCAGTTCTCAAGATCAACCAAAATTCACAAGATAGAACTAGATATGAAGATGAAATAGTCAATGAAGAGAAAAAACTAAAGAGAATAATTATCTAAACCAAGGATTATAACACTTCACTTTGAATGATTTTCCTTTTGATTTTTCCTTTTGATTCCTATCAAGAATTTGAAAGAGATGTTAAACCTCAGGAAAAATATGAAAACAGGGTGACTAGGGCCAACCAACTTAAAGGGAAATTAAGAAGATGGACTAAACACATTAAATGTCCGTTAAAGGAAGATGAGAACAGCAAAAATCCGTAATGAAATGTGCCATTACATACAGAAAGAACAAACTTGCTGAATAGCAGACACTCCTTTGTCGGTTCGGCCTGCAACCACGGTACAACCTTCCAGTGGTTTAGATTTTTCCTTCAGAAGTTGTGCTTTTTTGTCATCAACAAATCTCCCAAGAGATCTTTCAACTATTCTGCAGTGCATTCAAGTAAGAGATAGATAATATAAATTTCAGTTTTCATAAAATCAAAGGGGGAAAACAGCTTACTGTAAACAGCTTACTCCTGAACAGTGTTCAAACCAGGCTGCTTCTGCAATCCATCAAAAGCACATCCACTGTATGAAACAATTATCTTGAACGTTACTCTTTGCCATCTTCCACTCCTTTCTTCTCTCTCATCACAACCCTCTGATCTTTTATAATCATCGTCAACAACATCATAACGTGTCTGCCATAAAAACTTAGTTGAATAAATACAAGCAACAAATGGGTTAACCGAATCGAAAAGAAACAGAGAGATACCTGAATGTCATTGCCATTGCCAGTCCCGAATAACGTCGATAAGGTTAAGCAGCCGTTAACCACATCGGAATAGAAACGGCGAACATCCTGCCAAGGTCGCTCATACATGAATTGAAAGCTCTCTCTAGCGGTCCACCTCGCAGAACTACAAGAATCGGTGTGGTTGTAGTGAAAATAAACCTTAGTTTCCGTTTGGTTCTCCATGGATGGCATTGATGCTAATGCTCTGAAGCTCCCTGGATTTTCCTTTTTACGGATAAAAGCTGCTAATGTAGGGGGAAATGTGTGAAAACAATCAACACAACCCCAACAACCTTAACCATAACATATTTGTTGAGTTAATCGATCGACGGAATCGGCCAAGAGGGGGTGAATTGACAATTAAAATTTCGGTGGAAGCTTTGCAGAAAATTGAAAAGATTTGCACAGCGATTTAGAGTGGTTCGACTTTCTCAATCAAAGTCTACGTCCACTACCTTAGCTATCCACACTAAGGATTTTCCACAAATTCACTAATTTGTCTTTCTTTTGAGGACAAAGAGTAACCTTACAAACCCTCAAGAATTATACCTCAAATTCTTGATAAAACTATCTCCCAAAGAGAACAATACAAATTTGCAAACTTACAAGGAAATCCTCACAAGGTAGATTGTTTGCACAATTCTAGAACAAAGAAAAGAACACTCAAAGATGAATACAATTGAGCACAATATGTGTTCTTGAAAGCAAAATGAATATTGAATGAAAATAGGTTTACTTAAGTAAGGATTAAAAATGATTTTTGAAATATTTGAAGTAATGTTTTGATATTCGAATAATTATATCGAATATACTTAGAAAATCATTTGGAAAATCTTAAAATTCATTTAACTTAATTTGTTATATCGAAATATCAAAATGTTTTCAACAATATTCTATTTCAATCATAAGATATCTTACAAACCAGACTGCTTCATCATTCGCCATGATACATAAACCTTGGCTAAATATGATCATTTTCACAATAAATCAAAATCATCAATTGATAGGAAAACGATGGCGTGGACTAGGGAGGAAAGAGTGGTAAATCAATACAATATGAAGTAACTCGTTGTCTCTTTGGATCCATGTCACAAATTCGCAATTATGCAACTAACTTATTAATAGCTCAACCAAAAATCACTCAGTAGTTCTCTAAGGATTTTCAACTGACACTACAAGCAAAATTCTTAAATATCACAATCAACTAAAGAAACAAGCAATTCTAATCTTGACTATCAACAAGTAACAGGAATCATTTTCAGTAACTCAAGAAATTCACAAGATATCTATGTTTCTTGCAATTTTTCGACTAATCCAAAATAAATTCACAAGCAGTTCTCAAGATCAACCAAAAATTCACAAGATAGAACTAGATATGAAGATGAAATAGTCAATGAAGAGAAAAAACTAAAGAGAATAATTATCTAAAACAAGGATTATAACACTTCACTTTGAATGATTTTCCTTTTGATTTTTCCTTTTGATTCCTATCAAGAATTTGAAAGAGATGTTAAACCTCAGGAAAAATATGAAAACAGGGTGACTAGGGCCAACCAACTTAAAGGGAAATTAAGAAGATGGACTAAACACATTAAATGTCCGTTAAAGGAAGATGAGAACAGCAAAAATCCGTAATGAAATGTGCCATTACATACAGAAAGAACAAACTTGCTGAATAGCAGACACTCCTTTGTCGGTTCGGCCTGCAACCACGGCACAACCTTCCAGTGGTTTAGATTTTTCCTTCAGAAGTTGTGCTTTTTTGTCATCAACAAATCTCCCAAGAGATCTTTCAACTATTCTGCAGTGCATTCAAGTAAGAGATAGATAATATAAATTTCAGTTTTCATAAAATCAAAGGGGGAAAACAGCTTACTGTAAACAGCTTACTCCTGAACAGTGTTCAAACCAGGCTGCTTCTGTAATCCATCAAAAGCACATCCACTGTATGAAACAATTATCTTGAACGTTACTCTTTGCCATCTTCCACTCCTTTCTTCTCTCTCATCACAACCCTCTGATCTTTTATAATCATCGTCAACAACATCATAACGTGTCTGCCATAAAAACTTAGTTGAATAAATACAAGCAACAAATGGGTTAACCGAATCGAAAAGAAACAGAGAGATACCTGAATGTCATTGCCATTGCCAGTCCCGAATAACGTCGATAAGGTTAAGCAGCCGTTAACCACATCGGAATAGAAACGGCGAACATCCTGCCAAGGTCGCTCATACATGAATTGAAAGCTCTCTCTAGCGGTCCACCTCGCAGAACTACAAGAATCGGTGTGGTTGTAGTGAAAATAAACCTTAGTTTCCGTTTGGTTCTCCATGGATGGCATTGATGCTAATGCTCTGAAGCTCCCTGGATTTTCCTTTTTACGGATAAAAGCTGCTAATGTAGGGGGAAATGTGTGAAAACAATCCACACAACCCCAACAACCTTAACCATAACATATTTGTTGAGTTAATCGATCGACGGAATCGGCCAAGAGGGGGTGAATTGACAATTAAAATTTCGGTGGAAGCTTTTGCAGAAAATTGAAAAGATTTGCACAGCGATTTAGAGTGGTTCGACTTTCTCAATCAAAGTCTACGTCCACTACCTTAGCTATCCACACTAAGGATTTTCCACAAATTCACTAATTTGTCTTTCTTTTGAGGACAAAGAGTAACCTTACAAACCCTCAAGAATTATACCTCAAATTCTTGATAAAACTATCTCCCAAAGAGAACAATACAAATTTGCAAACTTACAAGGAAATCCTCACAAGGTAGATTGTTTGCACAATTCTAGAACAAAGAAAAGAACACTCAAAGATGAATACAATTGAGCACAATATGTGTTCTTGAAAGCAAAATGAATATTGAATGAAAATAGGTTTACTTAAGTAAGGATTAAAAATGATTTTTGAAATATTTGAAGTAATGTTTTGATATTCGAATAATTATATCGAATATACTTAGAAAATCATTTGGAAAATCTTAAAATTCATTTAACTTAATTTGTTATATCGAAATATCAAAATGTTTTCAACAATATTCTATTTCAATCATAAGATATCTTACAAACCAGACTGCTTCATCATTCGCCATGATACATAAACCTTGGCTAAATATGATCATTTTCACAATAAATCAAAATCATCAATTGATAGGAAAACGATGGCGTGGACTAGGGAGGAAAGAGTGGTAAATCAATACAATATGAAGTAACTCGTTGTCTCTTTGGATCCATGTCACAAATTCGCAATTATGCAACTAACTTATTAATAGCTCAACCAAAAATCACTCAGTAGTTCTCTAAGGATTTTCAACTGACACTACAAGCAAAATTCTTAAATATCACAATCAACTAAAGAAACAAGCAATTCTAATCTTGACTATCAACAAGTAACAGGAATCATTTTCAGTAACTCAAGAAATTCACAAGATATCTATGTTTCTTGCAATTTTTCGACTAATCCAAAATAAATTCACAAGCAGTTCTCAAGATCAACCAAAAATTCACAAGATAGAACTAGATATGAAGATGAAATAGTCAATGAAGAGAAAAAACTAAAGAGAATAATTATCTAAAACAAGGATTATAACACTTCACTTGAATGATTTTCCTTTTGATTTTTCCTTTTGATTCCTATCAAGAATTTGAAAGAGATGTTAAACCTCAGGAAAAATATGAAAACAGGGTGACTAGGGCCAACCAACTTAAAGGGAAATTAAGAAGATGGACTAAACACATTAAATGTCCGTTAAAGGAAGATGAGAACAGCAAAAATCCGTAATGAAATGTGCCATTACATACAGAAAGAACAAACTTGCTGAATAGCAGACACTCCTTTGTCGGTTCGGCCTGCAACCACGGCACAACCTTCCAGTGGTTTAGATTTTTCCTTCAGAAGTTGTGCTTTTTTGTCATCAACAAATCTCCCAAGAGATCTTTCAACTATTCTGCAGTGCATTCAAGTAAGAGATAGATAATATAAATTTCAGTTTTCATAAAATCAAAGGGGGAAAACAGCTTACTGTAAACAGCTTACTCCTGAACAGTGTTCAAACCAGGCTGCTTCTGCAATCCATCAAAAGCACATCCACTGTATGAAACAATTATCTTGAACGTTACTCTTTGCCATCTTCCACTCCTTTCTTCTCTCTCATCACAACCCTCTGATCTTTTATAATCATCGTCAACAACATCATAACGTGTCTGCCATAAAAACTTAGTTGAATAAATACAAGCAACAAATGGGTTAACCGAATCGAAAAGAAACAGAGAGATACCTGAATGTCATTGCCATTGCCAGTCCCGAATAACGTCGATAAGGTTAAGCAGCCGTTAACCACATCGGAATAGAAACGGCGAACATCCTGCCAAGGTCGCTCATACATGAATTGAAAGCTCTCTCTAGCGGTCCACCTCGCAGAACTACAAGAATCGGTGTGGTTGTAGTGAAAATAAACCTTAGTTTCCGTTTGGTTCTCCATGGATGGCATTGATGCTAATGCTCTGAAGCTCCCTGGATTTTCCTTTTTACGGATAAAAGCTGCTAATGATTTTACGGTAAACGATGTCACCATGTACCCTCCGTCTCTCTCCCCCCCCCCCCCCGAATTCCATAACACACCGTAGCGATACCAAGCTCATTACCCGCTCCGATAAAAACAGATTTCATAAATCGGGTTCGGGTACTATTTAGTATTAGGGTTTAGCAAGTGAAACTGAGCCGGATACTGGCGCGCGATTCATAAATTGACTTTAAGACATCTTGTAAATTTATTTTACATTTTAGATAAACAAGGGTTAATGTCTTAACTCAGTTTAATTTTACTTCGATGGCGTCATTATCTTTACAATATATAAAAGTACGTAAGTTCAAATATACATGAATGACGAAGAATATAGATTATATGGGAGTATTAATTTAAATTTTAATAAAAAAAATAAATTAAATTTTGTTATAATTTTATTGATTGAAGATTATTTGATAACTAGGTTTATTTAGTAATAATTTTTATTGGACAAAGATTTCTTGTGATTAAATATTTAATTTTATAAATAGAAAGTATATATTGTTCTTTAGAATTATGAGAGAAAATTGAAAATTATTTTAAAGATATATAATCATTTTATAATTTCTGTAACTCTTAAAGTTTATACTTCAGAGATGATTTTTGTATGAATGTTAGGAGTGTTTTCAGGTACATTAAATTTTATTATATATATATATATATATATATCAGATTTTAGTATACGTAAAGTATTATATAATTGTACTCTTTATGAATTTTATATTTATAGTGGGTTTTTATTTTTTCTTTCGTTAAATAAATAAAATTAAACCACATCAAATATTATCTCTTATATGTGTCTATTTCTATATTAATATTATTTTGGTAATTATTCCACGTTGATATCATCTTGAATAATCCAATTGTATATATTTTAAATTAATAGAGATTAAGTGAGTATTTATATTTTATAATAACAAGTGGCGACGAGTGATGGGGGCGAGATTTCATAGGGACGCAAATGATGTCAACACATATGTCTTATTAATTGCGGTTTATGAGGCTGCATAGATCCCCGTGATAGAATTTTAAGAGTTAATTTCGCAAAGCATCTTCAATTCTTAAACTATAATCTTTATTTTAAATTGATTTTTAAAATTTTTTAATATTTTAATTATATCTTAAATTATATGTATAATATTTGTTTAAATATAAATTTTAAATATTTATCATTGATCGTTTATACACTTAACATTTATAATACTCAAACCAGGAACATTAAAGAATAACAATAATTTTTCTACTACTTAGATCGCTTTGTTCATGCTTGTATTATCTTCTCATTTTACTATTATTTTAAAAACACAATATTTGCCATTTATTCAAACAATTTGGATTAGGGGTGTAAACGAGTCGAGTTGAGCTCGAGTATTGATGAGCTCGACTCGACTCGAAAACTCGCGAGTTTAAAATTTTCAAACTCGAATCGAGCTCGAAATCCTGAATTGAAGCTCGTGAGCAGCTCGAAAAGGCTCGAAATGAAAAAAAAAATTCTTAAGCTTAACTCGATTGAAGCCTCAAACTTGAACATGAATATTAAATACATTAAATCTTACTATATTTTTTAGAAAAATATATAAATATTAATATTATTAATATTTTTTAAAAAAAATATTAATATATTATATTTTCGAGCTGCTCACGAGTTTTTTTAATCGAATATCGAGCAGTTCGTTTCGGCTCGTTAAGAACTCGAGTCTTGAGCTCAAGTCAAGTCCATTCGATCCGAGTATTTATCAAGCCTTGATCGAGTCGATCTCGAGTAACTCGAGATCTGTTTCGTCTCATTTACAACCCTAACTTAAATACAGTGCTTGTACTATCTTCTTAGTTTGCTAATATATCCTTTTTATTTTTTTAATAAATATCGAAGTTTGATTATTATTTTATACATTAAAAATATATTTATATTCCTCCTTTTATCGTCAATCATCTTTTCAATATTCTTATTTTGAAAAGAATGATAATAATTGAAGTTTATTTTTTATTCGAATAAATAAATATAAAAAAGGTAATATGAATATTAAATGATGATATTTAATTTATGATTATATGAATTAAGTTTTCTAAGAAGGTGGCTTTGATAAACTTTTTTTTTTGTAAATTATTAATATTATTTTTAACAATAATTTATGTAACTATTTTTTTCAATGTTTTTTTGGGGTCAATATATTAATCTACAAAAGTCATATTTGGTCTACAAGTTCTAAAAAATACTAATTTGCTCTAAAAGTCATGTTTGATGTACAAGTGCAGCAGCGTCGCTAAGAAGTAAAAACAAGAGACGTGCGATGCCACTGAATGGAGATGGATTTCTCTTTGTAAACCCTATTTGGTCCCTTCAAATGTAGATATCTACATTTTGACTTTTTCAATAAATTCAATAATTTTATTAATTATGATTGTCATTACAGGTCGTTGGATTACTCTTTTTAACCCATACGGTATTAAAATACTTTTATTTTAATAAAAAAAATATATCAGCTACCGAAATTGACTGATATTTTTTTAATAGTTCGATGTAACTACAAAGTATTATTTATTTATAATTTTTTTAACTATTTAATAATTGACACACACTCTGCATATATAATTATTTGAAAGTTGAACTCACGACCCTTAGGGATAATAACATTCTATTTTATCACTTAAGCTATTTGATGATTCTAAATACAATATTTTCAAATACGACGGTTAATAATTCTTTTTATTATTTCAAAATTTATCTCATTTATTTTTATGTTAATATTGATAATATTTTAATTAGGAAGAAAATTATTGATAATGTTATATTTTATCATTAAATAATGATATTTATTGTCTTTATCATTTGTTTAAGTTGTTTGATTGAATTTTTAACTCTCTATTTAGAAAAATTCTAGAAATACACGTCGTACACCAAAATATACCACTGATGTGACACAATGATACACAACATTAACTTAAGAGAAAATCGTCTCAGTGACCAAAAATGCCTGATAATATACAATTTTAACTAAATTTTTTTGGATTTGCCAAAATGACCAACAAAATCGCAATGCGATCTCTAATTCGCAACGCGATTTTCAGTATCGCAAATTCGCGTTACATTTCATGTTGCGATAGTTGAAAATCGCGTTGCGATAGTCTACAGTGTCGTTGCGATTTTCATTTCGCGTTGCGATAGTGTACAGTGTCGTTGCGATTTTCCATTTCGCGTTGCGATAGTTGAAAATCGCGTTACGATAGTCTACAGTGTCGTTGCGATAGTTGAAAATCGCGTTGTGATAGTCTACAGTGTCGTTGCGATTTTCCATTTCGCGTTGCGATAATCTACAGTGTCGTTGCGATTTTGTTTCTTAAGAATTTTCTCTAAAAAGATAGTATCCGCGCGGACGTGTCGAAGACACGTATTACCACGACCCGACCACGACCACGACCCGAGACGAGACGGCGGCGGCGGCGCGCGAGAGTCCCCCTTGTTCTCTTTCACTCAACAAGGAAATGTGAAATCCAAGTCTTAAATACACTTCCATATAGTGTTTCCAATACTATGTGGGATTGAGCATTACTCAACACTTCAAAAAAAATATAGCAATTTTTGTAGCATGTTTCCTACTTAATCCATATCTAAAAATATTAAAACATTTTATCATATTAAAACTATATGTATAAGTTTGAATTAAAATATAGATATCTACAACTCTTTTAATTCTTTTGATAAAATGATAAAATATTTTAGATATGGATTAAATGAGAAACATGCTACAAAAATTGTTATATTTTCTTTGAAGTGTTTGGTTGAGTGTAAGAAAGTGTTCAACGAAATGTCTAAGAAGAATCATGTTACTTGGAATGTGATGATCACTGGCTCGGCTAAGCAAGGAGAGATTAAGTTTGCACGTTTTCATGTTCGAACAGATGCCCGATAGGAATATTGTTTCATGGAGCGGAATGATTGATGGATGCATTAGTGAAACTCCATTTAATTTTGCAAAATCTTCTGTACAATACCACATGTGAAAATTGGCTAATTACATGCATCTCCACATGTGAAACTCCATTTAATTTTCCATTTAATGTTAGGCTTTCATTTTGGCAGACCTCAAATGCCCTGCCCCACAGTTTCATGTTCATCTCTTGAATGGCTAACGTTCATGTTAGCATGTTTTATACATATAGTTTTAATATGATAAAATATTTTAATATTTTTAGATATGGATTAAGTAGGAAACATGTTACAAAAATTGCTATATTTTCTTTGAAGTGTTGAGTAATGCTCAATCCCACATAGTATTGGAAACACTATATGGAAGTGTATTTAAGGCTTGGATTTCCTATTTCCTTGTTGAGTGAAAGAGAACAAGAGGGACTCTCGCGCGCCGCCGCCGTGGTCGTGGTCGTGGTCGTGGTAATACGTGTCTTCGACACGTCCGCGCGGATACTATCTTTTTAGATAAAATTCTTAAGAAACAAAATCTTTTTTTAATTTACTGTAGACTATCGCAACGCGAAATGGAAAATCGCAACGACACTGTACACTATCGCAACGCAAAATGAAAAATCGCAACGCGAAATGCAGCGCGAATTTGCGATACTGGAGATCGCGTTGCGAATTAGAGATCGCATTGCGATTTTGTTGGTCATTTTGGCAAATCCAAAGAAATTTGGTTAAAATCGTATATTATAAGGCATTTTTTATCACTGAGGCGATTTTCTCTTAACTTAATTGTCATTATTACATTAATATGAATAAAATATAATGATCTATGCATAATTAATCATTTATTATTATTCAATTTAAAATTTTATATAAATATAATTAATTTATATTTGTATTAAAAAAATATAATTATTTTGATAATTTTTATTTGTTTATGATCAGAACACTTAATTTATATAAATTTGTATATTCATCCCAACAATAATTATCAGAATCAACAGTCGACGATCTTATTCATGACCGAAATATCGTGTTCTTCAACCTCAGCTTAAAATTCCCGTTCACCCAGTCCTACCGTTTTTATCTACTTTACAACCACCCCTCTTCCATCTTGTAATCAATCTTTATAAACAACCCCAAATTCACTTTCACCCAAAAAATTTATGGTCTAAACAAATATTCGTAGCATCGGTTAATTCTCCATATGTAAACAATGACTTCAAATTGCCTAAATTATTGGGTTCTGCTTGGTGAATGCACAAAATCACTTTTGAAACTAGTTCTAATGAAAGAAGCTGAAGACTGTGTCTTTGTATATGATGAATATATAAGCATGTAACATTGATCAAAACAAGAGATCCAATTGCATAAAAATCGAAAATTAATAATAATTTCTTAAGCAACTGAATAAACTAATATGCAATTGTGAAAAAAATATATGATCTTGAGAAGAGCCTGGTGGGGATGGCATTACATAACCACTAGTAAGTAACACGATTTTTCGGTGATGAATAGGATCGTCGGCGGTTAGTTTGATGGTTGTTATTGGGATCGACATACAAACTTATATAAATTAAGTGTTCCAATCCTAAAAAAATAAAAAAAAATCTAAAATAATTATAATTTTTAATAAAAATATAAATTAATTATATTATTATTAAAATTTAAGTTAAATAATAATAAAAGATTAATTGTGGACATGTTATTATATTTTAATATTTATTTAATAAGGACAATTTAGTTAATGGTGTGTATCGGTGTGTCACGTTAATAGTTATTTCAGTATATAATGTGCACTCTAGACTCATATTTATTTATATGATTTTTTATCCTTGATTGATTAATTTGTGTATTTTAATTATTTTAATGTATATATCTAACTTATGTGATTAATTTATTATTTTTTTTATAATTTTTATGTACTTTTAAATTCATAAAATGATATTATTAGTGAAAGAGAATCTTATTTTCTCTAGAAATTTTCGTTAACAACTATGTCTACATGATATAAAATTTCATGTATTTTTAGATATTTTTTTATTCAATAAAATTAATTATTTATATTAATTAAGAAACATATAAAAATCTTATTACTTTAATTGTGATTTTATAAATTAAATAGATCGATAATTAAATATTAGATAAAAAGGAAAAAAGAAATAAAGTTATAAAATTTTCCAGTTAAACAAACAAAGAAAGCAAGCAAAATTGCAACCAATAGATTTATTACAATATTTATTTTTTGTAGCCAACAAGGAGGGTTTGTGTTTGTATATTTATAACGAAGAAAAACAAGTAGGGAAAGCCTCTCATATCTCCCCTTCCGATTTAACTCATCAGCTCTTTTCTCCTTTCCCGTTCACTGTTTCAATACTCAAAAGAAATGGCGGAGGAGAAGAAAGCTCAGTCTTCTGGGGTTTGGCCAAAGGTCAAGCCTTTTGTCAATGGCGGTGCCTCTGGTATGCTTGCTACCTGTGTCATCCAACCCATCGATATGATCAAGGTTTTTCACTCATCTTTTAGTAGATCTGATTTTCAAGTATTTTCCTTTTGATTTTTTAGGGTTTTTAGATCTGGGATTTGTTTGGGTTTGTGTCCTTTTGGCTAATGGTATTTTGTTGGTTTTGGATTTTGGTTGGTTGTAGGTGAGAATCCAACTGGGTCAGGGATCGGCGGGAACCGTCACCAGGAACATGCTTAAGGAGGAAGGTGTTCGCGCCTTTTACAAGGTTCTTTTTCTACAGCTCCATTCAAGTTTTGAATTTTACCTCATTGATCGAACTTTTCAGGTTTTAGATATGTTATTGGCTTCTGAGACCTGTGTTATAGAAGCTGGATCTTTACTTTTAAAATAGTTTCGAGATTTTCTACATTTTTGTTAATGTTTTATATGAAATTATTTATTGTTTCAGTTCCCAAAGTATTGGAATTTGGTGCTGTTTCATTGGATGAGATGTGGTTGTTGATATTATTTACTGCTTAATTGTTAGTAGCATGTAAGAAAGATGATCTCAGCACAAGCTTTTCATAACTTGAAACTGCAATTTACTCATTTGTGGGATTGGGAATTCTGGTATACATACGATTGAGTCCTTTGGCTTCCGAATAGAGTAAAAAGAAGTGTTTTGAAGCATTGCTATTTGATCTGGATCTGTTCTAAAAGAGTTTAAGTGTTTCGAATTGTTTGATGACAAGGACTAAATCTGGGAAAACCTCTGAAATTATTTCAATATCGGGCCTTGGGCATAGAATAGCTCATACATAGATATAGTGACTTTATCTTGATGAATATGTACTTCAGATTTTCAAAAGCGAAAAAAAAAACCCGGCTTGATGTTCTAATTGGAATTAAAATGTTTTAGTTTTTCTATAAGTCCTTTGTCTCACTTGTGATTTGTCTTGTGATTTGTTGGACAGGGGCTATCAGCTGGACTTCTCAGGCAAGCTACATATACTACTGCTCGACTGGGATCATTCAAGTGAGTGTCATTGCTGTCCTTTGTGTGACTTTGTTATACATTTTGAGATGCTTCCTTTTTTTGTTAGGATGATTAATAGTTTGATTCTGAAGCGTGACCTTTATTTTTGACCTTAGTAACATTTTCCTTTTTTGCTGTATTTGTGTGATGTGGTTTGTTTTTTAGACTAAATTCAGATAATCTATTCAGTTTAGGTTCAGCTTTTGAATTATTTCCATTGTTTTCTATAGGATGCTGACGAACAAAGCAATTGAAGCCAATGACGGGAAGCCCTTACCTCTATACCAGAAGGCTTTGTGTGGTCTGACTGCTGGTGCTATCGGGGCCTGTGTTGGCAGTCCAGCTGATTTGGCACTTATCCGTATGCAGGCTGATGCCACTTTGCCTGCTGCGCAGCGCCGAAATTACTCCAATGCATTCCATGCTCTCTATCGTATTGTTTCAGATGAAGGGGTTTTGGCACTTTGGAAAGGTGCAGGCCCTACGGTAGTCAGAGCCATGGCATTGAACATGGGAATGCTTGCCTCATACGATCAAAGTGTCGAGTTTTTCAAGGATAACCTTGGCTTAGGAGAAGCTGCTACTGTGGTTGGTAAGAGTCTTTCTTAGTTGTAACTGGCATGAATGTTTAACTATTATAATGTCTTAATCTATCATACATTCTAAATTTGTTGAATGAACAATACATGGCTTATTCCTCACTGATACTTTGTTGGTATAGTCAAGTAGCAGAATCATTAGAAGTTATTGTGAAAGATGTACAGTCTAATGAGGCTATTACGAAATACTATATACTGATGGGTTGATCAAGTTCTTCCATTTGGGTATATGGTTTCCCTTTGGTTATATGATTCATAGGAGGGAGAGCCGCTCCTTATTTCCGAAGTGGCATTATCATTTGACTAGGTCTCTTTGAGGAAAGATTGTAATGCATTTCACAATTCTTAAGACCATTGGTTGGCATTCACTAAGTCTTAAACTTAATAACTGTCTTTTACATCTTTTTACATCTTTAAGCAAAGATACAGCTCTTTTTCCGTATTGATTAATGTTCCTTTTCGTTCATTGTCGCAGGTGCAAGTACCATTTCGGGTTTCTTTGCTGCAGCTTGCAGTTTGCCTTTCGATTACGTGAAAACACAAATCCAGAAAATGCAACCTGACTCCTCGGGCAAGTATCCATACACTGGCTCTTTGGACTGTGCCATGAAAACCCTCAAGGCTGGAGGACCATTCAAATTTTACACAGGGTTCCCAGTGTATTGCGTTAGAATCGCTCCACACGTCATGGTATTTACTTCACTCTTCCCCATATACAGTTTCTTAAGCTCAACCGTGAACTTTCCATCATATTCTGGTGACCGGATGTTCTCTTTTGCAGATGACTTGGATATTCCTCAACCAGATTCAGAAGGCTGAGAAGAAAGTGGGGTTGTAGAGTGTTCTCGTGTGTCGGAGACGAGGAGTAACGGTGTAGTAGGTTGATCGCATTGAATAAAAGTGCTCGTTTTTGGTCGGTTCTCGCCGATTATACAAATTTTGAAGTGGATTTCAAATCAAAATCTTCAATGTTTTATTTTGCCCCGTTAAATTTGTAGGGTGTGATTGAAAACAAGAGTTTTAGGAGTATGATTTTAAAGCTTACAAGGAACTTTATACTTTTGATTCAAGAATAAGTGCACATTAAGATATCAAACTAAGTTCAAAGGCATTATTTGAATGATTTATGGATTTACATTATATTTCATCCGTTCCATTAAATTTCCCTCTTTTGGTTTACAAAATGACTATGAGAAAAGTCAATAAATATTAATATTAATATTAATATTTCATTTTTTATTCTTTTATGTTCAATTCTTCTACTATTATGAAAATAAATTTGTCAAATCCATTACTCACTTTTTAGGGTTAATTTTATCATTTCTTACATTTTATACAATTTAACATATGATTAAATTTTTCTCATAAAATTATGTATTGGGTTAATATGGAACAAAAATAATGATGCAGAGAGAGCAATATTTAAACTGTTTATGGTTTACAAATTTAAAAGATTTATTCTGATCTTGTAATGATATTGAATTTTACTGAAACAAAAGAAGATACAACTTTAACAATGCAACCAATCACAAAGAGAATTTTAAGAACCGTATCCAACAAAAAAAAATTAAACAGAAAATAAAATAAAAAAGAAAAGCTAAAGGCGAATAACAGTCGAAGGCTTCTTTTGAATCTGACGTCCATCATCCTCAGTAACCTAATAATCATCAATAGTACTCATATGTTTATATTTAACTAGACGCTTTAAAGATGATTGAGTGTCGAGCCAACAAAGCAAACTTCCATTTTGTTTCGTAAAATAGACCTACATTACATCGGCAAACAACCGTAAAAGGAAATTTAATCATTGAAAGATCATCGACAATCGTAATTCAAATACGAGTGTTAATTTTCGAATGAAAAAGTATGAGTTTGAAACATATGAATAGTTAGATGATCATTTTATAATTTTTAATAATCGGATGACTCAACAAAATATTGTCCTATAGTCGAGGGACCTTTTTGTAACTTTTAAGATGTATTTAATTAAGTCAGTTCACATGTTTCCTCACGATTTAATAAATAATTATTTAAAATATTTAATTTTATAATTATTTACACTATTAAATAAATAAATAAATGATAAAAATTGAATACAAAAGGAAATGGTGGAGTTATCATAAAAAGAAGGGTTTTGCAAGGTAAGATTAATATTAGTGTAACAATGGGCGCAGTGATGTTTAGGGATGGAAAAAAACCTGAACTCGATAGGGAAAATCGAAAATCGAATTAAACGACGACGGGAAAAATCGTTTATGTTAAACGGTGACGGGAAAAAACCGTTTATGCTAAACGGGGACGGGGACGGGTTTGGTAATCCCCGCCCCGATACCCGACCCGATAAATATTAAAAATAATTATTATTATATATATAATATTAATAAATTTAAATTAAATTAAAAAATATATATAATATTTATATATTTAATTTAAATAAATAAATATATATATATATATATACCCGGCCCGATACCCGACCCGATACCCGTTTAAATAACTGTTTAGGCTAAACGGGGACACCCGTTTCCCCGGTTTTTCCCGATTACCCGATGAGGATCACTGTTTAAATTCTTGCGGTTTTTTAAGCGGGGACGGGTACGGGTTTTTTAAATGGGGACGGGGACGGGGGATCAATATCCGGCTCGAACCCGGCCCGTTGCCATCCCTAGTGATGTTCATGTTTCTGTTATGCTTCGCGGCCGTATCGAGGACGGTGGTCCGCGGCGAAGATCCCTACTTATTTTTCACTTGGAATGTTTCCTACGGCACCATTGCTCCCCTCGGTGTACCCCAACAAGGCATTCTTATCAACGGAGAGTTTCCGGGACCGAATATCAACTCGACTACTAAAAATAATGTTGTGATCAATGTCTTCAACAACCTCGACCTCGACGAGGCACTTCTTTTCACATGGTAAACACTATATACTATGGTTCGGATTTCGGATTCGATTATTTAATGTAGAACTCAAGTTCATTACACTATCATGGCCGGGGATTGGTTCGGCAAAGGACACAAGACCCTCAAGAAAATATTGGATAGCGACCGCAATCTTGGCAGATGCGATGGCGTCCACATTAATGGGAAAGTAGGGAAAGGCGACGGCAAGGACACTCCTCTCTTTACCACGGAGACTGGCAAGACTTACAAGTATACGATTTGCAATGCAGGGATTAAGACATCTCTTAATATTAGGTTCCAAGGACATAAAATGAAACTAGTTGAGATGGAAGGTGCTCACACGATCCAAAATGAATACGAGTCCCTTGATGTGCACGTCGGACAGTGCTTTGGTGTGCTTGTAACAGCGGACCAAGAACCGATGGATTATTATGTTGTCGCCTCTACCCGATTCACGAAACGAGAGATTACTGCCACTGGCGTCATCCGCTACAATAATGGCAAGGGAGTGGCCTCAACTAAGGTAACTCCACCACCACGCGGGGGTTGGGCTTGGTCGCTCAACCAATTTCGTACCTTCCGTTGGAACCTTACCGCTAGCGCTGCTAGGCCTAACCCTCATGGGTCATACAAATACGGTGCCATTAACATCACCCGTACCATCAAGCTAGCTAACACCGCCAATAAAGTAGACGGAAAGCTTCGATATGCTATCAATGGGGCATCCTATGTCGAACCAACCACTCCGCTGAAACTCGCAGAGTACCATAAAGTTGCAGACAAGGTTTTCAAGTTTTCAAGTACGACACCATTCCAGACGATCCACCGGAAGAGATCACACAAGTCCGTATGGAACCGATTGTTCTCAACATGACGTTCAAAAACTTCATCGAGATCGTATTCGAGAATCGCGAAAAAGCCATCCGGTCCGGCTATTCATTTTTTGCTGTGGCGTAAGTGTAGTATCCACCTAAATATGCTCATATTGGTTTATTCAGACTTTAATACTATGCTTTTGGCACCCCATTATTTGCAGCGTTGAGACCGGGACATGGAGTTTGGACAAGAGGATGAATTACAACCTTCTCGATGCAGTGAGCCGACACACGATCCAGGTTTTCCCTCGTTCTTGGGCTGCTATCCTTATGACGTCCGACAACTGTGGAATGTGGAACATTAGGTCCGAGATATGGGATATGCGCTACCTCGGACAACAATTCTATATAAGCATTCTTTCCCCTGAAAAATCCATCAGAGACGAGTACAACATGCCGGATTCTGCAGCAGTTTGCGGCATCGTAGCAAACTTGCCAAGGCCGGAGAAACAGTACAGCTGATAAGGTTGCAATCAATGATATTTCTATCCGAAGTTCAATTATAATTATGGTTCGGCTTCGTAAACAAATATAGGAATCTAAGAAGAGGAGAGCAAATTGTGGATCAGTTGCTTAAAACAATCAAGAACTATAAGTTTTGGCAATTTAATTTGAACGTATTTCCATCCTTCCAACATGCTGTGCTTAAATTTGTTATCTTTTTAGGGTTGAAATCTTTCGATATCCATCTAAATATAAAATAACCCAAAATGATCGTAACTCATAACATAAAATGACTCGAAAACATAATGACTTAATCTGAAACTGCCTCGAATCTGAATTTATTAGAATCATGAACAAAAAAAAGAAAACTACAATGCAACAGTTTCAGTATTTTTTTTCTTTAATTCAAAAAGAAATTAATTAATTAATATTAATACATTCAACCAGTGTTTGATTCTAAAACTCAAAAAAAGCACACATGAGGGTCAAATTACAATTTATCCAAAAGCCTTATATCCATTATTTCCTATGAAACTTAACTTCATAACTTATATCTCCAATATTTCTCTGTCAATCAAACAGATCAAAATCGGATTATTTCCAAGCCTTGAATGAGAGCAGGTGGGATGAAAATAACAGAGCAGAGCACAAGCAACAACAGCACAATTGCATTTCTTATCAAACAACTAATAGAAGGCTTTAAGCCAAACTCGACAGAATCACGATTATTTATTTTACCAATTTCACCGTGTTAAACCGGCCGCCATTCACCTTTGAGGTGGATCCACTGTTCGAACATTTGCACCGATCATTCCTTCAATGAGATCCTTTGTTATCTCCACAAAATGACCCACTATTTCGTGAAATTGCTTTAATCCTGACAGTGGGAGAATGATGGAAGACCGGTCAGAACCTGCAACCTGCAATGTTGAACCATCCTATTATCAACCAATATAGTCCATGCCTGCCCTTTCATCTCATTTCTCATATATACACACATATTATATTTAATATGAAAGGAAAAGAACGAAAGTCGAATGGAGAATAGTACTTCTGATATCCTCAAGAAATGTCCTCTGTTGTTGTTCCCGAGATCAAAGAAAAACCTCTTCTGATCAACTCTGATAACCTTTGAAACCCCCATGTTACCGATTTCGTCTTGTGTTGGCAATTCAACTGATCTATCTACATTCAAATCAGAATTTGAGGTAGGCTGTTTGTGTCCAGATATGAAGCCAGCCCCGACATCATCTGAAAGCCCAACAAGGTGTTCTGAAGGTTCAGAACTTTGCTGCTTCAGAAGTCCATATAAACAACAAAAAACAATCAGATTGAAAGATCAAATGAAACTAAATATGCAACTCATGTATAACAGAAGAAACTGGAAAGCGAGGATCACAGGAATGTAACATAAAGAGACCTGATTTGGCATTATGAAAAGCCTTGATGCCTCGTTGATATCTGCCAATATGTTCCTGAAGGCTTCCCACCCTTCATCTCTGGTACTTCCTGCTGGCACAATAATGGTACTGCGGTTTCTGCTGACAGATGCTTCAGACACCTTCAAAGAAAATTTCTTTAGAGAAATAGTTCTATTAAAAGAAGATGGCGAACTCATAACTTTTGCGTTTTCCCATCTTCTAAAGCTCAAATATGAAATTAGACAAATATGAAGACAGTGCTGTTGAGGTACGATATCTTGCACATAGTAAGAAAAATGTGTGTCAATGTTTTTCTACACCAATTAAGTTGTTTATAAGAGGTTCTTTACTAAGGCTCTTACATCACTGAGCAAAAAGAAAAATGCTCTTAGGTCAAGAAGGCTAAAGGTAAATTGACCTGCAATGACCCACTCAGTTCAGCTAAAAGTATACCTGAGCAATTGACACATAGTACAGAGGTCAACAACAAAAACCCCAATGCACCTCAAAACAAACTATCCCAGATCCAAAACAAATTACCATCTACTGCGAATGGGATAAAAGTTAACAGGAAACAAAGGCCTTCAGAACCCAAAAAGAATTGACTCAAAGGCAACAACCAGAACTTTACCAACTTAAAACCTTAAAAGAACTAGAATTGAAAACCAAAACTGACTAAATACAAACCTAACCCCACCCATCCAACTGTATCCTCTAATTAAGATAAGACTAGCAGAGTTTTGGAAGGAATAAAACTTGGAAAATACAAATCTCAAATTTGAGCAATAATCCATAATCTACAAGTTGACTTGCAAAGTTCAAGCTAGCGAAGTTTCCTTTTCATTTCCTCCCATCAAGCAGCCAGAATACTGAAAAGGAACTAAAACCAAAGCCAGAGAGATAGAGACTAGATATCTGAACCTTCAACACAGCAATTGTGATGCTCTGAAATAAAGCTATAAATGCTAGCAGAAAAGGGTGAGAGAAGCAAGCACCTAAGATCAGACTTTGGAGATGAGTATTTAATTGGAGAAGCTAATAAAATTTCTATGGAAGGAAAATCCTCAGTTCAACATGCAATTACTTGGAGGAAAGGAAAAGAAGCTGATCCAAGGTTCAAACAGCCACATTTACAATGAAGGAAATATAGACCAAAATTCTGGTGATTGAAAATAGACTTTAGGAGTCTCAAGGAAGCATTTCTGTTGCCTGGAAATAAAAGCATCAATTGACACTAGATGACTGGAAGAATCAAACATGACATTTCAGACAAAGAATATTGAATTGGAGGAGCCGGTATCATTCTCATAAAGGAACCCTTTGGAGCAGCAACACACCTTTAAACTGAAGGTATGAAAAAAGAAACTTCATTAGCAAGAAACAAGGTAGATCTCATGCAAAAAGCATTTAGAATATTCAATGTCTCAAGGAATATTAAAATTAATTCATCTGAGGTAAAAGGTTTTCCACTATAGGATCAATTAATGAATCCAATGCTATGGGTCCATTTCAAACACAAAAAATGTTTCTAGAGTCTGCTCTCAGCATATATTATTGATGTGCATCTGAATGTTGGGTGCCAATATCCAAGAAAACCTGCTAATTCATGGTCTTTTCATTCTCCAAGTCCAAGACCAGTTATTGTAAAAAGTTCTTGTTCAGCCACCCCCTTTTCGAGCTAAGAACAAGGAAATTGAATTTAAGGAAAGACAGTTGCTTTTCATCAATTACTTGAGGGGGAAAAACAATCAGAGACCTTCGGTGACGAAAGACAAGATATATTATTCACCACTATAAATTACAAGACGGCTAGGGTTCTTGATAGCTGGAATGGTCAATGCTTATAATAATTGGTTGAAGACCAATAAGGAAAAAAAACTAACATTCGAAGGGCTGTACGGCTAAGGCTTAGTTATTTACTGAGATCATTATTCGTAGCAAAAAAAATGTCATTCTACAGCATCATCCAATTCAAGAAGAGATCCGATCCCCTAAACCAATTCAACTAAAACTCGACATCACATATAGGAACAAAATTCCAAAAGGAAAAAGAGAAATGGAAGTGGTAGAGTGAAGATAATACTAATAATAAGGGACGTACCTTCAAGAAACGACCCCTCCGGTTCTCGCCAATGTCGAAGTAAAAAACTTTATTGTCGAGCTGCAATTCCTTGCTGAAGAGGTCGTGCTCGTCGGAGTTGACGTAGTAATTGAAGAGATCAAGGAACCAGGATATGCCGGAGGAAGGTACGATGATGGTTGACCGGGTGGCCGACGTCTTTTCCGAGATTTTCAGATAACGACCGCGTGGGTTCTCCTTTAGATCGAAGTAGAACAGCTTGTGTTCTACCTGGAGTGTTTTGCAAAGCAGCTCCACATCGTTTCCTCCTCTTTCTCCTCCGCCTCCTTTGTCTGCTCCGCCACCGCCGCCTCCAGAGTTCCCTTCCATATCACTTTTTTTTTGGATTTTTTTACCAAAAATAATAAAATGCTAAGCCTATGATGAGTGATGAGTAGGCTCCAACGTGGGTGGGACTATCTGGGCAGTTGCTGCTCCCACCTTACAAAAACTAGCAAATGGGAAAACATAAGGCCTAAGCCTGCCAATCTAAGATTGATTACTAAAATCCCCTAATAAAATATTTAAAACACACCTTTAAATTTAGTTAAATTTATTCATCAAATCTTAGTTTAATTAGTATTTTTATGATTAAAGTTTATTATAAGTACATGTATTATATCTAAAAATTTATTTTGGCCTCTCTATTATAAAAAAGAATATTTTAATCCATGTACACTTTAAAAGTTAACATTTTGCTCCAAAATTTTAAAGTTATATTTAGTTGACTTAAATATTTTGGTTTAAACACCTTTTAAGTTCACATCAATTTTAAAATTGAACAGATACCTCTTGAATAAAAGATAGTATGTTATTTAATATATGAGTGAGTAAATAAGAACGATCTATGATGATATTGATTTTTTATACATAACAAATGTCTAAATATGATTGAATAATTTCTAAATAAAATAAAAACAATGTATATATGACTACAATATTTTTAATGAAATATTATATTTTTAATGATTTTTATATCATCTGTTGAATTGAACTCTTACTTTCATTCTAAATAAAAAATTCTTTAAAGAAATTATTATTTTTTTGTATTTTAGTTTATAATTTTAATATTATTATAAGTGAAAGTAACCGAGTTTAAAATTAGAATAAGAATTAATTTTACATTTAGATTACATAAAATGGTTGTCCCTTGTTCCCATATGTAATGGGATAAGGGGGAGGTAAGATAGTAGGCTGCCCCCAACACTAGGTTGAGAGCAACTTCCTTAGGAGACCTCCAAAATATGAAATATTCTCCATGAGACTCGATCCCACGACCTCAAGGTTAAGAACATTGTACTCTACCAACTGAGCTGGATGGTCATTTCTATTTAGATTACATAAGTGTTTAAAATATTATGTAAAAGTTTATAAAAAAATTAGAGAGAGAGATTAATTTTTTTAATTTAAAATTGAGAGAGATTTAAAATACTTTTAAATTAAAATATCTAAATCAACTTTAAAAATTTTAGACTAAAATATTTAAAAAAACCTTAGAATTCTTTTTTTTAAATATTTAAAAAAATAAAGTTTGGTTTAAGATTAGAAATTTCAGTTTTTTTAAAATATCACGTGTTATGTTTTTATTAGATGTATATTTTTATAGAGAAAATAACCTCAGTGACAAAAAATGGCTTATAATATACGAATTTAATCAATTTTTTTTGGATTTGCCAAAATGACCAACAAATTCGCAAAACGAATTCCAATTTCTCAACTCAGTTTCCAAATTCGCAACGCGATAGTCAAATTCGCAACGCGAAAGTCAAATGTTTTTACGCGAAACACAATATTAATTTCACAACACAAATGTAAACAATATTATCGCAAATCATCTCTAACCTAAAACCCTAAAGCATAAATCAGTCCCATTTCCATCTCTCACTCTCTACGGCGACATCCGTCCCCATCTCCGACGAAATCCGTCCCCATCTCCGACGAAATCCGTCTATCTCCGACGAAATCTGTCTATCTCCATCTCTCATAGCAACCCTCACAACCATTCACGGTCAGAAATGGAAAATCAACCACTGAGGGTTAGTTTTTTAATTATTTTTATTTTGAAATTTTTGTATTATTATTAGATTAACCATTTCACTGAGATTGCTGAATTCATTCGGTTGCTGCCAATACTGCTAAACTGTTTAGTCTTTAACACTGTGAAGTTAGTATTTGTCTTTGTTTTGTCTTTTTGTTTTGTCTTTTTGTTGAAGTAACCCTAAATCGCAACACCAAATTCGCAACGCGAATTTAAGTTTCAGAAACTTCTTTTATTATGCAAATTGAAACTTGAATGAATTGCATTACTTCAACCAAAAAATAAAGACAAATACTAACTTTACAGTGTTGCTAATTTAAGTTTCAAGAATAAACTACTACTTTTTATGTTGTCCTTGAACCTGTACTAAACCTATATGTTGTCCTTTTAAATATTTATATAAGTGCTTACTTCTGGAATGTTATCTGATGCATTTTGTGAACTATGATGGAATAATGACTTGGGTGAATACCGTGCTAGTTCGAAACATATTTGGCTTTGTTTTCACTGTTTAATATCATGTCTGTTTATAGTGTATAATTTGTAGCTTTTGGTATATCTAACTTGGTATGTTTATTGTTTTTGTACAAAAAAATTTCAGCTGCATTGACCTTAAGGAATAAATTAAGCATAGACACTAAAATTGTGTCGATGCTTACACCTCTACAAAGAAAATTGTTTGAGGATACTTGCTTCGGGCCATGGTTGAAAGTGCAACATACGGGTGGAGATGCTATGTTGACACATTTGTTTCTTCATGACTAACGATCTACCCGAGGGGGTACAACGTGGTGATGAGGAGATATGGTTTCATTTTCCTCCGGCACCGGCGTATACTTGTTTTGGGCGGGACGAGTTTTGCTTAATCACCGGTCTACGCTTCAGACACGATGATGTAGGTCGGTACACTAGTCATATCGCCCGCCCATCATGGTTATATCGAGTTTTTCCCGAGCTGGCAAAGTCGAAGCCAAGTATACACGTCGACGACTTGAAGAGATTATTTGATAAAGATGGGTTTACTCGGATGGATGACCTTGATGTTGTCCGAGTATGCCATTTATTACTTTTGCATGTCGACTTTTTAGGCAAAGAGGGCAGACAACCAATCTCCGAGGACCTAATATTATTGGTAGAGGACCTAAATACATGGAACCTGTTTCTGTGGGGTTCATATCTATGGAAAGCTACTTGGAAGAAGTTGTCGTCTGCCTTTGAGGACCGAAAAAGTTTGTGGGGCGATGGTTCTAAATACACTTTAACAGACTTTACTTGGGCATTTAAGGTAAGAATTTTATATTATAATGTTTCCAAAATTATAATTAATTATTTAACAATTACTAATGTTTGTGTATTATATTGTTTGTAGATTTGGATATTTGAGGCTTTCCCCAGCATGCGGACATATGCGATAAAAAGATCAAATGATATTCCTAGGGCTATTACCTGGAAGAGGATCCGCATGTTAGATTGGGAAGAGTTACTCCCATATACGACGATGAATGATGTAAGTTAACACACAAATAATACCATATAAACAAGTTATTACTAGTACAAGTTTAACTTTGTTTGAGCTTTTATATATTTAGGTGGCCAACTATCCATTACAGAGGCTGAGCTTGCCACTGATTGGTGGCAAGCTAGTAAGCGGTTTTTTGATGGGATAGATGATGAGCACCCCCACCTCGAGAGCCATCACATGATCGGGTCGATTCTACAGCTCGACACCCGGAGCCATCACCTGATCGAGCCTCTTCTCCACCTCCACCATCACCTATTCCATCACATTATCGAGCCTCTTCTCCACCATCACCTCATGATAGGCGACCAGCAAAGAGGCCACGACATTTATCTCCTTGTTCTCTACCTCTACGGGATGAGTTAGGGGAATTACGTGATGAGGTTGGTGCTTTACGTTATGAGGTCGGTACTTTACGTGAAGATAATGGTACACGGCGTGATGAGGTTCAATCTTTACGTGGTGAGGTGGATTTTTTATGCGATGACAATGGTGCGCTACGCGATAAGGTGTCTACCTTATATGATGAGGTTGCCGCTCTACGCGAGATTGTTTCATTGTTGCATAATGAGGTTAATACTCTACGCAATGAGGTAAATTTGTTTGATACTATACTAAAAATGCAAATAACTTTTTTTCGGTATTATTTATTTATTTATTTACTGATTTATATATTAATTTATTTTCAGCGGCCTGATAAGGTATATGTTTTACGTCGGGTTTTTCTTGCATGACGGGGTTCACGCATCAGACGTCGTGCACGTGCCAGTACGTCTCCGTTCACCCCACTAGTACCAAGACTCCGTAAGAATAAGCTCGATGCACCTATCATCATTCAAGAGGCGCCTCCTATCATTAAAGAGGCCCATCTCATCATCGAAGAATCCCCTCCCACCGTTCAAGTGGTCCTGCCCACCGTTTAAGAGCCCGATTCACATGGTGTCATATGTCGACATATTGATAAACCCCCTCCCGTGCCCGATATAATGGTTGCAAGTTGGCTTTCGTATGTGTTACCGGCCAGTACCATTCCTCAGGAGGAGAGATAAACACTACCAGATACAATTACGGATAATACCCTTTGGGCTAAGACCGCAGTTGATTTTTATCTATATGAGCGGAGCAAGGGGTGTTATTCTGACATATGCCAAATCGACGATGTATATCATTTGTTTCTTGATCAGTCTTGGTAGGGTATTTTATTAGGGGTTGAAGATAATGGCTATCTCGAAGGGGTGGTAAGTCTTATATTCTTCTTATATTGTATTTTGATTAATTTTTTTAAAAATTTATTAATAAATTCACTAATATATGTATTTTTTAATAAAACAACATATTGATGCATGGGTGTCACGTCTTCTAATAATAAGGAAATTGAAGAAAATAAAAAATACTCTATGGACTATTATGCTGACGTCTTTTCACGCAGCTCACTTGAAGGATCAGAGAGATGCTTCATATAAGTTGGCTAATGGAAAAGCTAAACTTTATCCTGCGTGGTGGGAGGTCGATAAGGTTAGTATTTATTTTTTTGAATATTTTAAAGGTTTTCATAAAATTTATTTGATGTGCGCAATTATTTATGATTGCAGGTGTTTATCCCTATTTTGGAACGTCGTCATTGGCTTCTCGTCGAGCTTCAGCTCCCATCCCTGAAGACAATAGTATATGACAGCATATTGAATTACATACCATTGTCTGATTTGAGAGATATTATTACAAAGGGATTGAGCGATCATTTGGCTAAATACTTGATTGCTCTTAATTATTGGATAAATTCTGGAAACAAGAAGCCAAAGAAGTTCAAAATTACAATGATCAGAGACGAGACTGCGCCACAACAAACGCATGGAGCCAGAGGGGATTGTGGTCCTCTCGTATGGTTGTGCTTGGAACGTTTGACGATAGGAAGTATACAACATCTACCTCCCACAGATAGAGATAGAGCTGCATTAGGCTTGTGGTTTTGGTATTATATGGCCAGATCAATATATGCGAGACGCTGCCTACCTGCATCTGCGTGTTGAAAGTTGTACATAAACAATGATAAGTTTGAGCAAGTGTTGTTATATGTACTCTTTAATTGGTTTGAAAATATTTGGTTAAGTACCTAGAATTCAGTAATTTGCTGTTTGTTGGTTTTAGATGTATAGAAAGTGTTGTTTTAGCAAATGTTTAGTTTCTGCAGGTTAATCCTGAAGTGAGCTGCGTGAAATGTATTTGTGCATAAACAACAGTCTGGGGTATACTTTTTTTCTTTGTTTAATTGAATTTAATATTGAAAGTTGATTTGTTTAATTGATGAGGAAATAAAATTTATTTTTTGATTTATTGATTTGTAAAAGATGATTTGTAAAAGTTGATTTGTTTAATTTGATTTGTAAATAAGAATTATTTCTTTTCTTGTTTAATTGATTTGTAAAAGTTGATTTGTTGTTTCTAAAAAATTCAAGCTCATTATGTTTGAAGGCAAAAAACACCTGTTGAAGGTACAAATTTGCAACACGAAAGTCAAATTCGCAAGGCGATTTTCAGTTTGCGAATTTGACTTTCGCGTTGATCGCAACATACAAAATCAAGGTATATACAACATAAAACACATTCCAAGCTATAAATACAAGCTAAGGTCGTTTGAAGAAGCAAGAGAACAACTATCCAAAAAATCAAACACAAGAGAAAATCCCAACATGATAACAACTGAACAGATCATATCAATGTTCAAACTCAAGTTGTAGATTTTGATTTCCTTTTGCTTGGCACCATATGAGATTTGGATTTTGATTTCTTTTTGCTTGGAACCATATGAGCTTTGGATTTTGATGAGCATCAGAAGCATTTCAGACTTATGATTTGGGTGGTACTCAAAAGCATTTCGGACTTATTATTTTTGTTATTATTACAAGTTGTAGCCCTCAATTATCGAGATTTTTAGTTGCCATTTGTTGCATTTCTCGTATACCACCCAGATCATACGCCCGAAACGTTTCCGACGCTTTAAAGTTGACCAAAAAATACGATGGTCAGGATTTCCCTCGCGTTTAAAGTTGAAAAAAAATAATGGAAATTAGGAATAATCAATGATAACATGCATATTGGCTTGGGCTAATATTTATAGTGGAGCCGAAATTTATATTGAAATTCAAACTCAAATTGAAATTTAAATTCAAACTCCAATTACATATGAAATGAATTTGAAATGCAGTGCTAAATTGAACATGAAAATTGCATAATTGATTCATACTGTTCAAGTAACATGTTTTATGAACCATCAAGCTAAAAGACAATATTGATTGAGTTCAAAGCTGAGTTGTGAGTTGATGGGGTTGTCACACTTGTCACATGGTTGGAATAAAGTACTCACATGGAAGAGATATATTGCTTTGTTATACACAGCTCATCTCATCTGAATGAAAATATGCATACAATATAATCAAACCAAAACATACATACACAACAAATTTATATATAACAATGTTCAAATAATGTACCCACAAAAACAAAATTAATCCGATGAAAAAGGGTTATTTCTAACGAAGTCCGAAACATTATTTGTTCAAATAATGTACCCATAACAATGTTCAAATAATGTACCCACAACAATGTTTAATTGATTTGTTGTTTAATTTTCAATCTGCATTATGTTGAAGGTAAAAAAGACATGTTAAAGGTAAATTCGCAATGCGAAAGTCAAATTCGGTTTGTGATTTCGAGTTGCGAATTTGACTATCGCGTTGCAAATTTGTCTTTTGCGTTGCAAATTTGACTATCACAACGCTTATTTCGCGTTGCGAATTTGACTTTCGTGTTGATCGAAACATACAACATCAAGGTATATACAACATCAAACACATTCCAAGCTATAAATACAAGCTAAGGACACTTGAAGAAGCAAGAGAACAACTATCCAAGCAATCAAACACAGGAGAAAATCCCAACATGATAACAACTGAACAGATCATAGCAATGTTCAAACTCAAGTTACTAATGAATGTCTAACTGAAAATGTATGCATTCACACATAAAATAAACATAATACAACTTTTGCATTTAAAAATCACCTAAGTTAATAAGTCCCAAAAGGTGAAGCCGGTTGTGATTGGGGTTTTGATTTTGATTGCGATTTTGATTTCCTTTTGCTTGGCACCATATGAGCTTTGGATTTTGATGAGGATCCATTTTTTGGTAGAGGAAAAGATAATTGTGATGGAACTGGTGATCCACAGGTCAACCTTGTATGACCACTTTCCTTGCACCGACTACATGTCGATATCCTCTTCTCTTCACCCTTAGACGGTATACGATCATGATTTTTTGGTTGGCCAAGTAGCCTGCTGTCCATGACTGGTGGAAAAACTGTTTGTAAGTCATCTGGTATGTCCCACTCAGAAGGATGTGGACATGGGTAGACAATCTCGGCATAAGTCTGTCGATATACTTCTGTAGTGTAGCAATCCATAGCGTATGTGCTTGAATCATCTTGGTTTAGATGAAGAGCAACTTTTATAACATGGTCACACGGATAACCAGATGTTTTTCATTTCTTACAACTACACGTCTTTCCATTTAGATCGACAAGCCCATTTAAGTTATTATCCAGTACTTAAACAAAGTGTTTAAACATGGTTCATCTCTCCAGGACGTTGACTTCATAACACGTTTCGTTATTTTTTTTTCAGTCCATGGTGTAACACAACGTTCCAATGTTCCTGTAAATTTAAATAAATAATACTTAGTAAAATATATGATAAGTTACGAATTTAAAGAAATAATACATGCATGGTTTCTTTTCTTGTAGTACCACTGTTGAATAGAGGCTCGAAAAACTCCATTAACATAGTAATGGGTAATTTCTGGGAATGACGACTTAGAGCGTTGATTGATTCTGCACTATTAGACGTCATGAAACCATATCTTGCTCCAAGTTGATGTACTCTTGACCATCTTTCAAACCTGACATCTTCTAGTGTTTGAGCACACTGAAGCAAAACACGTTTAAACAATTTATATACTTATTAAAATCCAATTCCCGATAAGCTTTTATAGCCTTCCAATATGTCCATTTGTGGTTTTTTATACCAGCAGACCTTGATTTTAGATTTCTGTACAAATGAACACCACAAAGTCCATGAAAAGCATATGAGAAACACCTTCTAACAACGTTGTCAATTGAGTTTGCCCTATCATATATGATTGTCAGATTGCTAATAGGACCTATACAATCCCTAAGATGCCCCATAAACTATGTACATGAATTAGAGGTTTCAGATTTGCCAACCCCGTAAGCTATTGGCAGTATCCCATTGTTAGCATCCATGGCTACTGCTAATAAGTTTACTCCAAGGTATTGACCTTTTAAATGTGCTCCGTCAACTATAATAATTGGGCACATGCAAGTAACAAACGAACGAATCTACAAAATCATATACACGAGAAATATAATCATTTAAATGTGAAATGCATGCAACTAACAAAAACGAGTCAACAAAATTATAATGATTTACTAACCGCAGTACCAATGGCGATAAACAACAACTCAAAGCGTCCATCTCTATCTGTTTTGATATGAGTTACCGACCCAGGATTTTTCAGCTTTAAATTGTGACAATAAGCCAATAGTTGGGCAAACGATGCTTCTGGAGACCCCCTCAACAATTCCAAGGCATAACATTTAGCTCTCCAAGCTTGAGAATATGAGATACTAATCTTGAACCGAGCATTCATGTCAGTCATAATTTCATGTCCCCGATATACCCTTCCATTCAAAAACATTAACTCAGCCAGAAAACCACCCAACACCTTTTTGTTTGCCTATCTATGATGAGGAAAAACTTGGGTTCTTGAACATGTATGTTTATCAATAAAAGTCCTAACTTGAAACATTTCGCAATCTTTTATCCTCTTTGCAATCATACGCCACGTACAGTTTTTGTCAATCATACACCTTGTTTCGAAACGATCTTTGCTTGATTTGTTAACTCTTAGTTGATAGTCATCTTCCACACATTTCGTATACAAAGCTATCTTTAAGTCTTCCTTTGTATCAAAACAATCATCTTTCTTGATACGAATAACTTTTGTGTAACAATCAACTGATATCTTTACCAACTCTTCTTCCGGTATCTGAAGTAATTCTGGCATATTCCAGTTATACTTCGTGGTATTTTCTTCTTTTTTCTTTCTTCGGGGACTTTTTTTTTATTCTTCAGGGTTATATGAATTACAGAATGGATGTTCAATATGTTCATTCACAGTCGTAACTTCCTCCTCATTATCATCAACAACATATTCCTCGGCAGCGGCTGTTTCATCATCAAAATTTGGGTATTGACCAATATTAAAATCATTACATGCAGGGTCTGTTTCTTCTTCCATCACATCATCAAAATCTGAGTATTGATCAAGATCAAAGTCCGGATATTGACCAAGATCAAATTTCGAATACTGACTAGTACTCACAATTTTTTCTGTTGGCTCATAATCGTTAACTAGTCAATACGAAAACCGAAATTTGGTGCTGAAAGTTGATTGGGATTTAGATTAGGAAAAGGTTGTGGGTTTTGAGATTGTGTTTGATATTGTGTTTGGTATTGGAAATGTGGTGAAACAAAATTTGCTTGGTGATGAAATTGTGGTGGAACCATTACATTTTGGGTTAAAGAACTTAGTTGATTACTACCCGCTACTGACCCAACTTCACTACTTCTAGGTTCAACAACATACAATGTAACATCATCTTCTTGCGAAACACTAATGTAACCAATGAATCGTTCAACATCGTCATTGTCGGTTAACAAATAAACTTTATTTTCTCTGATAAGATAGCCTAAATCCACTTAGAGGCTCTAAATTCAAATTCTTTGCAATACGTAACATTAGAGTTTCATAAGTTAACTTTTTTAATGACAGTTTTAGTTGAAGATTCATGGGTAAAGGCACATATTTTAAAACACCATGAACATTCTCCCGTGACCCTCCAAAACACAAATCTATCCAAACATGATCAACATTAGATGATTTCATTATACAAATTGTAAATTAATTTACTAAACAAACGAGCTATATACTAGATATCATCACTAACTTAGAGAAAAATATACCTTTATTAAGTTGATAGTTGATAATTTGGAAGAGAAATCATTGAAAAATTATATAGAAATAAAATTATGTAAAAAAAATAGAGATGAGAAAGGATGTCGTTGGATATAGGAACGGATGTCGCCAAGAGAGTGATAGATGGAGATGAAATGAGTTGCGATTTAGGGATTTAGGTTATGAGTTGCTGCTGCTGCGTTGTTATATACTAAAAACATTTGTGTTGCGAAATTAAAACCTGTTACGAAATTAAATTCGCGATGTGAATTTGAAATTCAGTTCCGAAATTGACTTTCGAGTTGCGAATTTGACTTGTGTTGTGAATTTGACTATCGCGTTGCGAATTTGGAAAATCGCAACGTGAATTTGGAAAATCACAATGTGATTTACATATTCGCGTTGCGAAATTAGAAATTGGGTTGCGAAATTGGAATTCGCGTTGCGAATTTGTTAGTCATTTTGGCAAATCCAAAAAAAAGTTGGTTAAATTCATATATTATAAGGTATTTTTAGTCACTGAGGTTATTTTCTCATTTTTATATCTGAATTAATGAATTGACCTTATAATAAGGGACCCAAACATGAAATACCTATATTTTTAACACTTATTTTTTAATTAATCCATTATATATCATAATTGGATAATGGATTTGATAAAACAAACTAATCGAACCGATCGAAAAAACGGTTTGCTGTCATTAGGAGGAAGAGGGAAAAGTTAGTTTGAGAAGAGCAAATAAAAAGGAGAGAGGAAGAGAAATAGGTTAGTATTCCCTGCCCTTTCTTTTTTCAAAAAGGAATAAAAATCTTTTTTTACCTTTCAGTAAGATTTGACTTAACTCACACCATTTTTCTCTAATATTCTCTTTTTGACATTATTTGATCAATATTTTTCAAATTAGTACCCTTTCTTCTTAGGTGACAAAAGACGCATCCAGGGACTCGATTTACCTGGATTTTAGTTGAGTCGGATGCCACATGAATAAGACGTAACTCGGGGATGCGCTTTACAAAACGTGTAAAAAATTAAGTATTAGTTTTGTAAATAATATTAAAATGATGCCTAATATGTAATTAATTTCTATTAGAGTGATATTTATCTAAAAAAATCAACTTTATTTGAGGCAAAACCTAGACATTAAATTCTAAAAGCGTCCCCTCCTTTTTACACGTTTTGTAAATTAAAATGATGTAGTTTTGTAAATAATATTAAATTGTAATTAATTTCTG
This sequence comes from Hibiscus syriacus, assembly GCF_006381635.1. NCBI lineage: Eukaryota > Viridiplantae > Streptophyta > Magnoliopsida > Malvales > Malvaceae > Hibiscus > Hibiscus syriacus. Next base: position 252,691 of record NW_024063384.1, on the reverse strand, counting down.
AACGAAATTAATCTTACCTTAATTTTCTCCTCCTTTTTAGTCTTACTTTTTTTACTTATCGATTAATAAACAGATTCAGTTTGGATATGTCACACCTCGAAAGACCAACACATACACGTACACATACACATATACAAACACATACACATTCACACACACATACACATTAACATACATTACCATATAAGTTAAATATTCAATAAGCAGGAGATCTAAATCTCTCCAAGAGAAAGTGAAACAGTTTTATGTCCTCCAATTACCTCGTTCTTTTTTTCAATGGACACTCGTTTTTCATAAATGTAGCGCTTATAATAAACTTTAGGCTATCAGCACATCTTGAATTCACATCCAATATCTGCAACTCCTATAGAGATCTCATATAAAATCATAACTTTATCCATATTGCTTACAGGTACAACATTCCGCAATACAAGCATGGAAAACCTTTCCACTTTTATGTGACAGGCAAAGCATGCTCAAGGGTAGTCCGAATCTGAATCAGCTAAAAGAATCCCGATATCAGTCATCGCTTCCTAATACCCTTTCTTTCGTTATGCTCCTAGTCACTATCAGAAAAGTATCTCCGAATGTCAAATGGCTGGATCACAGAGTTCGTATTGTAGCTGTGTGTGGCATTTTGTTCATTGATTGATGCAAATGCTGCATAATACATGTACACAGGTGCTCCACATAAGAAATACAATACATTGCATATGATATTTGCATGCCATATATAACTGAATTCTCATGCATTCTACATGACATGAAGTAAATTATTTGTTAACGAGTCCAAGAAATACGGGGATTTCATGGATGTATCTACACTCCAGTTTACTCATGTAAGCTTAACCATCCCAATGTTTAAGAAAACACAATGAAAGAATCAAAATTTATTTATATTAAATATATTCGCACTATAAATCAAACACAAAAATCAATTTATCAGCTAGTTGGAAGTGCATATTGAAGAAAACTGCAGCTTTTGTGTGATAGTCCGCATCAAACAGCCGCAACAATTGGCAGAGTAGAGCACTCAATTTAATATTATTTTAATATTTCCATTACATATTAGACCTCATTTTAATATTATTTACAAAACTAACACTCAATTTTTTACACATTTTTAAATCACGTTCTAGGAGATGCGCCTTTCCAGAGATATGTCTTACCCACGTAGCATCCGACTCAACTAAAATCTAGTAAAACGTCTCCGAGATGTACTTTTTTTTCACCTAAGGAAAAGGTGTGTCAGTTAGAAACAAAGATAAAAGAAAAAGAATCGGGTTTGATTTGATTGCTCTGAAGAAGCGATCAATCAAAATTGGATGAATAACAGCAGATGATGATTTGTTTTTGCTCTCAGAATGCGAGAGATGGGATTCAAGCTTGTCTTCACGATTACGATAGGCTCCTCAATGTCGCTGTCATCCTCATTTACATCCAAGTGATCCCCCTTCCTTTCTCTCTCTTTTTTCCCTTTCCTTCTGGGAATTAGAATCACAACAAATCTGGGGTTTCCTTTTGCCTTTGTTGATCAGATTGGATGTTCCCTGATCGGATCCCTCGGCGCATTATACAACGGTGCGTCGCTGATGAATTTGGGGATCGCATTATTCGCTTTGGTTGCCATCGCGAGCAGCAGTCAGAGCTTGGGCCGAACCTACGCCATTTTGCTCTTCTGCGCCATTATTCTCGACATTTCATGGTTTTTCCTATTTTCCCGCGATATTTGGAGCACGTCCAACCAAAGTAATGAGATGGTGTTCGTCTTCTCGCTCAGATTAACGCTTGCCATGGAGATCTTGGGGTCTTGCGTAAGATTCTTTTCGTCCCTGTTATGGATTCAAATATATAGACTGGGAGTTTCGTATGTAGATAGTTGTGCTAATCTGCGAGAACCTGATTTTGATGTGAGAAATAGTTTTCTGAACCCACCAACCCTACTCAATTCCAGACAGCGCTCCAACAGTGATTCTGATGACGCTGTAGGATCTCATTACTCTCCTCTTCTTGAAGACCGTCAACAAACCGAGAGTTCTTAGCTAAAGCCGTCGCCTGGTAGGTATCATTCTGGCTAATCATGTAAGCATCTTATTTTCCCTTCGAATTTCTGTATATAGAGTTATATTTTGATGGTAATAATACTATCGGGAAGTTGCATTTCATTGTCTGAAGTCATACATTCTTTTTCTGCAAGGAATATTTTACGTCCTTTCTTGTCGACCAGGTGTTCTGAGTTTGAAGATTGACATGGTTTTGGTTTAAAGCTTCATGCTTATTTGGTTTGATTGTTGAAAGTTATTGACATTACCCCACTTGATTGTCAGCTCGAAAACAGAATTGTATTCTGTTAACCACAACAATGTAAAAGAAACATTTAAGATTCTGGCCAATTTCTATAAGAATCAAGTTTTTCTGGTGACGTGGTGGAGTGTGCTTTTCACCATTCCTCTAAACAATTATTGTTTATTCATGCAGTTCCTAATCCTTGTACCTTCTCTCTGTTCTGAACGTGCACCGGCTCATTTGAAGAAATTGCCTTTCTAAACATTATGGGGCTATCATATTGAAATAAGCAAACCAAGTTAGTTAACTGTTAAAAAACTAGTTCTTATCAGTTCATAATGCAGTACTTGTTTTTCATTGCTTTTGCTGATTTTCTTGTATTTTTCTACATGGATTCGGCAATACAATTTGCAGTATCTTCTCTCATGTTTAGTTAAATGTGTTGTCTATTGCTTTGATGATCCATAAAGCTACTTTTTCATCTACTTGGATTTGTAAGCTTTCAATTTAGTGGTTGTTCATGGCATAGTTCATCAATTAATGAGGCTAAGCATAATACATTAGTTTGGTTCTTTTTATTTTAGATTGTTGAACATTGCACAACAGTATATAATGCAGGCTTGCTCTGCTAATTAATGGTTACAATATTTTCCTTTTTGCCAGTCCATCACTTTGCTCGACGCCTTTAACCAATACTTGATAATTGCAGGTGGAGAATACTAAAAAAGTGTCTCTCTTTGAATTCAACCACAGCTGTAAAAAAATCAGCTTGATATCACTACATTTGGTTTTGAAGCTTCTTAAATTTGTTCGGCACGGCCTGAGATACTGGTGGGAGTGGGATTTGTAGAAGTTCCTGCTCTGTCATTCTTTTCCCAGGATGTAGCTGCAGCTAGTAGAGTTAGATTTTCAGTTTATCTTGTTAGAAATAGAGTAAACTCAATAGGGATTTCGCGATTTGTAGGGTTTATAGTTAGTTGGACATTGTTACACTTTTAGCTCAAAGGTGTAGATCAGAAACCATATTGGCGCGTGGTAACAGCTCCCTCTTGAACATGCTTGGTATTACATATGAGTGATGCCCTTGAGATGTATCTAAATTCTATTGTGAAAATCCTTTAGAAAACAGAAATAATATGCCGCCTTTTGTTCGTGTTTTCCCCATTTTGACAGATTTGTGGGGGAGTTTTTACTTGTGATCAGGGTTTCAAATCGTGGTCGTGTTTTCGGTTATTTCGGGTTTACCTTGATTGCGATCGTCGCGGGCGCTATTGTGGGTGTAGCGGGTAACTCGGACGGCGGCGAAACCGCTATATCGCGGACGAAATTGCGGCCGCGGAACGTTTTTTGAAACCGTGCTTGTGATTAAATGGAATGATTAGTTGATTAGGATTACCGAAGCCGAATTCCAAAAAAAAAATGGCTGTCCCTTTTTCCCATATGTATAGGGTAAGTGGAGGTAAGATCTTTGGTGTAAAAAACAAACTTGTGACGTGATTAGAAATCTAGAATTTCAATACCAAAATCATCGTCGTTTCCTCTCTTTCCGATGATGGCGCGGGTCTCTTGATATCGTGTGGTGACCCTGAGCCACCATTTTGAAACTTCTTGTGGTTTCCTTTTGTTGTTTGTCTGCCTGGTGGGCATCTTACTGGTGCTTTTTTTTCTTTATATCTTTACAAAGTCATAGTTGCTTATTTGACAATCCTTTGTTTTGGAGGTTCATGTTACCCTCTATTTTATCGGCCAAACATGAACATCAACGAATCTTTGCGTCTTGGCTCCAAATTGGAAGGTTTGGTGGCTACCGCCACGTTGCTTTGTCCTGTTCAAGGTAGTGTTGGATCTTCAAGATTGCCATTAAAATGCTGATCTTTGCTCTTGTATGAGCTTAAGGTTTCTATTGCATGGCCCTTCATTCTTCAAGTGTATTTTATTTGGGTCATATAACCCATTTATAATCATTAATTTTTTAGTAAACTATAAGTTTTGTCGTTTATTTTTATGTTTTATTCAAGCCCGTCCCAAAAGATGGATAAATCTTTTGTTACTTTTTAAAATGAGATATTTAAAATATTTTATAGTAATAATTAATTTATCAAATTTAAAATTACTAGTGACCTATGAGGTTTTTTAATCAAAATTTATTATGACATTTTCAACTTTTTCTGTCATTTTTTTAAGAATTAAACAAGAAGTTTGTTTATATAGTTAGACACAGATTATATATTGACTGACTTAAATGACATTGATACATGAAATTTTTAAATTGTGAGACCTTATAACATGTCACACGTAAACATAGATGAATCTGATTTTGTTTAATTTTATTCATTGATTTAGAAAATAGTTTTGATTAGTTATATATTACTGATTTATTATATTTTAATCTTTAAGATATCAACACTATTATTTTAACGACGTGACATTTTAAGAAAGATTTATTATCTAATTAATCTTATAAATATCCTATTTCTCTATTATTATTTTCACCATTTCCCCTGATTAAGCCGAAGAGAGACAAACAACGCGTTTGGATTTATCTTATTACAATAATAAAATAATAATTACAATAATATATATATATATATATTATAAGGAAAAAGTACAACTATTACCATTTCATTTCTTCTTTGGACATAATCAAAATCCCCCAGCATATACCATTCTTTTTTGTTCTTGCTTCTTCCCTTTTCATTTCTTTGCTGTATTTCAAGGTAAGAAGAAGAATAATTCAAAATCATCTCTTCGTATGTTTCTGTGTCTGAAATCTTTTCTTTTCTTATGTTAATTATTGCACAGATTTGGGTTTCTTTCAAAATTATTGGGGGGAATTCATGTTTTTGGTTTGGGAATTTGAAGTCTGTTGGTTTCAGTATCACAGATCCTTCTTCGCTGCTGTTTGATTTTGCTAAAAAAGTGTTTTTCTTTAGCAAATTGTTTACTGTTGGAATCTAGTGTTCATTGTGAAGACTTTGAATTCTGGAAATTTTTGTGTTGTTTTTCTTGGAATCATAGGCTGGGAATTGAGTTTGGGGAATTATTTATGTAGATCTGCTAAATCATTAAAAAAAGGTTTCATCTCTGGGGGCAGATTTGCTTTCCATTTTAGTTGACAGTAACTTGTTCTAATCATGTTTATTTGCTCTTTGCTTGTGATAGAACCCTAAAGAGATAGTAAAAGAGGAAAAGTAATTTGTGCGGAGGGAAGGCGTGGAAGATAATGGAGGAAGCAGTGGCAGCAAGGTACTGGTGTCACCGGTGCTCTCAAGTGATTACTCCGGAAATGGAAGTTGAAATTAAATGCCCGTTTTGTCAAGGTGGGTTTGTTGAAGAAATGAATGGTGGCACGGGAGACGGTGCTCAAGATGTGGACTCCAATTTCCAATATGATCATGCACTCTCGCTGTGGGCGCCCATCTTGTTGGGTATGATGGGTAATCCCCGTCGCCGCAGAAGACTTAGACGTTTTGAGTTTGATGAAGAGGATGGTGAGAATTCTGATGGTGAAGCTCGTAATGGAGGTGATACGGACTTGGACAGAGAGCTCGAATCCATCATGAGGAGTAGAAGAAGAAGCTCTGCGACGATTTTGCAGTTGCTTCAAGGTATTAGAGATGGAATGGCATCTGAAACCGAGAATTCCGAAAATGATAGGGATAGGGATAGTGATCGGAATCGGGATAGGGAACACGAGCGTCTGATTTGGATCAATCCTTTCAATCAAACTATCATTGTCCAGGGTGGTCAAAACCAGAACACCAACCATATAGGGTCTATAGGCGATTATCTCAGCGGTCCTGGCTTAGATTTATTGTTGCAGCACTTGGCGGAAAATGACCCCAACAGATATGGGACGCCACCAGCACAAAAAGAGGCGATTGAGGCCATGCCAACCGTAAAAATCAAGGAGAATTTGCAATGTTCTGTGTGCCTAGATGATTTCGAGTTTGGTAGTGAAGCAAAGGAAATGCCATGTAAGCATAAGTTCCATAGTGGGTGTATATTGCCATGGCTGGAGCTTCATAGTTCATGTCCAGTTTGCAGATACCAAGTTCCCGCTGATGAATCCAAGCTCGATTCCGATAGGCCAAGGAGTAGTAGCAACCGGAGAGAAAGAGAGAGAGAGAATGAAAGCAACGTTCACGGACATGGTAGTGGGGAAGAAGGTGAAGGGGACGGGAGAAGCGGTAGAAGGTTCTCGTTTCCATGGCCATTCAATGGCTTGTTTGCATCAGGATCTCAGTCCAGCAGAGGGAATTCGTCGTCCTCGACATCCGGAAATGGTTCTCAAACAGATGAGAACTGAGTTTATACGGTATCAGGCATCCCTGTTTGTTGTTCAATATGACTATGATTGGTGCTTCAATATTCTATTCTGCTTTGTCTACTATGTACAATGGTTATTTGCAAAAAAGGTTGGTTTTGGTTTTTGAATTTATGCATTCTTGTAGATTCTTGCCCCTGGAACATTTGTTTCACAAAATTCTGAATTCTGAGATATTATGTAATCTTGGTTTTTCTATACGTTTGTGTGTTTTTGTTGACATATGAACAAAATCTGTGTCGATTTTCCGATCGAATGTCTGGTCTCAATTGGTTGGCTGAATGATTCAATTATGTTGTAAATGTAAGGTAAGAAAAAAATACTGCCTTATTTAATTATGTGTTTGATAATAAATTATTATCATATCATATTATGTTATTATTTTATTTTATATTTAATTATTGGCAATGTGTTTATAATAATGTTTAAATTGAATGCTTTGTTTATAATTTTTTTTAAAAATATGAAATATTTATTATTAAATGTATAATTGAGTCATCCAAGGATGTATTTTAGCTAAATGTAAATGAAGTTTGTTGAAATGGGAAAGGGAAGGATTAACCTCTGATTGATGTTTTAATGGACTAATTTGGTCAACATGATGTGAGATGATGAGATCTTCATTGAGGGATTAATTGGTTTATGAAATATGAGATTCTTCATAATAAAATTTACATTCCTATATTTTGTTGGTCGGAAATTTCATTCCTGGTAATGTTTTATTACTAATAGTATATTTTTTGGGATATATTTTCGAGAATGTCATTATCTTCCTTTCCTTAGGTATTGTTGGATTACCGGTGTTTTGGACTAAAATGTCCTTAAATTTTTTTTCTTTTCAAAAATATATTTCTTCTGTCATTGAATAATAAAAATTCTACGAAGGTTAAATTACTAATTTATCCTTAAACTATTTTAGATTTACAAAAAAATTCTATAATTAAAATTTATATGAAGTTCAGATGTTAAAAATAAAATTTTACATTTTCATTAAATCTTTTATATTTTAAATTTTGTAAAAAAATATATATAAAAAAATAATTTAAATTTTTTAAAGAAAATATATAAATATTTTCTAACTTGTTAAAAAAATAAATATATAATAATAACAATCTGATTAAATATACATTCAAATAATCTTTTATTCCTTTAACTAAACACAGTAATTTTGCATTCATGTTAAATCAACCAAACACAAAATATAACATTTTCAGTAATCCTATTCCATGGTAATCTTACCTTCCCACTAGTAATCTTACATTTCGTGAACCAATCGTACCATGAGGGTCAGAGATGTAATTGTAATTATCAATAGATTGATTAATGGTAAAGTAAACCCGTCACAGTAAAGATGGATGAACTTCCAGAATCTTCCCTTCCTTGTAGCGACATGGGTTGTCTTCTCATCTGATGACTGCTGTTACCATTTATTTTAGAGAAAATCGCCTCAGTGACCAAAATGCCTTATAATATACGATTTTAACCAATTTTTTTGGATTTGCCAAAATGACCAACAAAATCGCAACGCGAAATAAAAATCGCAACGCGATCCCCAGAATCGCAAATCAGTTTCCAAATCGCAACGCGATTCTTGAAATCGCAATGCGATAGTACAAATTCGCATTGCGATTTTCCAGAATCGCAACGCGAATATGAAAATCGCAACGCGAACACATAAATCGCAACGCGTATCCGTAAATCGCAACGTGTATCCGTAAATCGCAACGCGTATCCGTAAATCGCAATGCGTATCCGTATATCGCAACGCGTATCCGTAAATCGCAACGATAATCCGTAAATCGCAACGAGAATCTGTAAATCGCAACGATAATCCGTAAATCGCAACGAGAATCTGTAAATCACAACACTGAAATTTTGGTATATAACTACGAAACAGCAGCAAATCATAAACTAAATCCCTAAATCGCAACTCATTCCATCTCCATCTATCACTCTCTCCGGCGACATCCGTTCCTATATCCAACGACATCCTTCCCAATCCGGCAACAGGTTTTAGTTTCGCAGCTCGTCTGTTTAGTAAATTAATTTACAACCATGAAATCATCTAATGTTGATCATGTTTGGATAGATTTGTGTTTTGGAGGGTCATGGGATAATGTTCATGGTGTTTTACATATATGCCTTTACCCATGAATCTTCAACTAAAATTGTCTTTACAAAAGTTAACTTATGAAACTCTAATGCTACGTGTTTCAAATAAATTGAATTTAGAGCCCCTAAGTGGATTTAGGCTATCTTATCAGAGAAATGGTAAAGTTTATTTGTTAACCGACAATGAAGATGTTGAACGATTCATTGCTTACATTAGTGTTTCACAAGATGATGTTACATTGTATGTTGTTGAACCTAGAAGTAGTATTGTTGGGTCAGTAGCGGGTAGTAATCAACTAAGTTTTTCTCAAAACCCACAACCTTTCTCTAATCCAAATCCCAATAACTTTCAGCACCAAATTCCGGTTTTCGTATTGACCAGTTAGACGATGATGAGCCAACAGAAAAAATTGTGAGTACTAGTCAGTATTCGAAATTTGGTCTTGGTCAATATCCGACTTTGATATTGGTCAATACACGGATTTTGATGATGTTTCAGAAGAAGAAACAGACCCTGCGTGTAATGATTTTGATATTGGTCAATACCCGAATTTTGATGATGAAACAGCCGTTGCCGAAGAATTATTGTTGATGATAATGAGGAGGAAGTTACGACTGTGAATGAACATGTTGAACATCCATTCTGTAATTCATATAATCCTGAAGAAAAAGAAGAAGAAAAAGTCCCCGAAGAAAAGAAAATGCCACGGGCGTATAACTGGAATATGCCAGAATTACTTCAGATACCGGAAGAAGAGTTGGTAAAGAAAGCAGTTGATTGTTACACAAAAGTTATTCGTATCAAGAAAGATGATTGTTTTGATACAAAGGAAGACTTGAAGATAGCTTTGTATACGAAATGTGTGGAAGATGGCTATCAACTAAAAGTTAACAAATCAAGCAAAGATCGTTTCGAAACAAGGTGTATGATTGACAAAAACTGTATGTGGCGTATGATTGCAAAGAGAATAAAAGATTGCGAAATGTTTCAAGTTAGGACTTTTATTGATAAACATACATGTTCAAGAACCCAAGTTTTTCCTCACCATAGACAGGCAAACAAAAAGGTGTTGGGTGGTTTTCTGGCTGAGTTAATGTTTTTGAATGGCAGGGTATATCGGGGACATGAATTATGACTGACATGAATGCTCGGTTCAAGATTAGTATATCATATTCTCAAGCTTGGAGAGCCAAATGTTATGCCTTGGAATTGTTGAGGGGGTCGCCAGAAGCATCGTTTGCCCAACTGTCGGCTTATTGTCACAATTTAAAGCTGGAAAATCCTGGGTCGGTAACTCATATCAAAACAGATAGAGATGGACGCTTTGAGTTGCTGTTTATCGCCATTGGTGCTACGGTTAGTAAATCAATATAATTTTGTTGACTCATTTTTGTTAGTTACATGCATTTCACATTTAAATGATTATTTCTTGTGTATATTATTTTGTAGATTCGTTCGTTTATTACTTGCATGCGCCCAGTTATTATAGTTGACGGAGCACATTTGAAAGGTCGATACCTTGGAGTAAACTTATTAGCAGTAGCCATGGATGCTAACAATGGGATATTGCCAATAGCTTACGGGGTTGGCAAATCTGAAACATCTGATTCATGGACATGGTTTATGGGGCATCTTAGGGATTGCATAGGTCCTATTAGCAATCTGACAATCATATCTGATAGGGCAAACTCAATTGACAACGCTGTTAGAAGGTGTTTCCCATGCTTTTCATGGACTTTGTGGTGTTCATTTGTATAGAAATCTAAAATCAAGGTCTGCTGGTATAAAAAGCACAAATGGACATACTGGAAGGCTGTAAAAGCTTATCGGGAAGTGGATTTCAATAAGCATATAAATTGTTTAAGACGTGTTTTGCCTCAGTGTGCTCAAACACTAGAAGATGTCGGGTTTGAAAGATGGTCAAGAGTACATCAACTTGGAGCAAGATATGGTTTCATGACGTCTAATAGTGCAGAATCAATCACGCTCTAAGTCGTCATTCCCGGAAATTACCCATACTATGTTAATGGAGTTTTTTCGAGCCTCTATTCAACAGTGGTACTACAAGAAAAGAAACCATGCAGGTATTATTTCTTTGAATTCGTAACTTATCATATTTATATATTTTACTAAGTATTGTTTATTTAAATTTACAGGAACATTGGAACATCGTGTTACACCATGGACTGAAAAAAAGATAACGAAACGTGTTGTGAAGTCAACGTCATGGAGAGTTGAACCATGTTCAAACACTTTGTTTCAAGTACTGGATAATAACTTAAATGGGCTAGTCGATCTAAATGCAAAGACGTGTAGTTGTATGAAATGGCAAACATCTGGTTATCCGTGTGGCCATGTTATAAAAGTTGCTCTTCATTTAAACCAAGATGATTCAAGCGCATACGCTATGGATTGCTACACTACAAAAGTTTATCGACAGACTTATGCCGAGATTGTCTACCCTATTCCACATCCTTCTGAGTGGGACATACCAGATGACTTACAAACAGTTTTGCCACCAGCCATGGACAGAAGGCTACCTGGCCGACCAAAAGTCACGATCGTATACCGTCTAAGGTGAAGAGAAGAAGAGATCGACATGTAGTCGGTGCAAGGAAAGTGGTCATACAAGGTTGACATGTGGATCACCAGTGCCATCAAAATCATCTTTTCCTCTACCAAATATGGATCCTCATCAAAATCCAAAGCTCATATGGTGTCAAGCAAAAGGCAATCATCTTTAAAATCCCAATCACAATTGGCTTCACCTTTTGGGACTGTTAACTTAGGTGATTTTTAAATGCAAACGTTGTTTTATGTGGATTTTATGTGTGAACTTTTAACATTTTCAGTTGAATTAATGACTCAGGCCAACCATTTTGACTTAACCAACTCTTTTTATTCAGTTGTTATCACTTATTAGGCATGCATTTGACTATCGCAACACGGAAATTACAATCGCAACGAGAGAATCGCAATGCGAAATGAAAATCCCAACATGAAAATCGCAATGCGGAAATGAAAATCGCAATGCGAAATGAAAATCGCAACGAGAGAATCGCAATGCGGAAATGAAAATCGCAATGCGAAATGAAAATCGCAACGAGAGAATCGCAATGCGAAATGAAAATCGCAACGAGAGAATCGCAATGCGGAAATGAAAATCGCAATGCGAAATGAAAATCGCATTGCGATTCTCTCGTTGCGATTTTCATTTCCGCATTGCGATTTTCATTTCGCATTGCGATTCTCTCGTTGCGATTTTCATTTCGCATTGCGATTCTCTCGTTGCGATTTTCATTTCGCATTGCGATTTTCATTTCAACATAATGCAGATTGAAATCAACAAAATCAACCATTACATTTCAATCAATTAAACAAGCACAAAAAGAATTATGTTCGCATCAATTACACAATCAACTTTTACAAATCATCTTTTACAAATCAATTAAACAATCAAAAAATAAGCAATAATTCTTATTTCCGATCATCTACTATTGAATCAACTTTTACAAATCAATTAAACAATCAAAAACAATCAATTAAACTATTGAATCAACTTTTCAGCCATACATCATTTTCACGCAGTTCACTTCTGAGATTAACCTGCAGAAACCAAACATTTGCTCAAACAACACTTTCTACACATCTAAAACCTACAAACAGCAAATTATTGAATTCTAGGTACTTAACCAAACATTTTCAAACCAAAAGTCTATAAACTTACCAATTGTTTATGGACATTTTATAACGCGGATGCAGGTAGGCAGCGTCTCGTATATATCGATTTATCCAATAATGCCGAAACCACAAGCCTACTGCAGCTCTATCTCTATCGGTGGGAGGTAGATACTTGGTGCTTCCCGTCGTCAAACGCTCCAACGCCAAGCATAGGAGAGGACCACAATCTCCTCTGGCTCCGCTCGTTTGTTGTGGCGCGGTCTCGTCTCTAATAACTGTAATATTGAGCTTCTTTGGCTTCTTGTTTCCAGAACGAGTCCAATAATTGATCGCATCCAAGAATTTAGCCAAATGAGAGCTCCATCCCTTAATAACATCTCTTAAATCAGCCAATGATATGTAATTATCATGCTGTCATACACTATTGTCTTAAGGGATGGGAGCTGAAGCTCGACGAGAATCTAATGTTACGTTCCAAAACAGGATAAACACCTGCAATCATAAGTAATAATTCATTCATTTGCGCACTTATTTCATAAAACCTTTAAACTCAATCTAAAATAAATACTAACCTTATCGACCTCCCACCATGCAGGATAAAGTTTAGCTTGTCCATTGCCCAAATCAAATGATTCATCTCGTGCATTCTTCAAGTGAACGCGTTAAAAGACGTCGGCATAATTGTATATCGTATATTTTTATTTTTCTTAAGTTTTCTTATTATTAGAAGACGTGTCACCACGCATCGATATGCTGTTTTACAAAAAAAGACATATATTAGTGACTTACATAAATTTTAAAAAAAAATTTAATCAAATTGAAATATAAGAAAAATAAGACTTACCCCCCATCGAAATAGCCATTATCTTCGACCCCTAATAATACGCCCCACCAAGACCGATCAAGCAACAAATAGATATCATCGGTGAGCTTGCATATGTCAGTGAAACACCCCTGGCTCCGCTCATGTAGATAAAAATCAACTGCGGTCTTAGCCCAAAGGGTGTTATCCAGAATTGTGTCCGGTAGTTGTTCCCTCTCCTCTTCAGATACCGGTATGGTACTGGCCGGTAACTCATACGAGAGCCAACTTGAATCCATCATGTCCGGCGTCAGAGGGTTTCTCAAGAAGCCTACATATGACGCCATGTGAATCGGGCTCTTGAATGGTGGGAGGGACCTCTTCAATGATGACAGTGGCCTCTTGAACGGTGGGAGGGGACTCTCGAGGAATGATAGGGGGGGCCTCTTCAACGATAGGAGTGGACTCTTGAGGGATGACAGGCGAGTCGGGCTTCTTCTTGCGGTGTCTTCGCACTATTGGGGTGTACGGAGACTTAATAGCACGTGCACGCTGTCTGATGCGTGAACTCCGTCGTGCAGCATAACCCGACGTAAAGCATCCACTCTATCGGGCCGCTAAATAATTAAATACAAAATCAGTAAATAAACAGACATGATATTTAAACAGTGAAAACAAAGACAAATATGTTTCAAACTTGCATTGTATTCACCCAAGTCATTATTCTATCATAGTTCACAAAATGCATCAGATAACAAAGAAAATATGTTTCAAACTAATACCCTGAAGTTAGTATTTGTCTTTGTTTTGTCTATTGGTTGAAGTAATGCAATCCATTCAAGTTTCAATTTGCAGAAGAAGAAATAGTTTACTTTCGCAACACGAAACTTAAAATCGCAACGCGAAATGATAATCGCAACGAGAAACAAAAATCGCAACGCGAAACCAAAATCGCAACGCGAAATGAAAATCGCAACGACAGAATCGCAATGCGAAATGAAAATCGCAACGAAAGAATCGCAACGCGAAATGAAAATCGCAATGCGATTTTGGTTTCGCGTTGCGATTTTGTCGTTGCGATTTTGGTTTCGCGTTGCGATTCTTTTGTTGCGATTTTCATTTCGCGTTGCGATTTTGGTTTCGCGTTGCGATTTTAAGTTTCGTGTTGCGAAAGTAAACTATTTCTTCTGCAAATTGAAACTTGAATGGATTGCATTACTTCAACCAAAAGACAAAACAAAGACAAATACTATTTCACAGTGTTAAAGAATACACAGTTTAGCAGAATTGGCAGCAACCGAACAAATTTACTTTCAACCAAAAGACAAAACAAAGACAAATACTATTTCACAGTGTTAAAGAATACACAGTTTAGCAGAATTGGCAGCAACCGAACAAATTTACTTTCAACCAAAAGACAAAACAAAGATAAATACTATTTCACAGTGTTAAAGAATACACAGTTTAGCAGAATTGGCAGCAACCGAACAAATTTACTTTCAACCAAAAGACAAAACAAAGACAAATACTATTTCACAGTGTTAAAGAATACACAGTTTAGCAAAATTGGCAGCAACCGAACAAATTTACTTTCAACCAAAAGACAAAACAAAGACAAATACTATTTCACAGTGTTAAAGAATACACAGTTTAGCAGAATTGGCAGCAACCGAACAAATTTACTTTCAACCAAAAGACAAAACAAGACAAATACTATTTCACAGTGTTAAAGAATACACAGTTTAGCAGATTGGCAGCAACCGAACAAATTTACTTTCAACCAAAAGACAAAACAAAGACAAATACTATTTCACAGTGTTAAAGAATACACAGTTTAGCAGAAATGGCAGCAACCGAATAAATTTACTAAGCAATCTAAGTGAAATGGCTAATCTAAGTGAAATTACGAGTAAATTTATCATTAAGTTAAATATGGAAAATCTTAAACTTACCTCGTTGCGTAGAGTATGAACCTCATTCTGCAACGATACTATCATCTCACGTAGAGCGGCAACCTCACCACGTAAAGTTGACACCTCCACACGCCATGCACCATCGTTATCGCGTAGAGTACCGATCCTCACGCAAGGCATTGACCTCATCACGTAACTCCCTTGACTCATCCCGTGGAGGTGGAGAACAGGGAGATAGGAGTCGTGGCATCTTTGCCGGTCGCCTATCATGAGGTGATGGTGGAGAAGAGGCTCGATGATGTGACGGGATAGGTGATGGCTCTCGTTCTAGAGGTGTATAGTCGGGTCGATCGGGTGATGGCTCTAGGTGAGGTTATGGCTCTCGAATTGGAGGAAGTGGATGCTGCTCATCATCCGTGCCATCAAAAAAACTCTGACTAGCTTGCCACCAATCAGTGGCAAGCTCTTCCTCCGTGGGTGTCAGTCTTTGTAAGGAATGTTGGCCTCCTAAAATATAAAACTCAAACAAAGTTAAACGTCTACTATTAATAACTTGTTTATATTATATGAAAGTATTTGTGTTAACTTACATTTATTGTCGCATATGGTATTAAGTCTTCCCAATCCAACAGAGTTTCCTCTTCCAGGAAATAGCCCTGGGAATATCATTTGACGTTTTTATTGCATATGTACGCATGCTGGGGAAAGCCTCGAATATCCAAATCAACAAACAATATAATAACAAAATTAGTAATTGTTAAATAATTAATTATAATTTTAGTAACATTATATAGAAATTCTTACCTTAAAGGCCCAAACAAAGCCTGACAAAGTGTATTTCGACCCATCGCCACGCAAACTTTTGCGGTCATCAAAGGCAGTAGACAACTTAGTCCAGGTAGCTTTCCATATATACGAACCCCACGGAAACAGATTACATGCATTCAGGTCCTCTACCAATATTATTAGCTCTCGAGGAATAGGTTGTCTGGCCTCTCTGCCTAAAAAGCCGGCATACACAAGTAGTAGAAGGCATACTCGGACAACATCGACGTCATCCATCCGAGTGAAACCAGTTTTCTTATTAAACAATTTCTTCAGGTCGTCGACGTGTAGGTTCGGCTTCTCCATTGACTCATCCGGAAAAAACCCGGGATAACCATGATGGGCGGGCGATATGACGAGTGTACCGGCCAACATCATCGTGTCCGAATCGTAGACCAGTGATTAAGCAGAACTCCTTCCGCCCAAAACAAGTATACGCTGGTGGAAAATGAAACCATATCTCTTCCTCACCACGTTGTATACTGTCGGGTAGATTTGATGTCATGGTCTGAAGCCACAAATGGGTCAAATTAGCATCTCCACCCGGATGCTGTACTCTCAGCCATGGCCCGAAGCAGGTTTCCTCAAACAATTGTCTTTGAGCAGGTGAAAGCTTCGAAGCAATTGTAGTGGCTAGGCTAACTTTATTCCTTAATGCAATGAAGCCGAAAAAAATTTCTACAAAAACAAATAAACATACCAAGTTAGATATACCAAAAACTACACTGTGAAGATATACCAAAAACAATAAACATAAAAAGTAGTAGTTTATTCTTGAAACTAAAATTTGCAACACTGTTTTGTCTTTTGGTTGAAATGAAAATCGCAACGAGAGAATGACTGTCGCAACGAGAGAAATGAAAATCGCAACGAGAGAATCGCAACGCGAAATGAAAATCGCAACGAGAGAATCGCAACGCGAAACCAAAATCGCAATTTTTCATTTATCTCGTTGCGACTCTTCTGCAAATTGAAACTTGAATGGATTGCATTACTTCAACCAAAAGACAGAACAAAGACAAAGACAAATACTAACTTGAAAATCGCAACGAGAGAATAGCAACGCGAAATGAAAATCGCAACGAGAGAATCGTAACGCGAAATGAAATCTAAGTGAAATGGTTAATCTATTATTGAAATGACCAGTAAACTTATCATCAGTTTCAATATGAAAACCTACAATAATGCAAAAATTTCAAAATAAAAATAATTAAAAAAACTAACCCTCGGAGGTTGATTTTCCATTTCTGAATATTGTGAGGGATTTCTGACCGTGAATGGTTGTGAGGGATTTCGCCGGAGATGGGGACGGAAATCTTCGGAGATGGGGACGGATTTCGCCGTAGAGAGTGAGAGATGGAGATGAGACTGAGTTGTGATTTTAGGTTTTAGGTTATGAGTTGCGATTACGGGATTTGTCTTAATATTCGTTTTGTAATTTGAAAATAAAATACGTGTAGCGATTATAATGGCGCTTTAAATATCGCGTTGCGATTACGGATTCTCGTTGCGATTTTATGTATTATCGTTGCGATTTACGGATACGCGTTGCGATATACGGATACGCATTGCGATTACGGATACGCGTTGCGATTTACGGATACACGTTGCGATTTACGGTACGCGTTGCGATTATGTGTTCGCGTTGCGATTTTCATATCGCGTTGCGATTCTGGAAAATCGCAATGCGAATTTGTACTATCGCATTGCGATTTTCAAGAATCGCGTTGCGATTTTGGAAACTGATTTGCGATTCTGGGGATCGCGTTGGGATTTTGTTGGTCATTTTGGCAAATCCAAAAAAAATTGGTTAAAATCGTATATTATAAGGCATTTTTGGTCATTGAGGCGATTTTCTCTTTATTTTATCTAGAGTAATGGTTATTAGCCGCACGATGTTGTCCGACATTGTTGATGAAGTATTATTTTTTATTAGAAAATTTGAATCATTCGTTTTCGTATCCGACCGTATCTTATCATAAATGTTTTATATATTCGAATTTATCGAAAATAAATTTTATAAGAAAAAATTAATAAATGGTCACATATGAAATTCTATTAAATTCATATTTAATTTTTAAATAACGACTTTAAAAAATATATTTAAAGATTTTTTAATAATAATACACGCTATTCATTTGTGACGACCCGACGCGTTAGTCACTTTCATAGTACGACTTCCTAAATACTTTACGTATAACTACGATTTTGACTCCATTTATGTCCAAAATTATATTTCGTATTACATTAGTTTAATATTTTATTTTGATTGAATATTTGATCTTGTCAAATGTTAATTAAATTGTTTTAAAATAAAAAAAATTATTAATTTAAATGTAAACTGAAAAAAATAAACTCGAATAAAATAAATGCGATCTAGAATCTAGTATAACTCAAAGATAAACATCAAATAACTCAAGTTGATTAATTTTGAATTGATTTTAGAAATACGCGAAAGATTGTATATACAAAATTGTCAGGAATCATAATAAAAACAAATAATGAAGAAAAATTATACAATTAAACAATAATATCGATATACATGTGTGAATCTTATATTTATTCAATTAATAAATATAGGTTTAAATCATTAAACATAAATAGAACAAACCAGTGTGAGATTAGTAGTGCAAACTTTTTATTAATTAAATATATATATATATATTTATATATAATGTTTTAAATATATTTTATTGAGTGATTGAATAAAAAAATTTATACGAGTCACCGTCAACCCATACTAACTTTTACTGTTTACATGCAATGCAGGGATGAACACAAAATTTTGTGTTAAGAAAATAAATTTATGAAATTTTAGAGAATAACAAACTTATAAAATCTTAAGGGATAGAAAACATATTATCAATAGAAAATATTAAAAAATTAAAAACTTCATAATACACTATCCAAAGGAATGCATCGTTGAAATCAAACTCAGATCATCTGTTCGTAAGAATCATAGTTTCGTAAAAAAAATTCAGTGGTTTTAGGTCCCAAATATGATATCACGACATTGTAATTGTCATCTTAATAACCCTTTGTTTCTGCATCCAAACTAAAACAACAAAAAAAAGATGGTAGCCAGTGTAAACCCTTTGTACCAGGGAAAACCCTTACACAAAAAATTGAGATTCAAAATGTTTAACCTCACTTTGCAGTCAAGATCTTGATCACAGATGCAGTTCCGATCCGATGCAGAGCGACAATGGAATCCCCTTTCCGGCAGAGTCCCTCTGCCTTGGCATGCTGCACAGCAAACTCCAAAGCTTCCTCAGTTGTTTCTTCATGAGAAGCTCTGGCAGATCCAGCATATAAAACCGGGATCAAACCGCGATACACTAGGCTGTGTCTTGCTGGAGTTTCGTCGCTGCATGACCAATCGAACGAGGCGGTCATGATCTCGGGGACGGCCACGGATAAAATTGGCATTCCCGGACGGTACTTAGCCACCAGCTTTGCAGTACTTCCTCCCCTGGTTAAGACCAATATAAGTGCCGCTTTGGCTGAATTGCTGTTCTAACAGCTGATGAAGTCAGGCTTTAACGGACTCATTGGAACCGGTGAGTGTTCCATAACCCTTTTGAAGACATCTCCATAGTCAAGAGTGCTTTCTGCTTCTACACATATTCTGGCCATGGTCCGAACAGCAAGTTCTGGGCAAGCTCCAGCAGCAGTCTCACCACTTAACATTACACAGTCTGTGCCATCGAGAACTGCATTGGCAACGTCGGTGGCCTCGGCCCTTGTTGGCCGGGGAGATTATATCATGGATTCAAGCATTTGTGTCGCAGTGACAACAGGTTTTCCTTGAATGTTACACTTGTAAACCATCACCTTCTGCGCTAGAAATATCTTTTCGATCGGAATCTCCATTTCGAGGCCGCTCGTGCCACCATAAACGCATCCGAGTTTGCAAGGATGTCATCAAATTTGCTACCCCTTCTTGATTTTCGACCTGCTATCGTTTCAAAGAGTTAGACATTAACCCTACCAACACAGATATGCATTATACAATTTCTTCCTCCCAAGAAATTATCATCATTGGATCACACTATCATGATTTTCTTCTTTAAAACACTTTACTGACAAAATGTAAAACAAAATACGAATCATATCTGAAATACTTCAAACAGACCTTCGACATGAGAAGAATATTCTTAGCATGCTTTCCGAGCAGCTTGCGAACCTCTACGAGATCCGAACCTTTTCGAACAAAGAAAGAGCAATCATGTCAATCTGGTTTGGAACTCCCCATTGCAAGATATTCCTTGTCTTTTTCAGTCAAGATTGGGAGGTCGACAACGACCCGGAAGATTAACATTCTTCCTCTCACCAAGCATCTTGGAATTCTCGCAGCGACAGTGAACCAAACCCTTCACTTTGTCACAAGACAAGACCGTAAACGAGATTGTACCATCGGCACAAAGTATGACCATCCCCGGTTTGACATCCTCGGCCAACTTTTTGTAACTCATACTGATCAGTTTCTCATCACCCTTTATGGAATAATCGGTCGTTATCGTGATTTCTGACCTTGTTGGAGCTGAATTTTTCCATCCTTCAGAAAACCAGTTCGGATCTCAGGACCCTGGAAGTTTACAAATGAAGTAACAGTTACAATTAATAAGCTTTTCCAGGTCGTAGTTAAGACAAATAAACAAAACTCTACTCCTTTATAAAAGATTGTCGACATTGGTCGTGTTAATACACAGAGCTCTTCGTATTATACTCTACGCTTAGAGAAAAAAAGAGCAAAGCAGCATTAAATTCCGGCCGCAATGCATCCGTAATTTAAAACATAGTTATTTTTAAGAAACAAATTACATCGTAACATCTCAACATCTGCAACAGCGGACCGCAATTTAGTACTATATAAGTCATAGACGACTAGCCAAGGAAAATGAAGACTCGGAATAACGTAAGAGTATCTACTCGTTCTAATACACATTCTTCCCATATTATAGGAGTCAAACATATATGTCAGAAATGCAGATATCATCTGCTTGGATCATGGTTGGCTAATTAGAACAGAGAACATAAGCTTGGATGTGAGAACCAGATTTACTAATATTAGCAATTATTCACTAATCATCATTAATGGCTACAAAATCAAACATGATCCTTTGAAATGAAGCAACAAAACAAAAGTAGCAAATAAGAACTGATCGGAACAATAGTTGGAGCATATCATCAAGCACTTTGATTGCTGCTAAGCAAACTATTGAAGCATGCAGGTTGAAACTTAGATCTACGATCACACTGATATCAGAAACGAAAATAACAAAGAAAACAAGCATAAAGAGAGATTCAAAGAAAGAAAGAAAAGGGTTTAAAGAAAAACGAGCCTTGGTGTCGAGCATAACGGCGCAGAGAATACCGGCGTTGAGCATGGCGGCCCTGAGATTATCGAGGGTTTCCTGATGGTATTCGTGAGATCCGTGGGAGAAGTTGAAACGAGCGACGTTCATGCCGGCTTTTAACAGTTTCTCGATCATGGGGATTGACCTCGATGCAGGACCCAGAGTGCATACAATTTTCGTCTTGGGTTTCTTCTCCGTTTCAAAGAGACCTCCTTCATGATTGTTACTCATTTCCATTTTAAGGAAAAAAAAACAGATCTTTTTTGGTTGTTCAACGGAGTAAAGGCTAAAACTTTAGATGAGAGCAGAACAGAAGCGTGGTAGGAGACAAGACAACGTTGGTTTAGTATTTATTTAGTGCAAAAATGAAATAATAGAGTGATAAATTAAAGAAAAGAAACGGTTGAAGAGCAAGACGGAAATCAGTGGTAAATGGAGAGGCAGAACATGTTCCCCTCAAAAATCAAAGATTTGACATTACACAGATTTCCGAGGTTTTTGTTAATTTGACCCTTGAAAAAACCGACAACTGGAATTTCCAGAAGGCAAAAAGCCAATATCGCCGTATACGCAATGTTAGACTCACTCTAAATCCTATTGCTCAAATTTTTAATTTTTAATTAATAGTTGATTAATTTATATGTGAAGAATTAATAAAAATTAATAATATTAATAATATGTTCATCTAGTAGAACGATGTATTAAACCTTTAAATAATATCAAATATTCGAATCATGATTTTATGAATGAAGAAAATTGAGTTAGAAGAGTCATTTTCGTAATAGATTTCTCAAAAGTCTAATTTGGATTAAAAAATCAATAGATTGAAAATCAATGATTATAAAAAATTAATATTTAAATTATTTTATTTTAAATAAATAATTAAAATAAGTACTTAATGTTTTATTTAAATTTCATTTTATATTATTTATTATAAAAATAATGTTACTCATAAATATATAACATGTGATATTCATTCACCCTCTTCTTTTCTTCCCTTGATCATTTAAGAAAACAAACTTAAATATATATATATATATTGAAAATTAATTTATCTTTAAAAATCGAATAATCCTAATTCTCAATAATTTTATTTTGAGAACTCATATATTTTAATTGTATTAATTTTGATTTATGCCTCTTTAATTTCATTTTTTTTATAAAAGCTTAAGTTTTAAAATTTTGTCTAAAAATATTTTAATGGTGAAAAATTTATCTATATTACAATGAAATTAAATCATCAACTCTAAAATAATAGTATCAAAATATTTCATTTCTCTTATAAAAATGAGTTGGGTAAAATAACTACATTTAAACTCATAAAAAATATACTATCTTTTAATAGATGACCTTTAATTATAAAATTCAATAGTATTAAATATTTATTTTAATAAAAAATATTTTAAACTAATAATTTATATTAATGTGTTTATTAACCATCAGATTAGTTTTTAAAATTTTACAAAACAAATGATCAAATTTTAATAAATTAAAATAAGAACCAATAACCATAAGAGTAGTGAGATGCAATTGATCCCTTGAGTAAGGTCAGATGTTCAAAATTTGGCGTTTTTTAATTTAATAAACTGGGTTAAGAATGATGCTATTGTCTATATAGTATCTTATCCGAATTAATCGAATAGTAATTAAAAGATAGTGGTTATATAAAAAGAAATTAATTTTAAACTTTTCATAAAATAAAGAATTAGAGAAACTTTTTGTAAAGCTTTCTCAATTCTCAGTATGGATACAGATTATGAACCGCTAAGTAGCTCTCTCGCCAGCCCTGTCTTTGTGCCTGTCCGGTCTTTCAATAAACACCAACGTCAAATCAGGGGGACAAAGCACAAGTACCATCCATAGGAATAACAAAACAATACGCCCACCCCCATAAAAGACGACTAATATACGATTAATATATAATATTATCAAATATATTAAAATATATTTAATAAATTTAATTTAACGTTATTTATTATATTGACAGACTAATAATATTTTAGGTAGAAAAAAATAAAAAATTATTAAAAAATTTGGTAATCGATAAACTTTGGTTATCGGTAAATATCGATACATATATATAAGTATCTATACTTATTTCAGTGTGAAAATATTAATTTAAGGTTATTTTTAGTGAGTTTTAAGATATTAATTTAATAATTATACACGTCTAATGGTTTATTTTTACATTACAGTATATATTATTATTAAATTAAAAATAATAAACATAGATATTACATATTTATTATTATCTTTGGTTAAAATTATTAAATTTAAATTTTAAATAATATTTTATAAAATATCAAAACAATCAAATAATTTTTGTGTAAATGAAATTATTAAATTAATATTGTAGGTGAAAACATGAAACACTATTAAAAAATTTTGAAACATAAATTACATAACTTTCAACAAAGTATCGATACATCTTATAAAAAGTATCTATACTTTCAACATATCAGGTGGATTTGACCGGTTTTATCATAATGAAACTGATTTTGTCATATTTTTAACTGTTATATTGTAAAGTATCGATCCTTTACAATATGTAGCGCTTATTGTAATAGGTATCGCTTATATAATGTAATAGGTAGCGCTTATATAATGTAAAATAGGTAATTGCGCATTATATAATAAAATAGGTACTGTTAATTACTAACGCTTAAACATTATAGCACTTATATAAAAAATATGTATTACTAGAAACATTATACTTCAACATATCCGGTATTTTATCGGCTTTGTCATAATGAAACTGGTTTTGTCATATTTTTACCTGTTATATTGTAAAGTATCGATATATTTTTATAAAGTATCGATACTTTATAGGCGCTATTACTGTTTTTCTTTTAAATTCCAAAAGTGTCGATACTTATTTAAATGGTATCGACACTTTCAACATATCTGGTAGGTAGTTTAATGTAATAGGTAGCGCCTATTTTTTTTTACCGTTTACATTATTATACTTGATAATGTTTTAAGTAAATAACCGATTATGTTATCCTTGGTAATATTTTAGACGTTTATTTAATATATTATAATAACAAATTAAATAATTAACATATTTTATTATATAAGCACTACCTTTTACGTTATATAATCGCTACCTAATATATTATTGTGCTTGATAATGTTTCCAATAATTAACTAATTTTATTATATAAGCGCTACCTATTACATTATATAAGTTTTACCTAATATATTATTGTGCTTGATAATGTTTATAGTAATTAACCTATTTTATTATATAAGCGCTACCTATTACATTATATAAACGGTACCTAATATGTTATTGTGCTTGATAATATTTCCGGTTAAATGATATAACATAACCGGTCTAAATTTTAACCGATTATTTATTTAATTGATCACGTCATTTTTTAACCGTTTTTTAAACGCACCGCAGAATTTCCCCGCCCATAGATATTCATTTTTCTACCAACATTCCAAAAACAAAAGCACACAAATATTTCAACACCCTTTTTCAATATCTTCTAGCTAAATCCAATCCAAAACCAAAAACAACCCCTTCGTGGTCCCATATCCACTACAACCATGGCCAAGCACTAGCCCCCTACATCACCATTGTTGTCACAATACTTCTCTCTGTTTTTCATGATAACAGAGTCTTTTCATTTTATTTTTTTCTTTTTTTGATCCGGGGTTTTAGTTTTGGTTCGTTCTAGGTTTTTTCCGTGATGGGGAATTGCTTGTGTAAGTGGAAGCCTTCTGTTTACAGAGTTTCATCAAATCCCAAATCAGGTTCGGAACTCATGATTTTCAAGTATCATAGACTCTGTTTTACACTTTTTTTCTTATATGTAAAATATGTTGGTTTTTCAGATTCATCGAAAGAGCATGCGAAAGTAAAGAGGGAAGACAGTAAGCTGTTATAGATTGAAGAGAAATAGAGAAGAATTCGAGAGAAAGATGAGAGAATAGAGAGGATTCAGAGAGAAGAAAAGTTCATTCATTCATTTTTCTACCCTCAAAATGTGATTACACATCAGTTTTATTTAGATACAGACTGTACATAGAATCTAACAATTGCCAGCTGGCATTCTCTGCTAACAAACTCCTAACAAACTGATATGTATCATGCTTTGGTTATTACAGGTCCTGGGCCGTCCTGGTTGGGCCACTCCCTTTTGCTCTGGATCACTGTAGCTGACTTCAACCCATCAGGTAATCCTCTTTCTTCAATTCCCGCTTCAATTACCTCTTTTCTTTCAATTCCCAATTCACTCTCCATAATCCCTAACCCTCGTTCTTCTCTTCCCAATTCCTCTTCACTCATTCGTTCCTCCTCTTCTCCTCCGACTTCTCCCTCTTCTCCTCCGACTTCTCCTCCGACTCTAACAATACCCACCCCACGAGACGAGCCTTGTCCCCAAGGATCAAAAGCAGGAAACTGCCCCCTGAGAACCGAATAGTCCTCCCAGGTATCATTCGAAGCATCCAAATTCGTCCATCGAACCAAAAGTTGAGTAACTGGTCGATTGTGTCGATTGATTATACGCCTACCCATAATCTTCAAAGGTTTTATACTTAATTGTCCGTCCTCATCAACTGCAGGAGGATTTGTGGCGGCAGGGGAAGAGTCCCCGATGAACTTCTTCAAAAGGCTCACATGAAACATTGGGTGAAGCTTCGAAGAATTTGGTAAGTCCAAACGATAAGACACCTCTCTGATTCTCTCCAATATTGTATATGGACCATAATACTTGGCTGCTAACTTGAGGTTTTTTCGCAGAGCAATTGAGGTTTGTCGATAAGGCTGCAGCTTCAGGTAAACCCTATCTCCAACAGAAAAAACCCTTTCTGATCTTCTCTTGTCTGTATGTTGTTTCATTCGATTACTAGCCACTTCTAATTGCTGTTTCACCAATTGTCTGATCTGTTCTCTATTTGTGACCATAATCTATACTGTTTGTAATGTAACATCAGTAGACCAAACCATAATAGGTGGTTTGTAGCCATATAAAGCTTGAAATGGAGTAAGTTTAATAGCAGTGTGATAAGTGGTATTGTACCACCACTCTGCCTGTGATAACCATTTAGCCTATTTCTTAGGTTGATAGAAACAAAAACCCCTCAAATATTGCTCTAAACATTGATTAACTCTTTCTGTTTGACCATCTGTTTCTGGATGGTAAGCAGTGTTGAAAACTGTCTGAGTGCCCAACTGCTTCATCAGTTCTTTCCAAAAAGAACTGGTAAAAGTCCTATCTCTATCTGAGATGGCCATCTTAGGCTGACCATGTAACTTGTAAACATTGTCTAAATATAACTTAGCAACATCAGCTGCTGAATAGGAATGAGATAGGGCCAAAAAATGACTATACTTTGTAAATTTATCCACAATAACCAAGATGCAATTCTTCTTGAATGAGGTACGTAGTCCTTCTATGAAATCCATAGTAATGGCTTCCCAAGCCTGATTAGGAACAAGTAAAGGTTGTAATAGACCAGGCTTAGATATATGTTCCACATTTGTTTGCTGACAAACTGTGCAACATCTCACATAAGTAGTAATCATAGCTTTAAGTTTAGGCCAATAAAAATTAGACCTAACTCTGTAATAAGTAGCCTGAATTCCTGAATGACCACCTTGTGGAGAGTCATGTAAGGTTTGAATAATTTTCAACCTAAGACTTCCATGAGCCCCAATATAGACCCTTCCATTGTATCTAAGAACAATATTAGAAAATTTCCATTTATTGTCTTCAGTAGGATTGATAGCCAGAATTGAAATCCAATTATGAGCTAAAATATCACCTTGATAACTGTCCTCCACTTCTTGCACCCAAGTAGGAATTAAAAGTGTCACTCCTAAAGTAAAACACTGAGCTTGGTCTTCCCATCTTCTAGATAAAGCATCAGCAACAACATTTAATTTCCCCTTTCTATACTGTATAGTATAGTCCAGCCCCAATAGCTTTGTTAATCTCTTCTTCTGAATAGTGATAGTCAATTTCTGTTCCAACGGAAATTTTAAAGGCTCATGATCAGTTTTAATAACAAAGGGTCCACTTTTCAGATAATGCCTCCACTTAAAAACAGCCAAAAGAGTAGCAAGATATTCTCTTTCATAAATAGACAGTGCTGAATGTCTAGGACTTAGAGCCTTACTCATATAAGCAATAGGTCTACCTTCCTGTGACAGAACAGCCCCAACACCCCCAGAACTTGCATCAGTTTCCAAATAATTTTTTTTAGAGAAATCAGGTAATGCCAATACTGGAGCAGAACACATAGCTCTTTTAAGATCTTCAAAAGCAATGGAAGCATCAGAATTCCACTGAAACCCATCATTCTTCAAGAGTTGTGTTAAAGGTCTGCTAATAATACCATAATGCCTGATAAACCTCATGTAATACCCTGTCAATCCCAGAAAACCTCTCAAAGATTTAATGGTCTTAGGTATGGGCCAAGTCTGCATTGCTTCTACCTTGCTAGGGTCAGTAGATACCCCTGCAGCAGAAATTATGTGACCTAAATACTCCACCTGTTGTTGTCCAAAAAAACACTTGGACAATTTTGCAAATAATTTATTATTTTGCAAAACTTCCAAAACCATTTGCAAATGCCTCATATGATCCTGCATACTACTACTGTAAACCAAAATGTCATCAAATAAGACCAAAACAAATTTCCTAAGGAATGAATTAAATAAATCATTCATAAGAGCCTGAAATTTAGCAGGAGCATTAGTAAGGCCAAAAGGCATCACCTTAAATTCATAATGGCCTTGATGTGTTCTGAAGGATGTCTTATAAATATCTTCCGGTCTGATTCTAATCTGCCAGTATCCATACCTCAAATCAATCTTAGAAAAATAAAATGCCCCATGCAACTCATCCAATAAATCCTCCACTATAGGAATAAGGAATTTATCCTTGATTGTCATGCTATTTAAATGTCTATAATCCACACAAAATCTCCAAGTTCCATCATTCTTCTTAATAAGAAGGCAGGGTGATGCAAATGGACTTTTGCTAGGCTGAATAACAGAAGAAGTAAGCATACGAGCAATCTGTTTTTCTACCTCAACTTTCTGATTATGAGGAAACCTGTAGGGTCTTAGATTAACAGGTGTAGCAGTAGGCTTTAGAGGAATAGCATGATCATGAGTCCTCTGAGGTGGTAATCCTTCTGGTTCAGCAAAAACAATGTTGTACTTGTGCAAGACTTGTTGTATTTCAGTAGGAATAGGATCAGAATTCCCTGACATAGTCAACAAAACAATGTGACCCATAATATCTTAATCCCAAGCAGTCATTTTAAGTAAGGTAGCCCCTGAAATCTGCTGTAATTCTGAGGAAGGCTGTTGGCCTTGAATACATATCTTTTCTCCTTGATGGTCAAAACTCAAGGTCATATTATTGAAATCCATCAATATAGGGCTAAACAATTTCATCCAGTCAACTCCCAACACCATATCACTACCACCCAATTTAAGCAATCTGAAATCATATACAAAAGTGTGTCCCTGCATTTGCCATTCTACCTTATTGCATCAAGCAGAACTGAATAATTGCTGACCATTAGCCACAGTGATAGCCAAAGGATAAGGGGTTGTAATTTGTATACCAGCATCAGCCCACTTAGGAGTCAAAAAACTATGTGTACTCTCACTGTCAATTAAGATATTCAATGATCTGCCCTGAATAAATACTTGAATTCTCAATGTAGTATGTCCAATAGAGCCTGTAATTGCATTCATAGAAATTTTCAAAGTTTCCTCTTCTGCTTGTGGAGATTATTCTGAATCAGTAGGAAAAATTTCTAATGAATTTTCAAACTCTTCAGTAATCATATTCAACTGTCTGTTCTTACATTGATGCCCTAGAATAAATTTATCACCACACTTAAAATAAAGGTTATTCTGCCTCCTGTAATCAATAAGATTCTGCCTGGGGTTTTGTAGTGATGTAGGCTTGGAATTAAGTGGCACTGAAACAGGTTTAGAACTAATAATGGGGCTTGGGTAGGGTGTGGATTTAAAAGTAGGCTTCAGCCTTCTGTTTTCAAACTCAACAGATAACTCATAAAGCTTTGCATGTTTACATGCTTCAGACAAATTCTTAGGATCCAAAGCCTTGACCCTATGTTTGATATCATCCCTGAGTCCACTAATAAAGAGTGAGACAAAAAAATCCTCATTTAAAGTAGGGTTCTGTAAAAGCATATGAGGTTACAATTCCTCAAATCTTTCTTGATAATCCTCCACAGACCCCTTCTGAGTCAATTTAGTAAATTCCTCCACAATATCAGAAAAGGATCTGTCACTAAATCTGTGACACAGATCAGCTTCAAACTCATGCCATGCTACATGATGTTTTTGCATAATATACCCATCAAACCAGATTTCTGCCTTGCCTGTTAGATACATTGTACCTACTTCCACTCTCTGCTCAACAGGAACATTGCAAATAGAAAAATACTTTATGCATTTCTGAATCCATCCTCTCGGATTAGCCCCTTCAAAGAAAGGCAGTTCTATTTTAGGTCTATGCCACATAGTTCCTGTATTGCTAAATGAACCCCCTGACCCCTTTCTTTCAGCATCCAACCCCAGCATAATAGGCCTAGAGTCACTGTTTTCACCCATTTGATTATCAGGCTTAGAACTGTTCTTAATAGCTAAACAAGCATCAGGTTTACTCTTTAATATCCCAGGTTCATCCGTTTTATAAGTAAATCTAGACTTATCATTTACCACAGTCACCAAAACATGGTTTTTTCCCTATTTTTAGAATTATCAGGAGATTGTACCTGGTCTCCAGCAGAATGCTCTTGCTCCCCTGTTCTGTCTGTCAGAATCTTAAGCAGTTCCTCCACATAGCCTTGGTTAGTAGCCATTCTGGACTCTAAAGCAGTGATTCTATTCTCCTGACTTTCCCACCATTTAGGTGGATTACTTTCATCTTTGCCTTGTTTCACCAACGCAACTAGATCTTCAATCTGCTTTTGTATCACAGACAAATCAGTTTCTGTCATAGCTTGATTCTTCTTTTTCATGCCCACTAAACGTTGCCAGAATCTAGGCTCTGATACCAATTTGTTATAGATTGAAGAGAAATAGAGAAGAATTCGAGAGAAAGATGAGAGAATAGAGAGGATTCAGAGAGAAGAAAAGTTCATTCATTCATTTTTCTGCCCTCAAAATGTGATTACACAACAGTTTTATTTAGATACAGGTTGTACAGAGAATCTAACAATTGCCAGCTGGCATTCTCTGCTAACAAACTCCTAACAAACTGATATGTATCATGCTTTGGTTATTACAGGTCTTGGGCCATCCTGGTTGGGCCACTCCCTTTTGCTCTGGATCACTGTAGCTGACTTCAACCCATCAGGTAATCCTCTTTCTTCAATTCCCAATTCACTCTTCCATAATCCCTAACCCTCTTTCCTTTCAATTCCCAATTCACTCTCCATAATCCCTAACCCTCATTCTTCTCTTCCTAATTCCTCTTCACTCCTTCGTTCCTCCTCTTCTCCTCCGACTTCTCTCTCTTCTCCTCCGACTTCTCCTCCGACTCTGACATAAACTGCCGTCGAATCCGGAGGAATTAGAAGACCTACGCGGCGGAGACTCGACGGTGAAACCATTGATAGCATTCACATTCGAAGAACTAAAAATCATCACTGCGAATTTCAGGCAGGACCGGTTATTGGGTGGAGGCGGTTTCGGGAACGTATACAAAGGCTTCATTGCCGAGGATTTTAGGGATCAGATTCAGCCTCTTCCTGTTGCTGTGAAAGTTCATGATGGTAATAGCAGTTATCAAGGTCATCGTGAATGGCTGGTATTTTCCCTTTCCCTTTTTGAGTTGATTTTCCGGAAAAATCTTAGCTGGTGAGAAAATTGTGTTAGGCAGAGGTGATATTTCTAGGGCAGCTTTATCATCTGAATTTGGTGAAACTAATTGGATACTGCTGTGAGGATGATCATCGGGTGCTTATCTATAAGTATATAAAGGTTTCAAATCGTGATTAGGGTCGCGTTTCAGTCATGTCTCGTTTATCACGATTGTGGTCATAGCGATCGTTGTTACGACCCTAGCAAGTATATCGAGAAGTAGCGCTACCGTTATTTCATGGTCGCGGACCTCTATTTAAAACCCTGAAATATATGGCTAATGGGAGCGTCGAAAACCACCTCTTTTCTAGTAAGTTTCTTATATTTTCATGCTCAAATTCATTAGTTATAAATTTATTCCTACTACCACCTACTCTTTTCGAATTATTCTTTAGTAGGGCATAGTTAATCAATAATTTCATTATTGGATATTTGCATGAATATGTTATTTTTAAGGGTAAAGTATAGTAATGGTCATTGAATATTTATGAAGCTTGCATTTAGGTCCCCCAACTTTTAAAAATTGCAATGTATTTCCCCAACATTTAATCTGTTTGCAATATGGTCTCCGCACGTATGAAAATTAGGTTAAATTATATAAATGGTCACTGAATTTTTTGGGTGCTTGAATTTAGATCCCCCAACTTTTAAAACTTACAAAACAATCCTCAATTTCATTCTAAACCCTAAATTCCAAAATAATTCAATTACATTCTAAAACATAAATTCTAAAATACTTCAATTTCTTTTTTTTTATAAACGACGCCAATGTCACTAAATTATTAATTAATTTACTTTTTATATTTAAAAACATATGATAATTTTTTAATATTAATTTAAAGACATGAAAAGTTTTCAGTAGTAAGAATATATGATAATAATTCATTTATTTAAAAATAAATATACTTCTGATTATTTGTGTATGTTTTTATATCTAATCATACGTGTTAATATATTTTATATCTTTCATATAAATATTAAGACTACATAAATAGCATAGTCAAAAACTTATATATGAGTTATGTTAATTATAGTAATGATGTATAAATATATTTTATTTTTATGTCATTTCTATTATAATTAAAATATAAATATTACCATGATAATTAAATATTTATTTACTTATTACATCGAATATTTTTTGTAGAAAAATTATTTAATAAAATCATAAAAAACACAATAAAAAAATAAACACTGAAGTTGATTACTTCAAAAATAAAATAAAAAAATCAATAATTTAATATAATATGCCCTAAGTTGATGATAACAGTCAACTCAAAAGAGATGGGGTTTGTGTCATATTTTCGTAACGTACGTAAATTTTTTATTTCATGGTCACGTATTCTTTTAGTTCTAGCACGATCTATTTTTTAATTTTCTAATACACTTAACAAAATTATATTATAACTCGTTAAGTGATTTCATAGGTAAAAAATGTTATTTTCTTTAAAAGTTTTAAATTCAAACAATTGTGTTTGTAGGGTATTTCTATATTATTAATAAATTAAAAAAATTGAATAAATACTATCTTATAATCACATCGAACTATTAAAAAACTAAATTATAATTGAAATAAATAAAAATTATAAGGATGTCAATTGAGGATTTTGATTTTTAATTTTTTCAGTGAGAGATTGTGTTTTTTATTCAATTTCTTCCATTATCATTTTTTATATTTAAATTATTGAAGGTCACTAAATTTACATTTACGAGGAGGGAGTGTATTTTTTTTCTTCACAAAAGTAAAAAAATCAAAACGCTATCACGTTCTTAAAGATAATCTAATATATTCCTCCTTAAATTGAAATATTTTAGAATTTGCGTTTTAAAATGTAATTGAATTATTTTGGAATTTAGGGTTTAGATTGAAATTGAATTACTTTGGAATTTGGGGTTTAGAATGAAATTGAGGAATGTTTTGTAAGTTTTAAAAGTTAGGGGATCTAAATTCAAGTACCTGAAAAGTTCAGTGGCCATTTATATAATTTACCCTAATTTTCATAGGTGTGGGGATCATATTGCAAATGGATTAAATGTTGGGGGACTATATTGCAGGTTTTAAAAGTTGAGGGACCTAAATGCAAGCTTCAAAAATGTTCATTGACCATTACTATACTTTACCCTATTTTTAATTGTTATATTCAAAAGAGTTTGTTAAACATAATGACAATATTCACATCATCTCATAAGTTCTTGTTCGTTTCATAATCAATACGAGATTCATGGTTTCTCTTTACGATCATCATACATAGCAGGCATGCAGTTCTGCTTATTTCAAAGGTTAATTAATTCCAAAAAAAGAAGCAATTTTGACAGGAGTATTACTTCCTCTTCCATGGTCAACTAGAATGAAAATCGCAGTGGGTGCTGCTAAAGGACTCGCCTTCCTCCTTGAAGAGGACAAGCCCGTCATCTACCGTGATTTCAAGACCTCTAATATTCTACTCGACCTGGTTGGTTATTGCTGTTAAATAGATCATCATCTTGCTTACGTTTTCATGGATTCCTTTAATGGTTTTTGTTTCAACAAACTGGATTACAACGTCAAGCTCTCTGAATTTGGTCTAGCCCAAGACGGACCCGAGGGAGACAAATCTCACATTTCCACTCGCATAATGGGCACATATGGCTATGCAGCACCCGAGTACATCATGACCGGTATCTTCTTCTCACTGCTCACGCATTAGTAACTGGCCTTATCCGTCAACTTAACTATATACTTGCTTTTGTGCCGGACATTTGAGTCCTCGAAGCGATGTGTACAGCTTCGGGGTTGTCCTTCTCGAGCTTCTCACGGGAAGGAAACCGCTCGACAAATTGATTTCCTCATCAAAGCCTTTCACAAAGCTGCCATCCTAGCTTATCACTGCCTCAACCAGAACCCGTAAGCTTAGGTTAAGATATTAAAATGGTTATGAAAGGTGAAGTGTAGAATAACGAATTTACTCATGACATTAAATTAGTTAATCTAATGACTTAGGTACGTGTGATTCCTTAGGATCACTAATAATTTGTATTTTCTGTTGATTTTTGGTTGATAATTAAAATAAAAGGTTTCTAAACTTATATTTAGATCGACTTATATTATAAACCATTTCGACAGTTAATATGATATTCAGAACCCAATTGAATGTTAAAAGGATAAAAACTTAATTATTTTTTCTTAAAAAATAGAACTCATAAACCTATGTATTTATATCTATTTACAAACTTAATGATACCGGTGCATATTATATACACAAACTTTTATAAAAATCTTAATATAATGTTTTCCCCATCATATTTTGTAATTTCGTTACTAGTAAATAATAGATAAAAACTTAATAATAATATATAATAGTAACAAATGAAAAGAAATCAATAAAAAAATATAATGAATTAATTCTAGCAGTTCATATATATATAAAAAAGAAGATTAAAAGTTAAAATAGGGCGACAGAGGAAGAGAAGTGAGCGCGTGGGTGGTGTTGGTGAAAACATATAAGCGCCGTATTAGATACTTTCGAGTTGAAGTCATTGTTAAGTTCTACATTCGTTGGCAGATCTTTGAGAGGAAAGTAAATGGAAATGCAGGAAGGGAAAATGGAAAAAGATTTCCTGTTGCAATGGGGAAACAGAAAGAAGCTAAGATGTCCCAACAAACTCAAAAAACAGCACCACTTTGGCAACACCACCAGCAGCGGCCGAGGCGGCAGCACTTCCACGACGCCACAGTCTTTACCTTTGCCCAACAAGAAAATCTGCCCCTCGCCTGTTGCCAATCGTCACAAAATGTAAGACAAAGAAAAAGATAGCCAAATTCTTCTTCAATTTTTGTTTCTAATATTTTGTTTACTGATTACCCAGAACTAGTAAATGAGTCTACAAGTGTAATGAATAGATCTGCGATTTGGGTTTTGTTACAGAAATTCGGATTTGGGAACGAATAAACCAAGAGCGGCATTGACATCACCGGAGAAGGAAGATAGATACTATGCAACAAGGGGATCGGGTTCCTTGATGTTGGATGATAATCACAATAATAACACAAAGGCTTTGATGGATCAACAAGTTAAGGAAGATAAAAGGATTGTGTTGCCGAGATTGTTCACCACATTATCTAACAAAGAAAAAGAACAAGATTTCATGGCAATGAAGGGATGTAAGCTTCCTCAAAGGCCCAAGAAAAGGGCTAAGTTGATCCAAAGAAGCATTCTCGTGAGTTGAAATCTACCCTTTTAATCTTTTGCCGGGATTTTCATCTCTTCTGTTTTCTGATTTATGGGGTTTGATCTTGTGTAGTTGGTGAGCCCAGGGACATGGCTATCAGACCTGTGTCAGGAGAGGTATCAAGTGAGGGAGAAGAAAACTTCAAAGAAGGTATAAATCATTTGGTTTTGGCATTTTCACAAACATGTTTTGATCGAATTGTTTCTGGGTTTTGATTTATGGCGTCACCTTGTTTGATTTTCGGATAATGCAGAAACCGAGAGGATTGAAGGCCATGGGAAGTATGGAGAGTGATTCTGAGAGAGAGTGACAAATACAATTCACAAAGGAATGAATGAATCAAACTCTGTTGCTTTTGGTGGTCTGCCTGAGAATGGGGAGAGATGATTAATGATATTATAGCTTTTATTTCTAATCTTTTTTAGAAAATTATTTTTCTTATATGGTACCATTGTAGAAAATAGAAAGGGGGAAATTAGGGTTTGTTGCTGGTGTTTGCTTTTGTAGGTGGCAAAATCTGTGATCAGATTTGGATTAATTAATTAATTATGTTTCTGTTCGTATCAATGTCATCTCCAAAGACTTTAAGGAAAAATATATATTTTTCATGTAATTAAAATTTGACTCGAAAAAAAGTTAAACTTTTAACTCTAAATTGATTCAATTTATAATTTCATTCGAGTCGACTTAAATTTATTTTAATTCGTTACAAAATAGAATTTGGATAATATACGTATAAATGAATTAATTTTTAATTATAATATTTCAACTTTATATAATATATGTATATCACATGTAAAAAAATATTAATATACATATTATAATTATAGAAAATCATTTAAATTAAAATTATAAGAAACCATTTAAATTAGTTAAATAATATTCTAATATTTTAAATAATTACAACTAATTTTTAATAAAAACTAAAATAACTCGATTTGAAAAAAAAAATCAAATAAAATTTGAATTACCCAACTTAACTGACTTTTTTTAACTCGACTCGATCAATTTATCGAACATACTAGATTATAATCATACAAAAGAAGGCACATTAAATTAAAAAAAAAAAGTAGATTATAAATAAATTAAAAAGGAGTTCAAAACTGCAGCTTAAACTATCAAACCACCCTCTTCGCAGCCTCTATGCTTTTCTAATTTTCCTAATTAGTAATTTTTTTTCTATTTCGTTCATTTACATGAATGGGCCATTCACACATACTAACTACAAATGTACAATTAATCAATCTGTCATGACCCATTCTCCAGCAGCAACTCCTTCCTCATGTCCGGATAAAAAGCATTCTGGTTTGAGAACGAGTCAACATTAGGCTCAGTTGTCAACTCAAAACCCTAATCAACTGCTAAACTCGCTGGCCATCCTTGCAGCGGGGAGCCCTCATGGAACGTTTAACTGCTACATGAGACACTTCAACCAGTTTTCGACATCAAAAACACCTACAAGCCGTTCCCCAAGAGATCCGAAAATAAGATGCCCTGCAAAGTTTCACGGACAACACGAGCATCTAACAGTTTTACCAGAATGCCCTCGGCTCAAACAAAAAGTAGACAGGAGAAGCCACCGCCGATGACTACAAAGGTTCCAAGATAACTGATGCTTTTGTGAATACGGAAAGAACAAATGGTGCCTCCTCCCCGGGGTGTATGGTTGTAGGAACAATTGTGTAACCCTTTGGTTCAGGCTCTAAAACCATTTCACATGATATTTCTCTAGAATTAACATAATCCGTACCACCAACTGATTCGTGTAGGTAAATGTTGTACGCAGCACGACGACCCCGGGTTTTGAGTATCCTCATTCCAATATAGAACATCTGTGAGTCATGACTAGATTGATAATTCCTAAAACCAGCTGCAGTTCTTGAGAAGCTAACACCCTGAACAGTTAATGCCACTGAAGGTCAGAAATTTCTTGAAAGTAGAGAAAAGGTAATTAAACTCCCAATGAAGATCCGTTATATTGTTTACCTGAGTTAAGGTGATGAACACATGAATTGGATAAGAAGCATCTGAACCAGTTGCCCTCAATCGGAACTGGGGATTTTGATGCCATGAATTATAATCTTGACAGCCACCAGCACTGTAACCACGCCATTGTCCATGGACAGAATAACGCATCTCAGGAGGGTAGACCCGACATACGTATATTGATCTGAAGTGAATTTGGAAGTCTTGCCATGACATCCAGAATATACCATCTTTTGACTGTTCCACAGGAATCAAATAAGTCGTATAAAATTGAAACCCGGTTGAAAAAACAAGGTCCAGATAAATGCATTTATCCAATAATTCATGCAAAGCAAAAGGAACCAACCTGAGGAACATGCTTCAGCTTGTGCCTCATCCTATCCGTCCATTCCGAAGATGAATCGGACCAGGGACCATTCCATTCAACTTCATTAGCCCAAGGGTTTCGAATTTGA
The DNA here is from genome assembly GCF_006381635.1 of Hibiscus syriacus. Taxonomy (NCBI): domain Eukaryota; kingdom Viridiplantae; phylum Streptophyta; class Magnoliopsida; order Malvales; family Malvaceae; genus Hibiscus; species Hibiscus syriacus. The sequence continues at coordinate 214,866 of NW_024063384.1, read as the reverse complement.
ACAAGCTTGTGTCCATCCACCTCTCTTACCTGGAGTAAATTGATACAAATCATAACCCCTTTCGACAGTTCTTTAACAGTTACTTTGCTATGCAGAGCAAATTAAGAGGTAGCAATCCAGTGTACCTGCAGTAACGAGTATGCATGTCCTTGTACAATGCCGCTGGAAGAAACATGCACATCAGAGCCTGATGGACTTCCAGCACCAAGAAGAGATCCTTCTTGTTTAAACCGCAACAACTGAGACCATAGTCTACCACTGGCAAGATCTAACTGGGCCTGGGAACTTCTCATGTCAATCTCCTCACCAGCACCTCCAGTAAGATCAACAAGTGCATCCTGAACAAGCCCACCTTCTAGTGCCTCATAAGAACCATGCAATTTTGCATATGCCTTCTCCAATATAGAAACCCACAGTTCATTAGCCTTCTTGCTGGTAGCAAATGCTGGTTTGCCAGGCGATTCACATGGAATCCAGTCATCAACAACAACAGGAACCCACTCACCCTGTAGGGTATTCACAACCAGAGTATGCCCAAGGATCAATATGCTAATTATATGTTAACAAGCAATATAATAAACATCAGCAGCAACTAAATTAAAGAATCGGAAGCAGAAATAAAAATAGGGTACAAGATCTGGTTAAGAGGTTAATCTGGTCATATGACAGGTAAATATACCACAAAGAGATCGATATTTCTTTCTACATACAGAATGAAGATAAGCTGAACCCTTCATCATCTTAAAAATTTATTTTGTTACAATTGTATTTACAGGGATCAATACTACAAAGATCTACGGCTATCTTTTCTGTTTTACAATTGCATTAAGGTTTGGAGTTGTTCTTTTTGCTTATCCTATAAGTTTTGCTTTAAGGTCAAGTTTTACTAGTTCTCTACAGGGTTGTTAATAGTCTATTAATATACCAATAAACTTTAAGTATGAAGCTTAGTTTATCTTCTCTTTCTGCTTCCTTCTTCAAATTATTTCGATAAAATCCTATGGCCTTAAGCTGTACTGGTTCAAGGATATTATAAAACGTAATTAAAACCAGTTGTACCCAAGTGACATCCCAGTTCCTTCACCATCTAACAGCTTTGTCAATAAAGCTGAAGTTCTTTAATTATCTGAAAGACAAAATCACAATAGTTTTCCTCCAATTTTCAACTACTCGCGCATGGCTAGTGTGCACAAATTCAATAATTGAAATATAACCTGAGAGAATATTACCTGAATACAGAAGCGAACAGTGTAGATTCCTTCCTCATTGTACTCCGGACTAATTATTACTTCTGATATTCGTGAAACCTCCGTCAAAACAGCAACAGCACTCAAAAACCAACAATCACCCAATCGACCCTATTAAATTGGCAGGCAAAGACAAATTACAAAGAGCTAGACCATTAAATTAACTTTGTAACAGAATTCGGCAGAAAATAATGGGACAAAAGACAAATATATGGCAAATTAAGCTCATAAAAGGATAAACCTGGCAAACATCAGAAGGATTTGCAGCCCCAGAAAACAAGCAAGGACGAGAGTCTGAATGACCTTTAACAATTTCAGCAGGTCTCATCCATTCCAAAACAACCTAAGTCAGAAAGCAAAGATAAGGTACTAATAATGAAAATAAACATAAGAAACAGCAACAGATTAGTTAGGGAAATACCTGCAGCTTTGGAGGAGGATTCTTTGGATCCATAAAAAGAGACAAATCATTTGGAGGGAACTCATTGTCAGTAAAATGCATTTCACCTCGGGCAGAGAGGGCTTCTTTGACAGCCATCTCCACAGAGAGCATCCGCTGATTAATCTCGTCTTGTGTTTCAATCCTAGGTTTCCTATACCTTCGGGCAAAAGAATCCACATGAACAACAAAACCTTCACGTCCTGACCTCCTTTTCCTACCACTTGAATATTGACCATCCCAATCTACATCATCCCTATCATATAGGTCAACATCTGCAGGGTCACTGTCCCAGTCATCAACCTGAAGCAAAAAAAAAAAACAGATATAGGATTATAAGTATATATTTTTCTCAGATACAGAATTGTAAGACGCACACACACTCTGGAATCATTATAGAACTATACCCTTGGGGGCGAGTATGCCCAATGCCAATTGTCCTCGGGGAAATCAATCAAGTTAAATTCAGTAGAGCAAATAGAAGCATGAAGAGAAGCAACCTCATCTTCATTTAAGCATCTTCCCCATAAGAAAACATCCATTATATGCATCTTAGACTCTACTCCTTCACTATCTGATCTTCCAAATGCATCCATATCAATAGGAGGCCTAACACCAACCCAAACCTCGGTTCCTTGTTCCCAAATGCCATTACCCACAGACAATGGTAAACCAGTTTGATAGCCATCAAAACCACCATCCAAATAGCAAGTTGCCTCCCCTATATCGGCATCAATAGTCATTGTCACAATATGCCACCTGCAAAACAATCACCACCCTTGTAAACTTGAATGTCAAAGGGGAAATACTTTGGCAGTAGACGAAGTACAGGGAAACAGCAAAATATTTTCCCAGCTCCACACACCTCTTAGAGATAAATGACTTCATAACAGAAACTTAATAGAGCATATAAAATAAAAAATAAACTTATATAATTAAAGATCATAATGTATTGTGTAAGAAAATTTGTGGGGTGAAAGAAAATTTGGGGGGTGAAAAAACTAATTACAAAATATTTCTTTTAAAAGAAAACTGTCAAACCTTCCATCAGCAATACTTGTCGCACTGATGCTCCACTCCTTTGAAACAATTGTCTGTCTGTCACCCTTAGTAATCAATCTAAGTCCAACTTGTCCAGCCTCAATACCTTGTTCCGAACCCGCCACCAGAATTTCCCAGCAGACCTTTTTCTGAAATTCAGTCCCTAATAGACAAACTGGACCAGACTCTGGTTGGATCATCACAGCAATTGAAAAGCTGACCTTTTGACTTTGACACATGCTTGGATCAATTTGACCGCAGTGTCTGCCACTTGTTGTTGGCTCATCATCAAGGATACAAACAGCACCAGAAATTCCCGTCTGTCAAAAACATTTATATATTTACAAAATAAGAAATATTTATATCCAAAAGCAAGGAACTTAATGGTACAATTACTAACGATACACTACAAAAATCGGTATAATCCAAAGTGAGGACAAGCACAGTAGGCACCTTCTTGTAATCTTGTAATTATGTCTTCAAAAAATAAAATCATAAGTTACAGTAGGCACATACACACATGAACTATAGATCTTAAGACGGAAAGATGGAACCTAATTTACACAATAATATCATAAATCTAAAATATTCGGTAATATTAACCATCGGCACTTACTTCAAATGGTGTATGTTTTAGTACCTTTTCAACTATACTTTTTCAAGAAAAAGAAAGCAAAAAGAATTGAAGACAAAACAAACATGAGATATCAGACAGTTAGACTTCTTAGTATAGCAAGGTTAAATAGATTCACAATTTATAAATGATTGTTGATTTTCTATTTGATTTTATGAGTACAAATATTCCTCAATATAGTATGCATGGCATATAGGAATCATGCAAACAAAATTGAAAAGTGAAAAAAAAGGAACAATGGAGGGGAAAAATCAACAAGCTCAAAATTTACCTGATTACCTTCATCATGATTCACATGAGAAAGACGTAAGAAAATATTTCGAAGAGAAAATATTTAACACATCAACTTACTGTTTTTTTCATTTAAAGGTAGCAGACAAATACCAGAGCATAACAAACATAATTATATGCAATCACACGTGTTAAACTCCTATGCTTCAAAATAAACTAACTCATTTAAGAATTAAAATAGTTTTTTTTCTTTTGGGAATTAGCAGATATTAAGTATAAGTATTTGTCAACTAATGTTCACTACTAGGAAATTATTCATTGTGAACTATCAAGGAGCAAATCATGCTTACATGCAAAAGGGAAACAAGTTACATATATAAACTCAACCTGAACTGCTCTACGGGCTAACTGAGCTGTACGAATCCTATAAGCAATGCTTGAAACTCTCTCACGTGCAAAAGAATCCTCGAGAACAGAATCACCTCCAACCGCACGCACTGCAGCTGCCATGGCTGCTGCCTCCCGGTTGCCAGCATTAGGAATAGAAGAAATAAGGGAAGCTTCAATCTCCTTCCATTTACGTTCTTCCTTCTCCAAAAGGGCTTTCCTTCTCTCTTTACCTCTCCCCTCCTCTTCACGCCTCTGCATTAAGATTTCCTCTTCCATCTCTTTCTCTCTTATATAGCTATAAATCGTAACAAGAGAATTAAAAACACAGCAGAAATGTTGAATAATGGGTAGAGTAAAAATATCATCTGAAAAATGTCAAACTGTTGCTACCTCTCCTGGATGATTTCAAACTGTCTACGGTCTTCTGGCATCCACTTCTTGATTTTCTTGGCACTTAGATCTGAAAACCCTATACTGTCAAGGAAAAGGTTCAAGCGCACCTCATCCTGCCACATGGTTGTGAAACTATCATTAAAATTTTAAATTGAATATCATCAAACATGAAAAGCACATAAGGCAATGACAAACCTGTACTCGTTCTGCCTGAGCAGTTAAACCAAGCAAGAGTAGCAAATAACCTCCGAACTTATCCCACATGTACACCCATTCGGTATCAATAGCCTCTTCCAAAGCTAAAATTCGTGCATGAGCACACATTTCTCTTCTGTAATCCACATCATTGGTTGGTTCATGTCTAAACCCCCTATGATATCTCATTCTATGGAAGAAAGATCCAGTGACTAGTTCCTCATTTCTCAGGCGATCTCTTAATTTCATGACATCGTCTCTAGGAAGTACAAAATTCCCTCCCTTATCAAGTGTAGCTGCAGGGTCTCCTACTAAAAGAGCTGCTGAACTTGCAGACCTCTGTGGAGCGGAATAGGTTCCAGACAAAGCATTTCTTGTCTGCTTGCAAACAAAACAATAACTTAATAACAAGAAAAGAAAAATAACAAAAATCACAAAGAACATCTTCCATGGAAGACTAATCTGACATTAAAAGGAAATAGGCAATAAACAATGAGTGAATGAAACAGAATCAGTACTAAAGACCATTAAAAATGAATAACCCCTTAATGCAAAAAATCAAGAAAATAAATAATAAGGAAGTTCTATGCATCTACAGCCAATAAGAGCATGGTGCAAATAGAGATGAAGAAACAAGAAAATGAAACATTAACAATCATTTAGAAAATGGCTACGAATTCAAGGAAAATTATATTTAACTTCCTAGAACTGCAAAACATAAAATTTTACAAGATATAAAAAGGAAGGAAACATCTCTTCAAGACTTGAAACCTATTTGTAGAAACATGCTCACAAACCTTCGTGGCAGATCTAGCAATTGCTTGGACAACAATATCTTTGCTCAGAAAATGAACTGCATCTTCCACCATCTGGCAGTAATAACAAATGACAAAGTTAAAAGGCTGCATGCAAGTTGATTTAAAGAGAAAAATTGACATTTCTTTAGGGCAACAGACCAAAAAATGTAGCGCCAAGTTGCAGTGACAAGCACATTGACATATCAGACAGGACTCATACCTTAAGAGTTAAGCATGGACGAGAAACAGCAAAACCGAAGGCTACAACAAGGGTTACAGCAGATACAGCAGCACCAGCATATGGTGGATAGATTATCAAGCTAGCTACAACACCCCAACCTTCAGTTGCAAGTGCAATCCCGTACAGGACAAGAAATGCGGCACTGTACACAACAGATTGCCAAATTTTCATGTCAACGTATGACTAAACATTTAGATTCATCGTTAAATTTAGCAATTATAAAAATATATAATAAATAAACGGATATGACTGAAGATAAATTGGAAAGCCATCAGACAAAGAGAACAGTCTATCTTAACAAACCTGACATTCTTTCCACAGTCTGCATGAGCATCATAAACATATACGGGAAGCACTCGTGGAGAATAAACAACAATTGGAGGTGAAAGAAGAACCTAAAGAAAAGGAGTATTTTCATAAACAAAATGAAGTGGCAAGAGAATAACACAAAATTTTATCAAGATGAGTGAATATAACACACCGTTAGAGCTCTCCCAGCAAGTAGAAACAGAAATGTAAAATAACCAACAGATGCTCCAATAAAAGGTTTATCTGAAAAGTCAAGGTGAAATGGAATGATGCCAATAGTATAAGTTGTAAAGTTATGCATCAGAGCTGCAATTTTACAGATAAAGCACCAAAAAGTAAAATAGGCAGGACAGTGGTTATGTTCACCTTGAAACCACCCAACAAAAAATGCTGCTAAACCCAAAAGAAAAGCAAGGAGGCAAACCAAGAACATTTGGGTCCTGGTTAAATAGAAATTGTTTGATGCCCAGTGGTGGATAACAGCGATGGCAAGAACAATCAAGAGAAGTACTAGCAGAAATGCTGCCCCGATCTGTTTGGTGACTCAAGAAAGACAACAGATAAGATAGGGAAATAGCTATAAAAGAGTAGCCAAATCAATGATATCATCAAAATAAGCCTCACCGTCCATGGTTTAATTACAACAATAACAGAAGAAATTGCAGCAAGCAATAGGAGAAGACCAATAGTAACAAATACATTTACACCTCGAGAAAGTCTCCAACCATCATCTTTCCTGCATAGTAGCATGAATTGCATAGTGAAAAATAATGGTAAACAATAAGTTAAAAAAATCATGTAAAAAATTGGGGCTTAAGCTTTCAGGATTTGCTAAAGTCAGGAAGATTACAAACCATTTAAGTAATCCAGTGCATAGAGATAGCATTGCTGGAATGCACACCAATGGAAGAAAAGCAGCAAGAAAATCACCAACTGTAGGAACCTGGTCATCCCTAGACTTCACAATTTTCATATAGGAGGCACCACAAAATGCGACGAGTACAGCTAACAAAATAGCAGCAGCAGAAAGTAAAAGATTAAATGACAATCTCTAGGCAATGGATGAAATAGTTCTTAAATGGAACACACACAAAAACAGCTTCAATTGACAAGCCAAAAGTAAAAAGAATGAAAATAAGAAAATGTACCTGAGAATAAACTGACACATATAGCAGAAAAGAGCGAGAACCGGTAAGTTGCAAACCATGAAATGATTGGAAGCACACCAGTAACTGCTAAAGCAACTACAGATGCCATTGCCCAGCCAATGTAATCAGATGATGCATAAGGAGAAGTAAAGTTATTTGGTTCACCAGTCCATCCCTTGTATCTTAAATCCTCTAAAGGGGTAAAAGACACTATTGCACCCAGTGCCAATACAGAACCAGTAAATACTGTTATGCAAAGAGTAAGAACAACCACCTGACAAGGACAGCAATGAATGTTACAGCAGAAAAAAATGTGTAACTAGAAAACTGAAAGAGTAAGCAATCACTTTTCTTTTTTTAAAAGAAAACTGTAACTTAAACTTCTGCCTGTTTTCTCTCTCCCTTTTGAAGTCGTTGATGCAAGAGCATCATAAACTCTGCTATGTTTATTACTCTATTTTATTTTATGTTTATTTAATAAAAATAGAAAAACATATAACTAGAATGTAATAATAAAGTAATAAACCATAATATGGTGCTCTTGCTCAAACTCAAAACTATACCAAGTATATTACTATACATCCTTTTCTGACAGTAATTTAATTAAACGTTCAACAATTATATTTTTATTTAAGTGGTCATATAATTAACATGAAGTCACTTGATGACTTTGAATTGTAAGCGGGATTAAGCTTCTGTAACCCTAGTATTAACAGTCTTTACAATACATTAGGCAGCATTACTATAATCATATATTATTTGTTAGCCTGGATGCCCAAAAAATATAGTGTTCTTGTTCCAACTTCAATTTTGCATCGATTTTAGCCTTTATTATGGTGTCTAGCAACAGTTTTTGTTTCTTTCATTGTTTGTGTTTCTGCACTACTGCTATCCCATTAAACTTTATGGTTTTTTATATTTTCCTTAACAATAGCACCAAAATAATTACAAGCAGAAAACCTATAGGCTGATCATATGCCGAAAGCTACAAAACTTGAAAGAACAACAGAGCTATATCCATAAAATCAAAAACCATGAAGGCAAGGGAAAGATGACTGATGACTCTGAATTAAGGATAAGAAATAAATGTTGTCAGAAAGAACCAAAGAGAAGGGGCAGAACCAACCTCCTTTGTCCCAGAAAGTCGATGATTTCCAGCAAAACTTGTACACTGAACTTGTGGAACCCAAAATTGATAGCCATTGCGGATCCATATAGGAATTGCAACAGAGAGACAGGCTACCATGAGAGGCACTGTCAAGGACAATCCAAGAAGCACTGATGACTTGCTGCAGAAAGAAAACAGATATTAGTACCTGACAGGCAATTACCCAGACACCACAGCAATAATTCCAGCAATAGTATAAAATAAATTGTTAATAAGCAATAGTGAAAAAATATTTATAACAAAGAGGACATTCTTAACAACCATGTTTAAGAAGTAGAAAGTATCAACCGAAAGGAGCCCAAATAGTATGCATTCTTAGCTCCATGTCACAATGAACTAAAAGTACAAAACTGGGGGTTGCCAATAACAGAATGAACCAAGGCTATTCAAATACATGAAAAATAATGGTTTGAAGGAAATATAGACATCTGACAACTTAGTATTTCATTTTAACATACGAGCAAACACAAAAGAATTAAAAAAAATAGAAAAGATAAAAGGAAGCCCACATTTGGATGATCCTAAAGAAATAAAAAATTAAACAACCCAGCAGTTTTAAATTACTCATTGACACTATAGCAGCTCTTACGTAGACAAATGAATTGGAGATGGAAGAGGATAATGAAGCAGAGGAAACTAAAATCAATAATTTTTTTTATGAGTGAAAAAAGAATCATACATTACATAACAATTTTAGCACAGTACAACTGAATGCTTGGAACCACAACTGAATCTAAAAATCATGAATAAGACATCAAATTATTATCACTGCACACATTTTATGCCACAGAAATTGCCATTAACAGAAAAATGAAAACAGTTTAACCAAGGAAAATATGCAATGGCAAGAATTAATTAATGCATGCTTAAAATAGACCAAACCTCAGGAAAGAAAGCAGCAGTCCCACGGAAGTGCTGAGCAGCCAAGCAACAAAGCCATACTGAACAAAGTAAAGAAAAAGGGTGGAGATGGGAGCAAAGCAGACAAGAAAATTATTATAACTAAAAGAAAGAAAGGATTCATGTAATATAATGGAAGCAACACCGGTTAATACAAAAAATGGTAATCAAACATAGTATGTCATTACAAAATTAATGGCCACAAAACATTTAAGCCAAAGGAATCTATTATTAGTTCCTGCTAAGAAAGAGACTTATTTAAAGATGAGGGGAGAAGATTAAATTGAAGACAGCTGCAGCATAAAATTCATTTATTACTGGCACAACAAAAGCTCCACAACTTTCTGTTTCAAGATTTCGTTTATGCACACTCAAGAAAAGGAATGAAGGATGCACAAATAAAATATAAAAGTGCAGCTCTGTAACATGAGAATAATCCAAATATATGGTTATCCACCCGCACCGAAGTTCTGTGAAACCATCTGCTTTTGTTCACCTTAAGATGTGTAATCATGAACACATGTAACTATCCTTGAAAAAGATAAATAGACTGTCAATTATAAGCAATAGGAGATTTCAGGGGTTTGGGAGCTCATCTAAATGCTTAGACTCCATTAGAAAGCATGTTCAAATGAAACCATTGGATGTGGAAAGTAGGAGGCCTATTGGACCCTGTTTTCATATAAGCCTTTTTCTAGAAATGCCCATTACTGATATTGACAACTCAGGACAAGAAATGTACCAGAAAATCCACCTGGGGATTGTCACCTTCTGAAACTACTGAAATGTTCCTCCAATAACGCACAGGAGGAAACATACACTACTATATATTTTAGGAAAACACTAACGATATATTTGGAAAACACTGACGATATATTTGGAACACTAGTAGAAGCCAAAAGTTTGAACCCATGGAACCATTAAAGAAAAGAACATCTTAATATTAAACAAATAAGCCAATTGTTATGAAAATAACTACAATCTTAACCAAAATTTTGGAGCCAACTAATTGCAAAAGACCACATTATAAAGTTAGAAAAATCACAATAACTTCTCAAAGGAAACCTCCATGGAAAATAATAGAGAAACAAAATCAAGGAAAAACTCATATTGGCTATCAAATTCAACCTGAAACCAAATCACAAATTCATGTAGGAACAAACATCAGGTATAAACTGGAGAAAAGCAGTATACCCTGCGAGGTTTTGGTGTCAAGGGAGTTTCTTCTCCTTGAAGTGAACGAATAAAAGCCATGATTGAACAGACGACAGGAGATAAAAGCAGTACAGCAAAGCCAAATTCAAACTGCAATAGATACACACAATCTCCATATTAGCAAATATAAGGCAATGACAACTCAAACACAATGTCTATTTACAATTATTGAATTGCTAAAAATGTGTACATCAATCAGGGCACTACCAAGTGTCATCAAATAAAATAAGTAACATCCCAGAAAAAGAAAGGCTCACTTACTTGCTGATGTGTAGCATTTATAATTTTGATTGTCTTTGGACGAAAAACTGCCACAATGATTGTTTCTATGATAAAGACAAAACTAAATAGCACCCATGCTCGCTCCGGAGTACTTGCTATATGATGCAAAACAAGTCTGGAGAACTTCAGCCACTTTTCAAGCCCTTGAAGTCTCAATTCTTCTGAAAGGGAGATTTGATTGGGCATAGCATTATCAACACTATTGGAATCGACAATTGTGATATCAGTATTGTCTCGATGATCCCTATCTGCATCCAAGCTACTCCTCTGCAGTAATGCAAGTATAGTTGGATCCAAGCTCTTCTCTTTCAACATCATGGCAAAATTAGGATCCAATCCTTTATCTTGCAATAAACTAGTCAATTCTCGATTACCATGTCTTGCTCTCCTTTTCAACATCGATGTAATCCTAGGATCACTCAACCTTTCTTGAAATGCAAGAGCTAAATTCAAATCTAACATTTGTTGATTAACTGAAGTTGATGTACTAGATTCACAACCTTGGCTATCATGACCACTATTGGAGCAAACCACAAAAGAGCCATTGGGGTCAATATTTTTATCTAATGTTCCCATTTCATGTTCTTGGACTGAGCGATGAGAACTGCTATGCAATGCTAAACTTGGTCTTCCACTGTCTACACTCTTATCGCTATTTATCCCCTCCTGAAAGCTAGAAGTTGGATACATGACAAGACTATTCCAATTATCAGCATCAGCAGAGCAATGTACCATACTCTGGCTATTATCTTCAATAATATTAGTAAAATGGCCTGCTTCAGCACTACTACTGCGTTTCACACTTGAGCCACAACCATCAGATGAACCAGATGAACTATTTTGCTCCTTCCTACGGAAACCTTCCCTCAGACGAATCACTGTGCTCTGCAAGGCATCCCTTCGGGCAGCTAACGGGTTTGTAGCTGAAAAATGGCGAGAAACCGCAGCACCTAATAAGACAGAAGCTACAACTGCATAGCTAATACAATGCCCCAAGTACCTGAAGAAATTTTAAAAGGACCAAAAGAGAGAGAGATCAACTATCACAATGCAACAGTAACAAAACCAGCAATACTAGAATCATGGGAATCTAGAACAAACCAATAATGTACTCCAAAGCAAATGAGAAAAACCCGTGAAGTTCCAGCAACAAAAAGTGCAACAACACGACTTTTAAGAAGCTGAAATCCATACAAGCATGCTCCCATGTTCCAATCTACAGGGCAAAAAAATTAAAAGAAATTGAATTTGCATGACAGAGATATGAATGTTGTACCAGGATATCAATGTAAACAGCTAAAATAATATTAACTCGCTAATTATTAACATACCGAGAATTATAACTGCAGCAGAAGTGATAGCCCCAAGCCAATGTGCATCCTTCGCTGTCAGACCATATAGAATAGAGTAGACAAGAAGAACAAGAAGGGAGCCAAGGTAAAGAAGTCCAAGATGTGAAGCCCTACAAAGAAAAAGAAAAATCCAAGGACCACAGTACAGTACGAAAGTAAGTTCTTGCATAATATAAAGCTTTTCCCATAAACAGATTGAGGAAGCATAAAAAGATATTAGGATTCGAAACTGTATATGTAATAGGCTTGTAAAGCATTCGCTTAGTCTACTAAGAAAAAAAGTGAGAACTTGAACAATTACACACTATATTCCTATAAAAAAATGGAGAAAAGCCTTAACAGATTGAAAACATATAAGCATACTGGGACGTATGTATAACCTGCTGCCATAGAGAACATATTTTACTACACAAAGATATCTAAAAGAATTATTTAGAATCATGCATATTCATAAGCATTGAAGAAGAAAAAGTATGGAGAGAAATATGGTCACCCAAGTATTAATACAAACACGTCAAATGAACTAGTTTTACCTACTGAATTTCAGACCAGATTAACAATGCAAACACACTAAAAGGGTTTTACCTACTGAACTCCCGAGGATATAACTCGTTTGGATCTGGTGGTTCTGGTAAACAAGAAATGGTACCCATTTCTACACTATCAGAGTATGCAAATTTATATGCCCGCCGAACATACTCATCCACATCCAAGCCATTTCCTACGCAAGGTGATGAAGGGAAAGTCAAAGTACAGTCACTTACAAGTCTAAACCAGAAAATAGAAAAATAAAACCATCAACTGATCTGGTCACAATAGCATTACAGCAAAGATTACCATTGAAGACCATGCGGCAGATAAAGAGCATATTGATTGCTAAGGCAATTGCTGATACACCAAAGAAGAATCCAGAAGGAGAATAGCGCTCAGATGCACTGGAACCAGCCGTAACATACACAGCACAAAGTTCATATGCACAAAGCAGAGCAACAGCCAGCAGAAGTAGAAAAGCGACAGCCCCTATCAGAGCAGAAAGAAGACGAGTATGAGAGACAGGTAAATAAATAAAATAATCACTAATAGATAGAAATCACAGAAGATAATTAAATTACAATCAAGAGCACCTATTTAAACAAAAACTTCGTATCCTTAAACAACAAAGAATCCCAACACCTCTTTCCTTAAAATGTTGATTATGGTAGATACTCCCCCCATTTCCCACCTAGTAAATAGCTTTTGCAAGCTATTTTTATCTTACCTTCTACCAGAAATAAATACTTATAAAGTCACTGCTCAGTTAATGTCAATTTGGTGCAATTGTAACTAAAGTCAACAAGAATGAAGAAATGTTCTCCGAAAACCGCTATTGGAAGAAACCTATTTTAAAAATGAAGAAAAGTAATTTATCTATTAGAAAACATTACTAAAACAGACATCGGCATCTCATTGCAGTTCTTTCCTACTTTGAAGCTTCAATTTTAACCTAGAAAAGTTCAATTTTTTTTTTGATAGAAGTTAGGCCTCATTAAAACCCCCTTCATATCCTTCATGTTATATCAGTAACATGAAGGACATCGGAAGGAGGACAAGATCACCTCAATTTCAGCTTTACTAGAATTAAAGTTGAGTTGAAAGCCCAAGTTTGACCATAAGCTACATCACCCTACTGCACATAAGTAGATGCACCAGAACATAGGCCAAAAAGTCACCGAAAAAGTTTTAGTAGTTTTCTAGTTCAAAATGGAGAACGTCCATTGTGCTTAAATAGAAAATGTCATAGTCAGTGTCAAATGGGAAATGCCTATTTCAAGACAAATCTTCACCCACTAACAAGATCTTGCACTAAACATAAATGAAAAAAACCTTGCTACAATCTGTCGTTAGATACACCTCAAAAATGCATACAGTAAAGCTATTCCATTCTAATTAAAACTAAGCTAAGGTATAAACTTCATGGTTTTAATCATATAGCGTTCCTTCAATACAATTAACACACTCTTTTTCCTACAAGAAATAAGCTTTGGGATGATATCATTGAACTATATACTCATGAGCCTAGAAGAAGTCAATTCAAACAGCATTATGGAAAGGGGATCAAGCTCATAAAATAAAAAGGTTGAAGCAGGGCCACAACGGAAATGGGCAACTGAGACCATAGACCCAGTAAGGCTCACAATCAAGGGTCAAGAGAAAAGGTACCATTGTGAAATACTTCCTCCGACAACTACAAATTGCAGTATAATCTACTTCACTCATCATTACTGCATAGTTTAAGAACTACTCCTTCCCTTAGAGAATAAAATTCTTAAAATATACTTCAGCAGAGCCAATGTCTTTTATCAAAACTGATTTTGTTGCTAATAAATTTTATTTCCACTTGTTAGCTAATGGACTTTTAATATGTTCATCAAAATCTAGACAGGTCAGTGCTTTCTTTTCCTTCAGCAAAGACAGGTGAACACTAGGACATAATGTGATTAATTAAAAATCCATCACTATTGCCATATAAAGAACCACCGCAAGGCTTCAAAATAAATTTCAGTCAATCAAAAATAAAATGAATGGGAAGAAATCTCTCTGACCTTCTAAAAGGGAAAAAAGTATATCACATAGTTCAAGAAGTGAGAAAAATCAAAGGAAAGAGGTCATTAAGGCACATACTTGAGCTCTGCCAACGAGTCCTCCACCACAGCATGATTGAATAGAATGCCAATAATAGAGCAATACCAGCCATTATTACAGCCAGCCCAACAATATCTCGGCCCAATATTATGATTAGCCAGCATCCCCACATGACAAGCACCAAAACAGGAGATAAAACAACCACCCATGCAGATAGAGATAAAAGAGCACATAGCATGCCCAGCTGGGATCCCTGTATGATACTCGGCCATTTTCGTGCAAAAATCCAACTGAAAAGAGAATGAAAATGAATCATTGAAAGTTAAAAAAAGAAAAATGACATTAACTCCCCCCGGCACCAAGGGAAAGGTATGGATCGCAAATGTATTTCATGCGGTAAGAAAAAAAACCCATTCAGGCTATGCAACTCTGCAATTACATTCATTTTTTTCCTATTAGAAAGATTTTAAAGGATTGATTCACCCAAAGAATCAAAGAGAAACAACAAACATACACTGAAACAGTTTCTGGAAGAACCAGTAAAACACCAAACAGAAATATGGTTTACAAGATAACAGTTTCGACATCTTTGCACCCCGAAGATGGTCTTTATCCAAATGGCATATACCGACCAAATTGTAATGGACAAAAAGTTGTATAAACGACTTCTTTTTCAGTAATTGGCAATAATTAGTTATTCAAATTGCCAAAAACAACTAAAAAAGCTTTGGATCATAAGCCACATGTACCAGTCATTCGTGTAAACCATATTAGTAGTGAAGTCAACAGAACAAAGGTTAGTAATAAGCAGCATAGACAAACTGTCAATTTGATTTAAATGAAATTACAGCAAAGATCTCAGTTGTATAGAATCAAAGTCACAATGCATTATTAACAATTCACTTACAAAACTATAAAACAAAAAAAGCAGCTGCATTGATGCGCGGTTATGATGTTAGCAACTATATCAGCAGCAAAATGAAAGGTTGGAAATATTAGATGCAATACCTATAAATCCGCCACGGGCGCCAATTGACGGCCCAGAGAATGGAAAATGAACCTAAACCCAGAACAGTAAAAAGAATCCCAGAAATCAAACACGCCAGCGCAACCCCATCACTTTCCATGGCTTCCTTCTCTCACCTTCAAAGAACAATCAAAACCCATTTTTACATTTCAAACATAACTATAATTATAAACAATTAACGGGAAAAAATCGTAACCCATAAAAAAGAACAGTGAAGAAGATTTTTACCTAATTAAGTGAAGCACACGTAATGAGCAGTGGCATGACGGCAAATTTAGGTGAAAGGGGCGAGTTTAGGCATGGAATTGTGGGTGTTCAGCTAGGGTAATCAAGTCATTTTGTAGCAAGCTGGGATTGAGACTGAAATGGAGAAAATGAAGCTGAAGAATAAGAAAAACGATAAGGTGGATTAGGGTTTGGTTTTTTTAATCTCTGGTTTGGGAAATTTGTGAAAGATTAAAAAGTTGCAGATGAAGACACAAGAAGCAAAGAAAGAAAAGAGTAAAGTTCAAAACCCTACAGCACTCTCTCCTCTGCTCTCCTGTATGTCAACTGTGAACTCTCTCAAGTCAAAAATAAAATTTAAAAAAAAACTATACTTTTAATAACAAAACAAAAAAGCAGCAAGCTTTGTGTAAGAGAGAGAATAAATACTGCAGGAAAAACAACCAAAAATCATAGGCGAAGTAGGCGGTAATAAAAATATGAGGAAAAACAAACATTTATTCCCTAAATTTGACCATTTCTTTCAATTTGGTCTCTAAATTCTTGTACAGTAATAATTTGTTTCCTCTTTATAATTCATTTTCTTAAACTTTAGATAAGATATCAATTTAACTCTTATATTTTAGATAAATCATTGTTTTTACCCTTAAATCCTCTTATCCTCTCTTTTAGATTGCACTATCGATATTGTTCCAGTTATCTTCTTTGGTTGATGATGACACCAAATCAAATCTCTCTCTTCTACTTTTTCTTTTAATATTTTATTTTGTTTCATAGATTTCTTTCCATCATTGACATTGTTTATCAAATAGTAAATTGTTCATTGACATATAATCTCATCAATTTCATTATAGAAGAAAATCATATACTTTTATATTAGCAATCGAATTAAGTTCAAAGTAATTGCTATAATGAAACACCGGCAAAACGAAAGATGCATAATCCACAAAAGAACATTTGTTTCAGTAAATGGACATAATTATTAACGAAACTCTTAACAATAACTTTAGTTCCATCAGTTAAAATGTATTGTCAACAATTCTATTTTCATCTCCATTGATCACATTGTCTTTACATAATCCTTTCGTAGATAATTCTAATTTCCTCAGTATATACCTTCTTCCCCAATCAATGTCACACGCGTTTTTATTTCCAAACGGTGATGTATTATACACACCAGCACTCGCACTCGTCGACCCCCTACTTTCCTCACTAGAGAACACCACCTTTTATTTGACTTTTCTCATGTCAACTTGAATCTCCAACACCTGTGAGAGGATATAGTGGTGATCCGATGCATGTAGATGGGGTACTATTTCCGATATATGTTTGGAGGGGATGGAGGGCTAGAATGCAACAATGTAGGCTCGACGTTGATAGATGCTATCAATGATAAGCAAGACTAAATCTAAATTTAGGTCAGACTTGGATTCGATTAACAATTATTGTTGAACTATATCATTTTAAGAGGTTATATAGAAGAGGTGAAGAAAATATTCTCAAGATAGAGAATTTGTTTATTGATGTGAAGAATTGATTTTTGTTGAGTTTAACTATTTTATCGAATTTGAGATTTTGTCTCAAACTACACTTTTAGGATTCGTGTTAATGTGGAGTTTGTTAGAGTTTGACACAATTTGATCTGGGATATAGGAAACCTAATTTAATTGAAAGTTGGAAGTCAATTATATGTTATGATGATTGAGAGAAACGTAATCTGGGTAAATTTCTTGTTATGTAAGTTTCCTTTGCAATCAAATAACTATCTTTATAAATAGATATTAGGGATTTGGGTTAGATGTCAAATTGTTCATGAAGATTCCTTTTGTATTATTCTAATTTCGATACTAGTGAAAATTTTATTTTTTTGCTTGTGATTTTTTTGAATAGTTTTCCACGTAAAATATTAGTGTTATGTTTTATTATGTAATCATTATATGGTATTTTGTATAAATTTCAAGGGCTAAATTAAAAACTAATCTTATTTGTTAACATGTCATATCATCAATGGAAATGGAGTCAAAGGCTCTGTGAAAAAAAATGTAACAAATCAATAACATAAGTGATCAAAATATTATTTCTCAAAGCATGATGATCAAAATAAAAAGAAATCAAACAAAAATTATCTCTGTTGTAGTTTACCCTATGAAAACTATTTGTGAAGCTCTGATTAGTTCTGCAACCTAGAAATCTGAATTTTGAATAATAATCTTACCTTTGACTTAACTGCTTTATTTCGATTTAGTGATACCTGTTACTTGTATGTTTGTGAGATTCGTCCCTTTAATGTCTGTCGCGTCCCAAATATCTAGATTTGGAGCGTTACCATTACCAAACAAATCAGACAAGAATTGGAGCGATACTATTACCAAACAAATCAGAGACAAGAATTGGAGCGTCACGTTCTGGTTAATTGACTTATTCTTATTCCTCGTAATTACTTTCAATTCTAATATTATGACATAGTTCTTTCGAGTTGTAATAATTAGGGATGTGCATAGGATCAAACTTCATGGACTTTAATTCGATCCGATCTTATTGTGTTAGATTTTTTCAAACAAACAATAGATTGAAATTCGGGTTCGATCGGATTTTTTAGATTATAAGTTTGGATCGAGTTTAGATTTAGAGTGAAAATATCATCTCTATATTTTTCTTAAGTAGATCCTTACTTCATCAAATAAAAAATATATATATATATAGTTATATAGTTATATTAGGTCAAATTGGATATATATTTTATCTAAAAAAATAAGTCAAATTTCGGATATTGGCTTCCAGATGTGATGATTCCCTAGTCCTTATTGAAAGTGATTGCAATATTATACGGGAACAAACATAAGTTTTTATGTTAAATGAACGAATTTATAAAATTTGAAATACAAAATATATTATCAATAAAATATATACAATTTATATATAAATTTAAAAAAAAAAATTAGAAGAATATTCACTGCATCGACTTCTTTCATTTTTGATAATGGGTAATGGTCTAAGTTGAGGCCCTTGATCTGCTTTATTTGGGCCTTTAATAACAATATTGGCTTTAGTATCGTAGTTGTATGAGCCGAAATCTCGACCAATGCTCCTTCTACAAAACACTGGGTTCGGCTTTAGAATTATTGTTTAAGGTCACGATTATGTACCTAACCTCGATTATTATTTTATTTTGCATGTGCACATTGCTGTGATTTCATTATGGGCTATTTGGAGTTGTTGGGTTCACTGACTCCTCCCTCACGATGGAACTGTTTCCCGCGTTAAACATCTATGGATCAATGCATCGTTATCTGTTTATATCATATTCGTATATAATTTATAAGATAACTTGATTTGATTTTATAGGATAGTAGATTCTCTCACATGGACCGATCTTCATCTTAGGGCTATGCTCTACGTTTCCATACTTGTCCTTTTATAGGATAAATTATATAAATGGTCACTAAACTTTCCAGGCACTTGAATTTAGGTCCCCTAACTTTTTAAAACTTACAAAACATTCCTCAATTTCATTCTAAACCCCAAATTCCAAAGTAATTCAATTTCATTCTAAACCCTAAATTCCAAAATATTAAATTACATTCTAAACCCAATTCTAAAATATTTCAATTTAAGGAGAATATACTAGATTATCTTTAGAACGTGATACGTTTTGATTTTTTTACTTATGTGAAGAAAAAAAATACACTCCCTCCTCGTAAATGTAATTTAGTGACCTTCAATAATTTAAATATACAAAATGATTATGGAAGAAATTGAATAAAAAACACAATCTCTCAATGAAAAAATTAAGAATCAAAATCCCCAATTGTCATCCTTATAATTTTTATTTATTTCAATTATAATTTAGTTTTTTAATAGTTTGATGTGATTATAAGATAGTATTTATTCAAATTTTTTAATTTTTTAATAATTTAGATATACCCTACAAACACAATTGTTTTAATTTAAACCTTTTAAAGTAAATAACATTTTTTTACCTATGAAACCACTTAACGAGTTATAATATAATTTTGTTAACGTGACCATGAAATAGAAGTTGACGTACCTTACGAAAACATAGAAAAACCCCATCTCTTTTGAGTTGATTATTATCATCAACTTAGGGTATTATATTAAATTATTGATTTTTTTATTTTATTTTTAAGTAGTCAACTTCAGTGTTTATTTTTTTATTGTGTTTTTTTTATGATTTTATTAAATAATTTGTCTACAAAAAATATTCGATGTAATAAGTAAATAAATATTTAATTATCATGGTAATATTATATTTTAATTATAATAGAAATAATATAAAATAAAATATTTATACATCATTACTATAATTACATAACTCATATATAAAATTTTGACTCTACTATTTATGTAGTCTTAATATTTATATGAAAGATATAAAATGTATTAACACGTATGATTAGATATAAAAACATACACAAATAATTAGAAATATATTTACTTTTAAATAAATGAATTATTATCATATATTCTTACTATTGATAAATTTTCATGTCTTTAATTAATATTAAAAATTATCATATGTTTTTAAATATAAAAAGTAAATTAATTAATAATTTAGAAACATTGGCGTCGTTTATAAAAAAAGACAGAAATTGAAGTATTTTAGAATTTGGGTTTTAGAATGTAATTGAATTATTTTAGAATTTAGGGTTTAGAATAAAATTGAATTAATTTGGAATTTGTTGTTTAGAATGAAATTGAGGATTGTTTTGTAAGTTTTAAAAGTTGAGGGACCTAAATTCAAGTACCTAAAAAGTTTAGTGACCATTTATATAATTTACCCTAATTTTCATAGGTGCGAACCATATTGCAAACTGAATAAATGTTGGGGGACTGTATTGTAAGTTTTAAAAGTTGAGAGACCTAAATGTAAGCTTCAGAAATGTTCAGTGACCAATTACTATACTTTACCCTTATTTTTTTATAAATAATGAATCCGAAATCTTTTAAGGACCGTATCCAATGTTGCAGATCATACTCTGTAGGTGCCAAATAGCCTATAAGAAAGCTACAAAAGAAATGCGTGATTGATGCAAACATGATAGAGGGCATGCAATTGACACGTGTTATTTGATAGTATTTTAAAATAATATCTGCTCTCATTCCTGTCTGTCTCGTAAATGGCATGCAAGCATGTGTTGCCATTAATCACTCAAATCGTCCTTTTCCTCTTGCGGTAACTTCAACAGGTTGAATTTTAATTTTATTTATTTACTAATTAATTCAGATTCTTTGAATGTAATTTTTTTTATTTTAAATATATTCTTTACGTTTTAAAATAGAGAAAATCGTTTCAGTGACAAAAAATGTCTTATAATATATGATTTTAACCAACTTTTTTTGTAAACAAAATCGCAATGCGAAATAAAAATCGCAATGCGATCTCCAGAATCGCAAATCAGTTCCCAAAATCGCAACGCGATTATGAAGAATCGCAATGCGATAGTACAAATTCGCATTGCGATTTTCCAGAATCGCAACGCGAATATGAAAATCGCATTGCGATTTTCCAGAATCGCAACGCGAATATGAAAATCGCAACGCGAACATATAAATCGCAACGCGATTCTGACTATCGCAACGAGTATCCGTAAAATCGCAACGCGTATCCGTAAATCGCAACGAGAATACGTAAATCGCAACGCGTATCTGTAAATCGCAACGCGTATCTGTAAATCGCAACGAGAATACGTAAATCGTAATGCGTATCCGTAAATCACAACGACAATACGTAAAATCGCAACGCGTATCCGTAAATCGCAACGCGATTTTTAAAGCGCCATTAGAATCGCTACGCGTATTTTATTTTCAAATTCCAAACACGAATATTAATTATCGGAACACTGAACCGTCCACAGTATATCCCGTAATCGTAACTCATAACCTAAAACCTAAAATCACAACTCAGTCTCATCTCCATCTATCACTCTCTACGGCGAAATTCATCCCCATCTCCGAATATTTCCGTCCCCATCTCCGGCGAAATCCCTCACAACCATTCACGGTCGGAAATCCATCACAATCATTCAGAAATGGAAAATCAACCTCCGAGGGTTAGTTTTTTTAATTATTTTTATTTAAAAAATTTTGCATTATTTTAGGTTTTTCATATTGAAATTGATGATAATTTTACTGGTAATTTCAATAATAGATTAACCATTTCACTTAGATTTCTTATTAAATTCATTCGATTGCTGTCAATACTGCTAAACTGTTTAGTCTTTAACCTTATGAAGTTAGTATTTGTCTTTGTTTTGTCTTTTGGTTGAAGTAATGCAATCCATTAAAGTTTCAATTTGCAGAAGAATAATAGTTTCTAAACTTAAAATCGCAACATGAAAATGAAAATCGCAACACGAAAAATGACTATCGCAACACGAAAAATGACTATCGCAACGCGAAATGAAAATCGCAACGCGAAATGAAAATCGCAATTCTCTCGTTGCGATTTTCATTTTGCGTTGCGATTCTCTCGTTGCGATAGTCATTTCCGCATTGCGATAGTCATTCTCTCGTTGCGATTTTTATTTCAACCAAAAGACAAAACAATGTTGCAAATTTTAGTTTCAAGAATAAACTACTACTCTTTATGTTTATTGTTTTTGGTATATCTTTACAGTGTAGTTTTTGGTATATCTAACTTGGTATGTTTATTGTTTTTGTAGAAATTTTTTTCGGCTTCATTGACATTAAGGAATAAAGTTAGCATAGCCACTACAATTGCTTCGAAGCTTTCACCTACACAAAGAAAATTGTTTGAGGAAACCTGCTTCGGGCCATGGCTGAGAGTACAACATCCGGGTGGAGATGCTAATTTGACCCATTTGTGGCTTCAGACCATGACTAGCGATCTACCCACAGTATACAACGTGTGAGAAAGAGATATGGTTTCATTTTCCACCGGCGTATACTTGTTTGGGCGGAAGGAGTTCTGCTTAATCACTGGTCTACGATTCGGACACGATGATGTAGGCCGGTACACTCGTCATATCACCCGCCCATCATGGTTATCCCAGGTTTTTCCTGATGAGTCAATAGAGAAGCCGAACTTACACGTCGACGACCTGAAGAAATTGTTTAATAAGAAAGATGGTTTTACTCGGATGAATGACGTCGATGTTGTCCGAGTATGCCTTCTAGTACTTTTGTATGCCGGCTTTTTAGGCAGAGAGGCCAGACAACCTATTTCTCAGGAGCTAATATTATTGGTAGAGGACCTAAATACATGGAATCTGTTTCCGTGGGGTTCGTATATATGGAAAGCTATCTGGACTAAGTTGTCGTCTGCCTTTGATGACCGCAAAAGTTTGCGTAGCGATGGGTCGAAATACACTTTTTCAGGCTTTGTTTGAGCCTTTAAGGTAAGAATTTCTATATAATGTTTTCAAAATTATAATTAATTATTTAACATTACTAATGTTTGTTATTATATTGTTGTAGATTTTGAATATTCGAGGCTTTCCCCAGCATGCAGACATATGCATTAAAAACTTCAAATGATATTCCTAGGGCTATTTCCTGGAAGAGGAAACGTCTGTTGGATTGGGAAGACTTAATACCATATGCGACAATAAATAATGTAAGTTAACACAAATACTATCATATATAAACAAGTTATTAATAGTAGACGTTTAACTTTGTTTGAGTTTTTATATTTGTAGGAGGCCAACACTCCATTACAAAGACTGACACCCACAGAGGCTGAGCTTGCCACTAATTGGTGGCAAGCTAGTCAGCATTTTTTTGATGGCACGAATGATGAGCAGCCTCCACTTCGAGAGCCATCACCTCACCCAGAGCCATCACCTGATCGACCCGACTATACACCTCTACAACGAGAGCCATCACCTATCCCATCACATCATCGAGCCTCTTCTCCACTATCACCTCATGATAGGCGACCGGCAAAGATGCCACAACTTCTACTCCCTGTTATCCACCTCCACCTCCACGGGATGAGTCAAGGGAGTTACGTGATGATGTCAATGCCTTGCGTGAGGAGATCAGTACTCTACGCGATAACGATGGTGCATGGCGTGTGGAGGTGTCTACTTTACGTGGTGAGGTTGCCGCTCTACGTGAGATGGTAGTATCGTTGCAGAATAAGGTTCATACTCTACGTAACGAGGTAAGTTTAAGATTTTCCATATTTAACTTGATGATAAATTTACTCGTAATTTCACTTAGATTGCTTAGTAAATTTATTCGATTGCTGCCAATACTGCTAAACTGTTTATTCTTTAACACTGTGAAGTTAGTATTTTTCTTTTGTTTTGTATTTTGGTTGAAGTAAATTTATTCGGTTGATGCCAATTCTGCTAAACTATGTATTCTTTAACACTGTGAAGTTAGTATTTGTCTTTGTTTTGTCTTTTGGTTGAAAGTAAATTTGTTCGGTTGCTGCCAATTCTGCTAAACTGTGTATTCTTTAACACTGTGAAGTTAGTATTTGTCTTTGTTTTATCTTTTGGTTGAAAGTAAATTTGTTCGGTTGTTGCCAATTCTGCTAAACTGTGTATTCTTTAATACTCTGAAGTTAGTATTTGTCTTTGTTTTGTCTTTTGGTTGAAGTAATGCAATCCATTCAAGTTTCAATTTGCAGAAGAAGAAATAGTTTACTTTCACAACACGAAACTTAAAATCGCAACGTGAAAAATGACTATCGCAACGCGAAACCAAAATCGCAACGACAAAATCACAACGCGAAACCAAAATCGCAACGCGAAACTATAATCGCGTTGCGATTTTCATTTCGCATTACGATAGTCAAATTCGCATTGCGATAGTCATTTTCGCATTGCGATAGTCATTTTCGCGTTGTGATTTTAAGTTTCAGATTCTATTATTCTTCTGCAAATTGAAACTTGAATGAATTGCATTACTTCAACCAAAAGACAAATACTAACTTCACAGTGTTGAAAATTTAAGTTTCAAGAATAAACTACTACTCTTTATGTTGTCATTGAACCTGCACTAAACCTATATGTTGTCCTTTTAAATGTTTATATAAGTGCTTACTTTTTGAATGTTATCTGATGCATTTTGTGAACAATGATATAATAATGACTTGGGTGAATACCGTGCAAGTTTGAAATATATTTGTCTTTGTTCTCACTGTTTAATATCATGTCTGTTTATTTACTGATTTATTTATTAATTTATTTTTAGCGGCCCGCTATGGTGGATGCTCTACGTCGGGTTTTTCTTACAAGGCGGAGTTCACACATCAGACGGCGTGCACGTGCCATTACGTCTCCGTTCACCCCAATAGTGAGAAGAATCCGTAAGAAAAAGCCCGACTCACCTGTCATCGTTCAAGAGGCCTCCCCTATCGTTCAAGAGGCCCTTATCATCCCTCAAGAGTCCCCTCCCACCGTTCAAGAGGCCACTGTCATCGTTGAAGAGGTCCCTCCCAACATTCTAGAGCCCGATTCACACGGCGTAATATATCGAATTATTGAGAAGCCCCCTCACGTGCCGGACATGATGGATGACTGTTGGCTTTCGTATAAGTTACCGGCCAGTACCATTCCGGCAGATGAAGTGGAGAGGAAACAACTGCCGGAAACAATTCTGGATAATACCCTTTGGGCTAAGACCGCAGTTGATTTTTATCTACATGAGTGGAGCCAAGGGTGTTACGCTGACATATACAAACTCAACGATGATATGCATTTGTTGATTGAACGGTCTTGGTGGGGTGTATTATTAGGGGTTGAAGACAACGGCTATTTCGATGGGGGGTAAGTCTTATATTTCTTATATTTCAGTTTGATTAATTTTTTTTAAAATTTATGTAATTCACTAATATATGTCTTTTTTGTAAAACATCGTATTGATGCATGGGTGACACGTCTTCTAATTGTAAGGAAATGGAAGAAAAATATTAAAAAAATGCGATATAGAATTATGCCGACGTCTTTTCACGTAGTTCACTTGAAGAATCAACGACATGAATCATATGTGTTGACTAATGGACAAGCTAAACTTTATCCTGCATGGTGGGAGGTCGATAAGGTTAGTATATTTGTTTAAATATTTTAAAGGTGTTCATAAATAAGTGCGCAATTTGAATTATTACATTTCGATGCAGGTGTTTATCCCTGTTTTGGACCGTACTCATTGGCTTCTCGTCGAGTTTCAGCTTCCATCCCTAAAGATAATAGTATATGACAGCATGATAAATTACATATCATTGTCTGATTTGAGAGATATGATTAAGGGATGGAGCTCTCATTTGGCTAAATTCTTGGATGCAATTGATTATTTGATTAAGTCTGGAAACAAGAAGCCAAAGAAGTTCAATGTTACAGTTATCAGAGACGAGACCGCGCCACAACAAACGAAGGAAGCCAGAGGGGATTGTGGTCCTCTCGTATGCATGTGCTTGGAGCGTTTGACGATAGGAAGTACACATTTTCTACCTCCCACCTATAGAGATAGAGGTGCAGTAGGCTTGTGATTTCAGTATTTTATGGCTAGAGCGATATATGCGAGACGCTGCCTACCTGCATCCGCGTTATGAAAGTGTCCATAAACAATTTGTAAGTCAAATGCAAGTGTTGTTAAACATATTTACTCTTTTTGGTTTGAAAATGTTTGGTTAAGTATCTAGAATTCAATAATTTGTTGTTTGTAGGTTTTAGATGTGTAGAAAGTGTTGTTGATTTAATGTTTGGTTTCTGCAGGTTAATCCTGAAGTGAGCTGCGTGAAATGGATGTATGGGTGCAAAAGTTGATTTCATTAATATTTTTTGATTGTTTAATTGATTTGTAAAATATGATTTGTAAATGTTGATTTGTTTAATTGATGTGTACATAATATTTGTGCTTGTTTAATTGATTGAAATGTAATAGTTGATTTGTTGATTTCAATCTGCATTATGTTGAATGCAAAATTGACTATCGCAACGCGGAAATGACTATCGCAACGCGAAATGAAAATCGCAACGAGTGAATCGCAATGCGAAAATGAAAATCGCAACTGAATGTCTAATAAGTGATAACAACTGAAATTATCATAGCAATGTTCAAACTCAAGTTACTAATACATGCCTAACTGAAAATGTTAAAAGTTCACACATAATACAACGTTTACATTTAAAAATCACCTAAGTTAACAGTCCCAAAAGGTGAAGCCGGTTGTGATTGGGATTTTGATGAGGATCCATATTTTGGTAGAGGAAAAGATGATTGTGATGGCACTGGTAATCCACATGTCAACCTTGTATGACCACTTTCCTTGCACCGACTATATATCGATCTCTTCTTCTCTTCACCCTTAGACGGTATACGATCGTGACTTTTTGGTCGGCCAGGTAGCTTTCTGTCCATGGCTGGTGGCAAAACTATTTGTAAGTCATCTGGTATGTCTCACTCAGAAGGATGTGGAATAGGGTAGACAATCTCACCATAAGTCTGTCGATATACTTCTGTAGTGTAGCAATCCATAGCGTATGCGCTTGAATCATCTTGGTTTAGATGAAGAGAAACTTTTATAACATGGCCACACGGATAACCAGATGTTTTCCATTTCATACAACTACACGTCTTTGCATTTAGATCGACAAGCCCATTTAAGTTATTATCCAGTACTTCAAACAAAGTGTTTGAACATGGTTCAACTCTCCATGAGGTTGACTTCACAACACGTTTCGTTATCTTTTTTTTTTGTCCATGGTGTAACACGATGTTCCAATGTTCCTGTAAATTTAAATAAATAATACTTAGTAAAATATATGATAAGTTACAAATTTAAAGAAATAATACCTGCATGGTTTCTTTTCTTGTAGTACCACTGTTGAGTAGAGCTCGAAAAAACTCCATTAACATAGTAATGGGTAATTTCCGTAAATGACGACTTAGAGCGTTGATTGATTCTACACTATTAGACGTCATGAAACCATATCTTGACCATCTTTCAAACCCAACATCTTCTAGTGTTTGAGCACACTAAGGCAAAACACGTCTTAAACAGTTTATATGCTTATTAAAATCCACTTCCCGATAAGCTTTTACAGCATTCCAGTATGTCCATTTGTGATTTTTTATACCAGCAGACCTTGATTTTAGATTTCTATACAAATGAACACCTCAAAGTCCATGAAAAACATCTGGGAAACACCTTCTAACAGCGTTGTCAATTGAGTTTGCCCTATCGGATATGATTGTCAGATTGCTAATAGGACATATGCAATCCCTAAGATGCCCCATAAACCATGTCCATGAATCAGAGGTTTCAGATTTGCCAACCCTGTAAGCTATTGGCAGTATCCCATTGTTAGCATCCATGGCTACTGCTAATAAGTTTACTCCAAGGTATCGACCTTTTAAATGTGCTCCGTCAACTATAATAACTGGGCGCATGCAATTAATAAACGAACGAATCTACAAAATTATATACACAAGAAATATAATCATTTAAATGTGAAATGCATGTAACTAACAAAAATGAGTCAACAAAATTAGAATGATTTACTAACCGCAGCACCAATGGCGATAAACAGCAACTCAAAGTGTCCATATCTATCTGTTTTGATATGAGTTACCGACCCAGGATTTTTCAGCTTTAAATTGTGACAATAAGCCGACAGTTGGGCAAACGATGCTTCTGGCGACCCCCTCAACAATTCCAAGGCATAACATTTGTCTCTCCAAGCTTGAGAATATGAGATAATAATCTTGAACCGAGCATTCATGTCAGTCATAATTTCATGTCCCCGATATACCATACCATTCAAAAACATTAACTCAACCAGAAAACCACCCAACACCTTTTTGTTTGCCTGTCTATGGTGAGGAAAAACTTGGGTTCTTGAACATGTATGTTTATCAATAAAAGTCCTAACTTGAAACATTTCGCAATCTTTTATCCTCTTTGCAATCATACACCACATACAGTTTTTGTCAATCATACACATTGTTTCGAAACGATCTTTGCTTGATTTGTTAACTTTTAGTTGATAGCCATCTTCCACACATTTTTTATACAAAGCTATCTTCAAGTCTTCCTTTGTATCAAAACAATCATCTTTCTTGATACAAATAATTTTTGTGTAACAATCAACTCCTATCTTTACCAACTCTTCTTCCGGTATCTGAAGTAATTCTGGCATATTCCAGTTATACTCCCGTGGCATTTTCTTCGGGGACTTTTCTTTGGGGATTTCTTCTTCTTCTTTTTCTTCTTCAGTGTTATATGAATTACAGAATGGATGTTCAACATGTTCATTTACAGTCGTAACTTCCTCCTCATTATCATCAACAGCATCTTCCTCGGCAACGGTTGTTTCATCATCAAAATTCGGGTATTGACCAATATCAAAATCATTACACGCAAGGTCTGTTTCTTCTTCTGAAAAATCATCAAAATCCGAGTATTGACCAAGATCAAAGTCCGGGTATTGACCAAGATCAAATTTCGAATACTGACTAGTACTCACAATTTTTTCTGTTGTCTCATCATCGTCTAACTGGTCAATACGAAAACCAGAATTTGGTGCTGAAAGTTCATTGGGATTTGGATTAGGGAAATGTTGTGGGTTTTGAGATTGCGTTTGGTATTGGAAATGTGGTGAAACAATATTTGATTGGTGATGAAATTGTGGTGAAACCATTAAATTTTGAGCACCATAAACTGGGGTTGAAAAACTTAGTTGATTACTACTTGCTATTGACCCAACTTCACTACTTCTAGGTTCAACAACATACAATGTAACATCATCACTTGAAACACTAATGTAAGCAATGAATCGTTCAACATCTTCATTGTCGGTTAACAAATAAACTTTACAATTTCTCTGATAAGATAGCCTAAATCCACTTAGGGGCTCTAAATTCAATTTATTTGCAACACATAATATTAGAGTTTCATAAGTTAACTTTTTTAATGACAGTTTTAGTTGAAGATTCATGGGTAAAGGCATATATTGTAAAACACCATGAACATTCTCCCACGACCCTCCAAAACACAAATCTATCCAAACATGATCAACATTAGATGATTTCATTATTGTAAATTAATTTACTAAACAAACGAGCTGCGAAACTAAAACCTGTTGCCGGATGGGGAATGATGTCGTTGGATATAGGAACGGATGTCGCCGGAGAGAGTGATAGATGGAGATGAAATGAGTTGTGATTTAGGGATTTAGGTTATGAGTTGCTACTGCTGCGTAGTTATATACCCAAAACATTTGTGTTGCGAAATTAAAACCTGTTGCGAATTCAGAAATCGAGTTGCGAATTTGAAATTCAATATTGCGATAGTCAGAATCTCGTTGCGATTTACAGATTCGCATTGCGATTTACGTAATCACATTGCGATTTACGTATTCGCATTGCGAATTAGGAAAATTGCAACGCGAATTTGGGAAATCGCAATGCGATAGTCAGAATCGCGTTGCGAATCTGGAAACTGATTTGCGATACCAGAGATCGCGCTGCGAATTATCGATCGCGTTGCGATTTACGGATACGCGTTACGATTTTACGTATTGTCGTTGCGATTTACGGATACACATTGTGATTTACGGATACTCATTGCGATTTACGTATTCTCGTTGCGATTTACAGATACGCGTTGCGATTTACGTATTCTCGTTGCGATTTACGGATACGCGTTGCTATTTTACGTATTGTCGTTGCGATTTATGGATACGCGTTGCAATTTTACGGATACTCGTTGCGATAGTCAAAATCGCGTTGCGATTTATATGTTCGCGTTGCGATTTTCATACTCGCGTTGCGATTCTGGGAACTGATTTGCGATTCTGGAGATCGCATTGCGATTTTGTTGGTCATTTTGGCAAATCTAAAAAAAGTTGGTTAAAATCGTATATTATAAGGCATTTGTTGTCACTGAGACGATTTTCTCATTAAAATATATACCTTTCCTCAAATTATATGAATGGATATGAATATAATATATGTTTTTTAATTAACCACTGATATCTGAATTATTGATCGAAGCGAGAACGACCCTTCTAACTCAGTTTGTTCAATTCGCAAACGTCAAGATTCGGACTCCTAACCTTTTTTAAGAAATATAATGCCTCATCCTACTAGACCAACTGGTTATTGATATAAATATCATATATTGATATGTGTTATATTTTTATTTAATAACGATAATTTATAAAACATGAAAAAGATAAATTAAGAAGAATAATTTATAAAATACGAAAAAGATAAATATTTTTATTTAATACATAAACTAAGAAAAAACAAATAGTATTTCTCATTTTAATGCCTATATACAATTATTTTAGAAATAATCTTCAAGAGATTTTAGAATGAAAAAATATTTTTAAATGATATACATTGGGATAAAAACGTCGTGATAAATAATAGAGTGAAAGATAGGGTTGTTCATTCGGTTAAAATCGAATCGAATTGAACCGAATTAGTCATAACTGAACTTTTTTTCTTTAATCGTTAACCGAATCGAATTTTTTTCGATAATATTAACCGAACCAAATAAATTTCGGTTAATTCAGTTAATTTTCGAATTAACCGATTTTTTTATTTTCTAATTTATATAAAAATTAAATATTTTTTTAATTCAAAAAAAAGTTTATAATTAATTTAAATAATATATAATTATAAAATAAAAATTTCAGATAAATTTTTTAATTAATTAATATTGATTTAGGTTTAAAAGTTATTTGATCTTAAATTATTAATTAGGTTTTAAATGGTTTAGGCTTAGTCCATATGTTATATATAATATATAGAATATTTTTAATTAAAAAACAGTTTACAATTAATTTAAATAATATATAATTATAAAATAAAATTTTATATAATTTTTTAATTAATTAATATTGATTTAGGTTTAAAAGTTATTGAATCTTAAATTATTAATTGAGTTTTAAATGGTTTGGGTTGAGCCTATATATTATATATAATATATTTAAAATTTAAAATTTAAAATTTAAAATTTAAAATTTAAATTTAAAATTTAAAATTTAAAATTTAAAATTTAAAATTTAAAATTTAAAATTTAAAATTTAAAATTTAAAATTTAAAATTTAAAATTTAAAATTTAAAATTTAAAATTTAAAATTTAAAATTTAAAATTTAAAATTTAAAATTTAAAATTTAAAATTTAAAATTTAATTTCGGTTAATTCCATTAATTAACCGAATTAACCATTAACCGAATTCTAAAAATTTTCTTAATCGTTAACCGACCGACCTAATTCGATAACCAAATTAAATTAATCAAATTAATTTAGTTTGATCGGTTAATTGAATTAATTCGGTTATTTGAACACCCCTAGTGAAAGAGGAAGAGGGTAGTGTTGCGGAGGGAGAAAGGCAAAGGAGATGAGTGAGCCACGGAGAGGCAATGGTTGTCTTTTACTGGCAACACTCTGTCCACCACGATTCCTTGACCAATGTGTGTAGTCAAGAAGGGAAAAGATGAAAGTTTTTTATTTAAACACACACACGCGGCACTTGCTGGGTCCAATAATCATGACAAAGATAGAGGAATCCCTCCCATGGGCTCACTTTGCTTAGCTTTGATTCGAATTTTTCACCCCAAAAGTGGTTTGTTCTATAAATGTTTTTCCTTTCTAAAATCGCATATAAGAATCTTGAGTGAAATGGTTATCCTTGTTTCCATATGTAATGGATTAAGGGAGAGATAAGATAGTAGGCTGCCTTCAACATTAGGTTGAGAGCAGCTTATGCGGAAACCTTCAAATTATGAAAATACCCCTCATGAGATTCGATCTCATGACTTCAAGATTAAGAACCTTATGCTCTACCAACTGAGCTAGATGGTCATTTTCATATAAGAATCTTGAGTGAGATAACTATGATATCGGCTTCCATTTTTTTCTTCGATACTTAATGCTTAATACTAAATACTATATTTGCAAATGATGATACCCTTGTGTGGTATATAAATAAATGATTATAAGTATGATATCTTTAATGGTGGTGACATTATGTTTAGACTTATGTCTCGTTGCTTATATCTATGTTACATGTTAGTATTTATAAACAACATGAAATATAATATGGTATAAATGTGTCACAGAGCTCGTAAAATTAAACGTTTAGATTCTCGTTCGTAAGTTAGTAGATCAAAATTCATGTCAGAGAAGTATCGTCGTCGGGATTTTTTTCAATAGGTTAATTCTTAATACAAAATTTAATTTAATAAATATGTCTATTCATAAAATCCTTTTATATATTTAGATCTGTAACTCTATTATATATAATTGGAGTTTTAACTTATTTTTTAATTTTAAAAAATGGAAATGGAAAAAAAAAGGAAAGAATGAGAAATACATAGAAACGATCAAACGAAACAAGATTCTGATTGTTAGAAAAAAGATTAAAATTTTATTTAAAAAAATACAAAACACAATGTTTTGGGATAGCATAAGAAATTTAATGGTCGTCGAGCGGTTAAAAACAGTCAAATTCGAAATTTTAGTGATAAATATGGAAATTTTTAAAGTTGAACATCTAAACCAAAAACATATGCAAAGTTGATATATGCTATAAAATATTTTAAAAATATAGTAAGTGCAGAACTTGTTAAATAACAGAGGTTTGACGTAGAAGGAAGAGAGAGAAACCGCCAAATGAACCTATGAAAATGCTTCCACTTGCATTGCTAACTAATGCTAAGGTATCCGTCACTTGGTGCAAACACTCATCTTCTTCTTCTCCCTCTCTCATTCTTCCATCAACTATCAAATTAAATTTTGTTAGCTCAGCTCCCACTCCACCCTTGCCTCAATCAGAAACAAAGAACCTCGATGCTCGTGCGACCTCTTCTCTTTCCTTCACTTTCACCTCTCTCTTTTTTTACCTTTAATTAGTCTCAATCTCTCAATCTCATTCAAACACATCTCCATATATGTGTCATCATCCTCTCACTTCTCTCTTCATTTCACCAAATTCTCTTTCTCTCCGTCTTTTTCTTTTATCATCTGATATCGCCAGTAATTTGTTCCATCTTCACCAGGCAGCTTCTGTTTTAGCTAAACCCTAGTTTTCTTTTTTATGGATATGAACATGGGGAACGACAACAACACCGATTCTTTTTCTACTCAGAATTGGCTCGCTTTCTCTCTTTCCAACTTTGAAGATGAAGGGGCAGGGGCAGGCACAGGAACAGGCATGACCGTGTTCGAAAAAGGCCCGAGGCTCGACGATTTTCTTGGCGGTTCCTTGACTGGTACTGCACCAAAACAACAGCACCATTTCTCTACTGAAACAACACTTCCCGTGACTGTCTCCCACGACGAGATATATGACTCCGAGCTTAAAACCATAGCTGCTAGCTTTCTTCGAGGGTTTTCATCTGGAAACAAACCACAAAAGACGGTGCCGAAGGCTGAGCCGGCACCGAGGAAAGCTAGTGATAGTTTCGGTCAACGTACATCTATCTACCGTGGAGTTACCAGGTAAATAACCAAACGATACGATACAAAGTACAAATACAAAATACAGATTACAAAAATTATTAATTTTCGTTTCATTTTCTTGGCTTGGGTTGATTTAATAGACATAGATGGACCGGAAGGTATGAAGCTCACCTGTGGGACAATAGCTGCAGAAGAGAAGGCCAAAGTAGGAAAGGAAGGCAAGGTAAATGATAACAAGTTCTTAATATCAAGTTCTTGAAATATGCCATTATGAATGGTTGATGATTCTAATATGTTGACATCTTAAACGACGATTAACGAATGATTGCTGCCATGGATGGATGCTCGAATCGTTTCATCATTGTTTTCTTTTAGTTTATCTGGGTGAGTTTCCAGTTCTAATTTTTAACCACACTTTAAGTATCATCATTTTCCTTTTGTTTTTCACGTACTGTGACAATAATTACTCGAGAGATTGAACTTCTGTTGGTTTGCATGGATAACATAGATTCTCTTCATAATCACTTTGGTCTTTGGTTCTTTTTTATATGATTAGGTGGGTATGACAAGGAAGATAAAGCAGCAAGAGCTTATGATCTTGCAGCTCTAAAGTACTGGGGTCCAACCACCACTACAAACTTCCCGGTAAAGTGTAAACACTACCGTTTCTCCGATTCCAACTCGAACTTCATCGTTCACTTATTCCATCTTATATCAAGATTTATCCTTTTCTTCAGATTTCTAACTACGAGAAGGAACTAGAAGAGATGAAGAACATGACTAGGCAAGAATTCGTCGCTTCACTACGAAGGTAAATATTAACTTGTATATACACACTTATTTAAATTATGATTTTGCATTAGCAAAGACTAAGCTTTCTTTTTGGTTAAATTTTATTTTCCCAGGAAAAGCAGTGGATTTTCAAGGGGTGCCTCGATCTACAGAGGGGTCACAAGGTTCTTTATTTATATATTCTAAATTATTTTCATTTTCAAGCAGATTTTAATTTCTTTTGCTTTTATATTTCAGGCATCATCAACATGGGAGGTGGCAGGCAAGAATTGGAAGAGTTGCAGGCAACAAAGATCTCTATCTAGGCACATTTAGTGAGTGATTTTTGCTTCCTTTTATTTGTTTATTAACTAATTTATGTTATTTTCTCAACATTTTATTTTGCAGCCACCCAAGAAGAAGCAGCTGAGGCCTATGATATTGCTGCAATCAAATTCCGGGGGCTAAATGCAGTGACAAACTTCGACATGAGCCGGTACGACGTTAAAAGCATTGCCAACAGTAATCTTCCCATCGGTGGCCTTAGCGGTAAATCCAAGAACTGCTCGCATTCGGCTTCCGATGCTAAGATCACTGCGGTCACCAACAACAACAACCGAGATCTCTCTTCTGCTGCAGGCTCCAATCTCAGCAGCTTTGCAGTTCCCATCAAGCAAGACCATTCCGATTATTGGTCCAATATCTTTGGATCATACAACAACGGTACGGCAAAGCACCCTAGTGTTGCAGTTAACCCTACTAGCATGTTACAAAATCCGACCGGCTTCGGTATCGATATCGGCGTGAACTCGGAGTGCTTCAACAACAGAGGTGGTTATAATGTTAGTACTTACTCCATCGATTTCATTAGCTACACCACTCGTATTAAACAACAATGGCAATGGCATTAACAACTGCGAGGGCTCCGGTAGCTACCATAGCTGGAACATTGCACAACCATTGCATTCTTATCAGACTGCAAAGCCAAGCCTCTCAGTGTTGCAGACACCAGTATTTGGCATGGAATGAGGTCACAGACAAGAATTACAGCTGGTGGGGTGGGGTAATTTTTTTTCTTTTTTGCTTTGAATAGGTGAAATGGACTGACAAAGGATGGTAATTCCCAGGAGCTGACACTACTAACTTGGAGTTGTTTTTGTTGTAAGGGTCTTGCTTCCTTTATGTACCTTTTTTTTCTTACTTTCGTTATCTTCTATGCTCGACTGAAATGAGTTTTATATATGTATACGGGGGTATAAAGGAAAAGGAGAACCTTTTTCTCTACTGTTAAGTGATCATAGGCTATCTGTCTTGTTTGTATAAAATAATCAGTGTGAAATGAGCCATTAAATTTCAACTATACGTAACTAAACTTTCAAACTTTCGGTGTTAATTAGAGATGGACTTAGGGAACAGGGATGATGGAGCAGTCGTATTTTCTAAAATTTTGATAAAAAATTAAATATTTTATATATATATATTATGATATGATTTAAATATTTTATATTAATAATTTAATTTCGCAATTTTTACATTTGGAGGTGGAAAGCTCAGGCTTGACCCTTACCGAGAAAGAGGCAACCGATGGTCATTGCTATGGTTCAAAGATTAGAGACGCAATGCAATGCCTAACATTGAGAAAGACAGTCCAAAGTCTAAGTCTTGATTAAAAGAAGATAAAATCGCCTCAGTGACCAAAAATACCTTATAATATACGATTTTAACTAACTTTTTTTTGGATTTGCCAAAATGACCAATAAAATCGCAACGCGATATCAAAATCGCAACGTTAAAAAGAAAATCGCAACGGTCAAAAGAAAATCGCAACGCGAGCTTCCAAGTTCGCAACGCGATTTAGAAGAAAATCGCAATGCGATTGATAGAATCGCAATGCGATTGATAGAATCGCAATGCGATTTATAGAATCGCAATGCGATTTATATAATCGCAATGCGATTGAGAGAGTCGCAACGCGATTTAGAAGAAAATCGCAATGCGACTGAGAGAATCGCAATGCGACTGAGAGAATCGCAATGCGATTTATAGAATCGCAACGTTGAAAATCGCAGCGGCGGCGGCGCGCGAGAGTCCCCCTTGTCCTCTTTCACTCAACAAGGAAGTGCAAAATACAAGCTTTAAATATAATTCTCAATAGTGTTTCCAATACTATGTGGGATTGAGCATTACCAACACTTGTTCCCAATATCATTATTCTTCATAAGTTATCATCCATTACAATATGAATTATCGATAATAAATTAATTCATTTTAATAAGTATTTAAAATTATAACTTGATAAATACATGAAATAATTCTATTATTAAATAAAAAATATATTTTTTATATTAAAATTATTGAGATAGATATTTACTATAAAAGTAAAAGATTTTTTTTTCACGTACAACCTCTATGTGAATTAGTTTCACAATAAGGTATCGGTTATGCATTGGATTCTTTCGTATTAGATGGTCTTTAATAAGATCATCATCATCATTCTTTTGTTCAACAATACCATATATTAATGAGGTATATTGGTTCATTAACACGACTAATTCATATTGTAATGGATGATAACTTATGAAGAATAATGATATTTGGAACAAGTGTTGGTAATGCTCAATCCCACATAGTATTGGAAATACTATTGGGAATGGTATTTAAGGCTTGTATTTTGCACTTCCTTGTTGAGTGAAAGAGGACAAGGGGGACTCTCGCGCGCCGCCGCCGCCGTCTCGTGGTCGTGGTCGTGGTCGTGGTCGTGGTCGTGGTCGTGGTCGTGGTCGTGGTCGTGGTAATACGTGTCTTCGACACGTCCGCGCGGATACTATCTTTTTAGAGAAAATTCTTAAGAAACAAAATTTTTTTAACTATTCTTTTGACCGTTGCGATTCTCTCAGTCGCATTGCGATTTTCTTCTAAATCGCGTTACGACTCTCTCAATCGCATTGCGATTCTATAAATCGCATTGCGATTCTATCAATCGCATTGCGATTTTCTTCTAAATCGCGTTGCGAACTTGGAAGCTCGCGTTGCGATTTTCTTTTGACCGTTGCGATTTTCTTTTGACCGTTGCGATTTTCTTTTTAACGTTGCGATTTTCTAAATCGCGTTGCGATTTTGATATCGCGTTGCGATTTTATTGGTCATTTTGGCAAATCCAAAAAAAATTGGTTAAAATCGTATATTATAAGGTATTTTTGGTCACTGAGGTGATTTTCTCTTAAAAGAAAGCTAATGAAACGACAAAAATAATATATATATATATATATATATAATTTATATTCTTATTTTACAATCAAACCTTTTAGTTTTGGATTGGATGATGGGTGTCCTTTGTCGTGTGCACCTTTCGGCGCATATTAGATTTTTCGGCAGACCACCATCGTGGTTTCGCTTATTAGCTTGACTTGACTACTATTGATTCCAGTGCTGCATCATTAGCAACTTCATTTCCTTCAATTTTCGATCTTTCCATGGACTGTTTAGGATTAGTATAATGTATAGATTGATCTATAATTATAATCAATATATAAATAATTAAATTTTTAGCTAAAATTAAGATTAATTACTATCATAAATTAGTAGACGTATCAATAATCGAATATATTCAAATTAAATCATAATAAATTTATAAATTCTATTTAAATCAACATAAAATCTCTAATATAAGACACTAAAAAGATCTCGGACAAAAAAGTGGGTTTTTTTTTCCAACTTAAGTGGTCAATAATATTCGACAATGAAACAAAAAGATACCCCAAAGTGTTGAAAACGTTGGCTATGTAAACCTTTTAGCTTGTTTTAAGAATCATGTGCATGTGGTAAGTGAGAGTCAAAGCAGACAATTAGATAAGGAATTAGGTAACTTGCCTGCATTAGTAATTGGACCCTAACCCTATAGAATGAATATTATTATTCAAATTGATTCCACAATTCATATAGCAATTCTATAAAGTAGTATTCACTTAGTTTCATGCTTTAATTGTGGTATTTAAGTTTTTTTAATCTAATTAAGCACTTAAACTCAACTTTAATATTCAATTTGATTTTTAAACTCATCAATTTTAATCATGAAACCAAGTATATGTACTAATTTTAACTAAAAAGACACATTTAGGTATCTGATTGGACTAAAAAATCTTCGATTACTAAATTAAACTTTAAAAATCAAATATAAGTACCTAATTGGACTAGAAAAAACGTAGGTACTAAGTTAAGATATAATGTCAAAAAAATATTCATAATATTTAATTAAATAGTCATTTTGATATATATTTTTTAGAATGTTGGCCCATAATATTTTATTTTGGGCAAATGGATTCATATGTGGATGAAAATCGTTAGTCAACAAATAATCAACATTCTAAAATATGAATTTTTTTTACCCTAAAATAAAATATTGGAGGCCAACATGCTTTAAAATAAAAAAAATAAGGGCCAAAGTGACTATTTAATCAAATGTCAGTGACTTTTTTTTCCCTTAAAATGAAATGTTGTGACAAAATACTTACAAAAAATAGTAGGGATCAAAATGACTAATTTGGGGACATTTTTTGATATTATACCCTGAATTAAATATTTGAATAAAGTTTAGATACGAAAATAGATATTTACCCAAGAAACAATAATAAGGGCACTTGATGCACAAATGTGTTAAAGGATCTCCCCGCTCCCTTAACCCAACAGCTTTCCGTACCTAATGCAGCTTTGGCTTTATAAAGGGTGCTTCAATTATTGCTTCTCGTCATGTTAAAGAATAGCCATCCCATTTGGTGTTCAATAC
The DNA here is from genome assembly GCF_006381635.1 of Hibiscus syriacus. NCBI lineage: Eukaryota > Viridiplantae > Streptophyta > Magnoliopsida > Malvales > Malvaceae > Hibiscus > Hibiscus syriacus. The sequence continues at coordinate 175,047 of NW_024063384.1, read as the reverse complement.
ATGTATGGCAAAATCTTAAAAAGAAAGGCTAAAAACAAGTTTGTAGTAGAGGAAGGTGTACTATCTTGGTTATAAAAAGGAAAAACATGCTGGTATATATGTCATTCCCTGCGTTTAAAAATACAATAAGCTATTAATTAGTGAAAGATGGCAGTGAATAGGATCGTTCCCCTGAAAAGGGTAGGGGACCCCTCTTTCTTTTCATTACTTTAGTCTCCATCATTCCTTTGCTCTTTTGTTTTCATGTGTTGCTTTGACTGAATGCCTTTATGACCCATCTGTTTTTGTAAGGCTTGTTCATGGGAATCAATGGTGTTTTGCCCTTGCCTACGTGAAACAATAATACGTGATTCAAGGAACTTCCTATATATATATATATATATATATATATATATATATATGTGAAGTAAGATCCTTTCTCATCTACGCTTACACCAATACAAGCAATAGCTCACTATAGTAAAACAGGCTTTTTGCGGCATTTTTTTTACATTTAGCGACATTTATAAACGCTGCTAAAAACACATGCGACGTTAAAACAAACGCCGCAAAAATCGCCGTTGAAAATAGTGCCGCTAAAGTTTGCGGCGTTTTTAACGCCGCAATAAGTATTGATATTTAGTGGCGTTTGTGTGCAAAAACGTCGTAATAGGTGTTGATATTTAGTGGCGTTTGTTATAAAAACACCGCAATAGGTGTTGATATTTAGCGACGTTTGTCATAAAAACGTTGCAATATGTGTTGATATTTAGCAGCGTTTTTTTTATAAAAACGTCGCAATAGGTGTTGATATTTAGTGGCGTTTGTCATAAAAACGCCGCAATAGGTGTTAATATTTAGCAGCGTTTCTCAGACAAACGCCGCAATATGTTATGATATTTAGCGGCTTTTTTGTTAAAACGCCGTAGTAGGTGTTGATGTTTTGCGGCGTTTCTGCTAAAAACGCCGGTACAGGTCTGTATATAGCGGCGTTTCTAGGATAAAAACGCCGCTAAATGTATGGTATATTGCGGCGATTTTTTTACAAACGCCGCTAAATAACATAGAATTTAACAATCCTAAAAATTATGCTTGATTACCCCAAAACTGTTTTTTCAACCTGTTCCATTATCCAATAAACAAAACAATAATAATTTCAAACTCTATATTCATAAGAAACAACATCAAATCCAATATAATAAATAAAAGTTTTCATTAACGTAATATAAGTTCAGTTACAGAAGGTTCAGTAGAATGCTCATAACATAAATGAGACTACGATGATGAATTCTGAGGTTGCGTTTTCTGAATCATCAACATCATATCATTGAGTCGTTTTTCAAATTCTTCACAACTTTGTTGATATACTGCTTCTCTCTGTGTTGTCGCTGCTTCTTTCTATGCTTCCGCTGCTGCTCTCTCTGCTTCCCTTGCTTCATTTTCCGCTTTCAAGTTAGCCATTTATTGATCCATCTTAGCTAATTTTTCTTTTAAACGACAAACTTCTTGGTGAGAAAATTGAGACTGTGATGACATGTACTGTGATGAACTGGATCCAAAATATTTGATGGGAGTAACGAATGATCCTTGACAGCGCACCCGACCATGTCTTTCAGGACCCAAAACGTCATTAATAGCTTGGTTTTCAATGTCATCATCATTAACAATACCTTGACTTGAAGCAGTAACATGATACTCCGCCTTTTTCTCCCTCAATTTTTCCTAATAAAGTGAATAATTAATTAAAATAAAAATGGCATGGTACAAATATAAATAAAGTAAGGTAAATTTAAAACATCTACCCAAAAAACGTACCATAATTTTTGCAGCGTCAGCAGTCATAGGAGTGCCATCCTTCTTCGTATGTATCATGTCGAAGAGTTGGATTCGACCAACTTTAGAACCGGATATATTTTCCTACAATGTACCATAATATAATTACTATGAGTTAGTATGTATATGGAATACAAAAAAACTATTTCAATAATATATAATACCTCCTCATGAGCTATACAAGCAAAACTCTTCGATCCAGCCGTGTGCGTAAACTTTTGTTGTTGCCTGCTAGTAACACCAATATGCTCTCGGGTCTACAATGTCAAACAATCACTTTTAATGATGATTTACAATTCGTTACAATTATTTCTGAAAAATACATCATACCTGTCCTTTTTGTGAACTCCAAAATCTGACTGCATCTTCCCATTGGTACCTGAGCATTCCTGGTGGGACTGTTTGCAACTTCTCTTCAAGGCTGAGATCATTCTTGAAGTATTTCTTCTTTAAGGAGCTCTTGTGATCCCTCCATCTCTTCCCTAACGTTTTCTTCACATAATCGTCAGAGACCTCTAAAGAAAATTTCTCCTATACAACATATAAGTGTACACCGTAAGTATAAATTAGTATTGAATTTCTATAGAGTATGTATTATAATGACATTATTACCTTAACAAAATCCAACGCTTGATTTTTGTTACTATTAGGCATTTCGCGCCATGACTCGTAATTGATCGGTAACAGATTCGCATTACGTCCAACTATGCCTAAGTAACCTGCTAGAAGACGTGATTCTGGGCCAATAGGTTGACCGACATCGTTTCTTGAAACTTTTACACGATGCCCAGGAGGAAGTTGGTATAATTCCTTCAAAGTTGTACGTCCTCGAGTCTTGCGTGTTCCATCATTTTCAAATATATAAGAAATTATTAAATGCTAGTTTTGAAAATGAACAAAGTAGTAAATAATGTTTCGAAGAATACTTTGAATTTCTACGTCTTCTTCAACAGTTTCCGGAACTTCGGAAGACTCAGGTGCATTCGATTCCTCGTTATTTCTTTCTTCATGGTCTTCAGAAGCTCGAACAACCCGCAAATTATTTATTTTTCTCCTCGGCATGATATCTATAATAAACAAACATTAGTAATAAAAATTAATTAATTAATGAATATATTGAAAGATAACATGTTAATGGTTATAACATTATAAATAAATAAATGAAGATATAAAATCGTACAAAAGTCATATATAATGTCAGTTGTCATAAATATCTTCATCAACATCCTCCCGAACCCATTGAAATTGTGTTGTATTACTGATAGTTTCATCTAAGTTTTTGTGGTAGTAGAGGTAAACTTTCTGATCTTGTTTCAATGTCATCTCTACTTCCATCCCCGATGTTTATCAAGTCTCTGGGAGTATTTTGAAGCACAACATACCAACTGTCATCCATTGGATCGTGACAATAAAAATACTTGTTTCACTTGAGTAGAAAATACATATGGTTCATCCATCAAACGTTTACCCGTGTGAATTAATCGAGAGAAATTCACCATTGTAAACCCGAATTTATCTCTTTTTATACATCTGTTTATATCAACCCAGTCACACCGAAACAACACAACCTTTCGTTTTCCATAATAATCTAACTCAATAATGCCCGTAAGATTTCCATAATAATCGACCTCTCCCTCTTGCGGATTATTGTCCCTTACAGTAGCATAACTTGTAGTTGACGAAGTAACTACGACTCCACAATTTTGTGTCCTTCTTAATCTTTCACGAGATTTCGTGTGGAACCTGAACCTATTAATGAGGAAGGCATTATATCTTTTAACTATTATATTCGGACATTGAGAAAGCCATTTAACTTCTTCTCTAACTTCTCCCCCACTCCAAACCTATTACACATGAATGGTGAATTAATTTGCATTGACGTTGATATAAAAAGCAAGACGTATATAATTTATAAGTGTTCCGTAAGATTTAGTTGCTTACCGTCTGGCCTAACCATTCATGAAAAGTTTCTGTGAATAACTTATGTAGCTCTCGCTGATTTAATCTTCGGGAGCGTGCTCGAGATCTCAATACTTCTTTAAACTCACTATAAAGAATATTATGTCGTTAAAAATTGATAAATATAAAAGATAAAGAGATTTCATTAGGATTGAGTCCGAAAGACTTACGTGTGAAAGGGATCTATTGAATCTTGATGGAAAAGAACATATCGGTGTGCTTGTACCCAAGGCGTGTCATCTAAGTGTGCAATTTCAACTTTCCCTAATGGTTGACCATAACTTCCAAAGAAATAATGTTGAGGTAAGTCATCAGTACTTAACACATCATTTCGACTTGGTCTATTCCATCTTGTTTCAACATCTTCCAAATATCTAGAGCAAAATGTCATACATTCCTCTGCCAAATACCCTTCAGCAATTGATCCTTCCAGGTAACGCTTATTACGACAATAAGACTTCAACTTGCCTAAGAACCTATACACAAAACAACATACTACGTAAATACATTTGAGTGAGAGGTATAATCAATAGTAATTTGAAACGTGATATTCAAATAACACCTCTCTATAGGGTACATCCATCGATAGAAAACTGGACCACCAACTCTTGCTTCGTGAGGAAGATGAATTAGCAGATGCACCATAATTGTGAAGAATGAAGGTGGAAATATCTTCTCCAAGTTGTATAAAGTCAATGTGACTCAATCTTGTAGTTTATCAAGTTCTTCAACCATTAGAACTTTCCCACATATGGCTTTCATTATATTAGAAAGTTCAATGATACAAGACATCACCTTACTCGACATACAACCACGAACAGCTACTGGCAGTAAATCTTGCATTAATATGTGATAATCATGTGACTTTAAACCATAAAGTCTTCGATCTTTACCACTGACACATCGAGAAATGTTTGATGCATACCCATATGGGACTTTTATATCCTTCAACATCGTGCAAAACACCTCTTTTTCTTTCTTCGAAAGAGAAAAAATAGAAGGCGGCAAGAAATTTCTTCCATTTGGATGTAATTGCGGATGAAGATCATGTCGAATTCCCATGTCCACTAAGTCAAGTCGACTCTTAAGATTATCTTTAGATTTTCTGCCATCATTCAGAATGGTCCCGATAATATTCTCACAAACATTCTTTTCAATATGCATTACATCAAGATTATGTCTCAAAATTTGCTTTTTCCAATAAGGCAACTCGAAAAATATACTCCTCTTTTTCCACAAGTCTACCTCGTTTGGATCATCCTCTTCATCAGACTCATCGTCAGTTTGTTCGTCAACTTCAACCTCTTCATTGATTTGCTTTGCCTTTTTCTTTGATCGTGCACTACTTGGTTGATTCATCTTTCCATAAGTAAAATTGATATTTTTCAACATTCTGAATATTTGAGTGCAAGTTGTTTGGTCATGAGCATTTCGAAACTCTTCATCACCATCAAACATATTCTTTTGACTTCTAAATCTATGATTATCAGGTAACCACTGACAATGTCCCATATAAGAGAACTTCTTTCCATTAACCATCGAACATGTTTCTACATCACAACAAGGACAAGCGTAACGACCTTTGGTACTCCAACCCGATAAATTTGCATACGCGGGAAAATCATTAATTGTCCATAATAAAGTCGCACGTAAATTAAAGTTCTCATTCGTCAACACATCGTACGTTTCGACCCCTTCCCATAACTGTTTCAACTCTGTAATTAGTGGCTGCATGTAAATATCAATATCATTTCTGGGGCCTTTCTCGCCGGGGATTATCATGGATAAGATGAAAAATGATTGTTTCATGCAAATCCAAGGAGGAAAATTGTATGGAACAAGTACAACAAGCCAAGTACTATACGAAGTACTCATGATTTTGAATGGATTAAACCCATCAGTTGCAAGACCGAGCCTAACATTTCGAGGATCTATCATAAAACTTGGATACTTGTTGTCAAATAACTTCCAAGCTAAAGAATCCGCTGGATGCCGTAATAATCCATCATCGGTTCTGCCATCATGATGCCACCTCATAGACTCAGCAGTTTTGGAGGACATAAACAATCTTTGTAGCCTATGTATGAGAGGAAAATATCGTAGAATCTTAATCGATTTCTTTCTTGATCGTGCTTGAGCTTCATCCTCAGTAACATTTTCTGCCTCCCTAATCATCCATCGAGATTTTCCATATACATGACAAGAGTCCTGATTTTTTCGATCACCCCAATATAACATACAATCATTCGAACAACTATGAATTTTGTCATATCCAAGACCTAAATCTTTTATCATCTTCTTCATATCTTTGCATGATTGAGGGATTTTTGCAAAAGGAAATACTTCTCCTAGTAACTCCAATAATTGCGTAAAGGAGTTACCAGTCCACCCTCCCAGGCATTTTAAGTGGAAAAGATGAATGTAGAAAGAAAGCTTTGAAAACTTTGATCCCTCATAAAGTTGTTCATTCATTTCATTCAGCAACTTGTAAAACTTTGCTGCTTCTCCATTTGGCTCTTCATCACTTCTAATTCTTCCCATCTCAATGAAATCATTAACATCATTCTGACAATAATTTTCTGTAACATACGGCGGATGAGTGTGCATATTAAATGCATCTCGTAACATCCCTTCTATGTCATCTTCTCTAAAAGTTGGATGGTGATAAGGAGCAGGATAAGTCGAATAACTCGTAGAAGCATATCTATCTGATACAAACTCTCCATGAAAGTTTTATATACCCCCGAACAAATCCAAAAATAACTAGATGCTCGTACACAACTTCACAAATATGCCAGTTAATGTTAACACAGTTCTTACAAGGGCAAAGAATCATATTCTCTTGGCTTTTAGAAAAGCTAAATTTAGAAATTTTTCGACCCCATTTCAATATTCGACGCTTACCCTTGAGAAATCCATCCAACTCTTATCCATTTCATATTTCTAGAGTTTCAAATTCAAATGTTAATTGCTAATATTATAAATAACTTTAGAACCTAAACAGAAGCATTAAACTATCAGATATAGTTCATAATACTTAAACATAATATATAACTAATGACTCCTAAATTATAGAACTTTTAAATTGATAAACATTTTTTTAAGCTGATAATAATACTCTTTTGCTCCTAACATTTCATGCTCGATCATTTCATGCTCCTACATAATCTACTACTTCACATGCCAATAAAATACACTATACTCCAATTCCCCAATAACTTTTATATATATATTGAACTTATGCAGAAAGGGTACAAAAAATTCTCAGAGATTGAAAATTAAAGAACTAATTTTAACCTTGATAACATGATGAAAAATGAATAAATAACTAAAGAACTGGTTAAATGATAAATGAATAAAGAAATAAAGAACTAATTTTAACCTTTAAATGAAAACCAAAATTTCTTAAATTTAGGTTCATAACATTTAAAAAAAGGAATTGGTTAAATGAAAAAATGAATAATCTCTGGCAAGAAATAAACTAAATTGTTTCGTAACAATAGGAAAGTTCATTTCATAATTACATGTGGGCTTTCGAGCTCATACCATTTATTTTATGTTAGGTTTCACATGTTATGCTTTCTCTTCAGTTATTTAATATTTCCAGGTTCGTAATCCTATTAATATAATGTCACCCAACCCAATAGTCCAAAGGTGTATATGCTTCATATTCATTACATAGCAATTACTGGAATAAATCAATTCTTTCATAACCTATTTGAATTTAGCTAGCCAATAAGTCATAGTTTGCAGAGTTATCCGGTCAAATGGAATTTACCTAAAACATAAGTCATTGTATGACCTAAAACAGTCTTGTCGTACATGGTTTGAAAGGTCTAACAAAGGTGTAATTAACTACGGATACGGTCAGTGCTATTAGATCACACATTGTTCTAGAAGGTTTCATCAAAAGGTAACAATGTTATCCTTACCGTTTATGTTGGTGACATTATCATAACAAGAGATTACTTTGATGAAATCAGTAAGCTAAAAAGTGAACTTCATGCTAACTTTGGATGCATAACAATACCTGAACTTTAGACTTTGGATGCAGTGCACTTTTATCTATGCCTTTATCGACTTTGAACCACTCAACAAGTATGAGCTTGACAAGGGGAAGTCCACCCGTTATCTGCAAAAAAGCTTGTAGGTTACTCAACTAATTCGATGCAGAATATTGGGAAAAACAAGAAATACGGAGAACAAAATACATATATAAAAAAATACAGAATTCCTTGCATACTAGAATCCTTCAACACACTTAGCAACAATTTTGTTTGGTAAACAAAATGCTAAACCTTATTATTTTTCCTCATCGGAAGGTGAGTAAGCGCAATGAAAGTTTATTATGGTACCGTTTATATGTATATTGGTTTTTAGCACAAATACAAGCTCAATTTTTAAATTTATAGTTCTTTTCTGCTCGTGTACAAACCAAGGAAAGGGAACAACAACATTAAGGTAATTCTTGTATGCATTTGAGGTTTTTAATTCATGCACTAGATTTGAGTTTCATATATTCTTTCAGTTGGCTCATTATAACAAAGTTCACATTATCCTTTAGTTTAGAATTGAAGCTGACATGACATAGTCTATTCAACTTTATTTAGTCTATGGCGTCAACACCAACTAGCATCAATAACAACAATTACTTGGAATACTAAAATGAGGAAGTAGCCATGTCTATATGCATATGTGCATGTCAATAGGCCAGACAACTCGATGCAGTCGATATGCTGTCGATATTAATTGGGTTTGAAATAGAGAAATCTATTAGGTTTATCATGGTTTTGTAAAAGGTTTTTGATCGAGAATTTTTTTTTTCTGTGAGAGAATTCTTTCGAATATGATCCTAACTAGTGAGAGAATTTATGCCTGATTTGTATCTCCGAATTCAGAGATATAACAAATATATTTTTAAAATGATATCGTATTTAGTATATATATTTTGATCGATGTTCAATACGATTTATATAGTGTTATAAATTTCTAATGTGGTATTTGTAATTTGACAAAATATGGTACTTGTACTTTTAAATATCTATTATGGTATGTGAATATATATGAATTTGGGCATGGTGGTCCTTGGATCGAACTACCAAATATGATAGCCACTTATGTTTATTTATTTATTCTTTTCGTGTTCTAAGGTCCACAAAATAGGTAGAGGCAGCGGCTGTCTTAATTTCTATCCAAAATGAGTAAATTAATAGATTAAGTAGAATTAAGATGAGTAAATTAATATATTATGGGGAGAGTTGAGACAAGACTGTCTTGATGATGTTCGTTTCCGAAAATAAATCAAACATTGTAAGAAATTAACAGAGTGCAGTCAGTGCAGGTAACTAAACGAGTTCGGCCTTGTAGAGTAAACTACCTAAACGCTAAAGTTTGGAGGAAAACCAAGGTATACCAATATAGTACACAAAACAAATATGTGATAACGATTACATTCTCTGACTACTTCTCAAGTGAAGGACCTAACTGCAGAAGATGTGGTGACCAAACTCGAAAGGAGGTCGACAATGAGTACACTGTTATACGTGGTTGGCTCGACTTGCATCGAGTTGTTTCGTGGAATCGATGAATGTTTCAAATAATAATAACATTTAAATAGTGTTCTACTTAAGAAAAATAAAATTCTAAATGCAACACAGTCCAATCAATTCTAATTTCCTAGCATCGACCCTCAAAATAGACATATTTATTTCCTGACTACCAAACGACATCATGAAACAAATTAAAATTGCCCAAACAATCGGCTGTCCATTCATTTATCTCCAGAAACAATCGACATTTAGTTGTCCTCAATGAAGTTGAAATTATGAGAGGTTCATGACAGAATGTTAAACTCTATTTTCCTGGATAATAGTCCAACCCAGTCCAAGCAGTCAAAATGTTTATACTCAAACATACATTCAAAACATTAAATGGGGATCATACGTCCATTACGGAGAACCAAACATTGCATGTTTAAACTCAAAATTTCATTACATAAAAGCATGAGAAATCCTAAACATAAGATGGTAAATCAATACCCATTTTTATTTCAGTGCAAAGAAGAGATTTAGAGAGTACCAGGCGTAAATGTAATGGCGTTGGTTTGGGTGGCTCTGGGTCTCTGACTGCTTGTGGCTACGGAAGAAAGAAAATGAACCGATGATGGAGGGCAAGGCAGAGTTGCTGAAATGACACTGAAAGGGGATCCAGAACGCTTGGCTGAACGATGATGAGAAAGAAATTAGGGCTCGGGTAAGAAATTTGATTTTGGGGTTTTTATAATACTTTGCGGCGTTTGTAAACCAAACACCGCTAATTGACAATTCTACTGAGTCGTTACTGCCCTATAAAAGCACCGCAAAATATTATATCTATTGATGTGTTTATCTTTAAAAATGCCACAAAATATTATATCTATTGCGGCGTTTATCTAAAAATGCCACTAAGGGTACGAGTCTATAGCGGCGTTTGTATAAAAACGCCACTAAAGTACTAGTCTATAGCGGCGTTTAGATTCAAAACGCCACTAAAGTATGAGTATATAGCGGCGTTTGTATAGAAACGCCACTAAAGTACTAGTATATAGCGGCGTTTGTATAGAAACGCCACTAACGTACGATTCTATAGCGGCGTTTGTATAAAAACATCACTAAAGTACGTACCTATAGCGGCATTTCTGGATACAAACGCCACTAATTACCTTTTATTTAGATAATATTAGTTGATTTTACATATTTCATTTCTAATGTACATCAACTAAATTGACTGATATATGTATAAACATTATATGGAGAAACATTAGTTGATTTTACATATTAACAACAACCATACATTTTAATTAAGACATTCCGTCATCAGAGCAAATACGCCATTTAGACATTCCGTCGACGATAATTTCTCTTACTCAAGGCAACACCTGCTCTATTTTTCTCAAATACGTTAGCTTTTTGGGTTTTCCCCATTTTCAGAAGACCAAAAAAATGAAAAAGATCATTAATGATAAGAGGGTCTAAATCGTACAGTTGTGTTATAGTTCGTTGGTGAGAGGCCCGATTTGGTCGCCGGGACATACAAATGACAACGTCGGTAAGAATCGTTTGAGAGTTATTGTTGTTTCAGAGAAGAAGCTTTGAGGGAAGAAGAGTTTAATTGATTTTAGGGTTCAGGTAGGAGAAAAAGAGGAATATATATTTAACATTTTGAGGCGTTTATACAAAAAACGCCACTATTGATTACACTATTGTGGCGTTTTTTAACAAACGCCACTATTGATTAAAACTATTGCGGTGTTTTTCTAAAAACGCCACTATTGATTAACATTATTGCGGCGTTTATTTAAAAACGTCACTTTTTATTATCACTATTGCGGCGTTTTAAGAATAAATGCCACTATATGTGTAATCTATTGCGGCGTTTTTGGTATAAACGCCGCTAATTTACCGATCTATTGCGGCGTTTTGGCTAAAACACCACTATATGTTAATCTATTACGGCGTTTATGGTATAAACGCCGCTAATTTACCACTCTATTGCGGCATTTTTTAACAAACGGCGCAATAAACCACCCTATTGCGGCGGTTTTTGTAAAAACGCCGCTAAATATCAAATCTATTACAGCGTTTTTACAACAAACGCCGCTAAAGTATCAATTTGTGGCGCTACGATTGTAAACGCTGCTATATGTTTAACTTTTGTGGCGTTTTCTCCCCAAACACCGCTACATATCAATTTTGCTGTAGTGACTTCATCATTATAATATTATGTTAAATCAAAACTTATGAAATTCAAATCAAATATTCAAATATCTTCCCCAGTTAAAAAAAAGCATCAGCGATAATGGCCTAAGAAGATGATGCAAGCTCATGTGATGGTTCAGTTTAATAAGAAAGCCCCTTTCATATGGCCTTCAGAACATCTCCTAAACGTTAACATTCTAATATTTTCTTAAATCTCGGCCCAAATGTTACTTTGGGTTTCACTTATTCATAAACATTTACATTCTAATATATTCTACTATTTCCATTGTTTAAATTATTACAATACACTTTATTGATAAGTATGTAGATAGATTTATCAAATGTTGTGGATTAAAGTTGATTTGATATTAAAAATTCATCGGTCTTGATTTTGAAGCGGTTCTATTTGCTGATGTCTTCCACTTGTTAATACCAAAGACTAAACACCCGAGTGGAGTCCATTGGTTTGCACCTTTCCCAACCCTTTTCACTGCTTGCCAAACGTACGGCCATGGTGATAAAACCGAAGCCAAGGAGCATTAAAAACACCTTCACCATCTTTGAACAAATCGTTTGTTTTTTCAAGTTTAACAAACCATACATCAGCTCACGGGCATCCAAGCCAACTGCTTTTGTCCTATCACTTCATCATTTATACTCGGTTACTCGCTCGATCGCACAATCAGTATATTTTTTGTTTCATAAGCTTTAACCAATATGTCTGCTGCAGGGATCTTTGCTTCACCGGTCGCTGGTTCTGGTTTTGTGGGGTTGAAAACCAGTGTTCCAAAGCTGGTTCCGACTAGGGATTTGGTTTCGTGGAGCAAAAAAAGGGTCTCCAATGGTTCAAGAACCCACTGCATGAAGGTAGGACTGTGCTGTCATCGGCTTTTCAGTTCTTATGTGGGTTCGATTGCATGTTTTGTGTTGTGATTTTTTACAGACATGGAATCCAATCAACAACAAGAAGTTCGAGACGCTCTCTTACCTTCCACCTCTCTCGGATGACTCCATCGCAAAGGAAGTCGATTACATGATGAAAAATGGGTGGATCCCTTGTCTTGAATTTGATGAGGTAATTCGGACCCTATAATCACAAAAGTTTTCGTCGATAAAAGATTTGTGGTCACAACATATACAAATGTGCTTCCTTTTAGTGCTTTATCTGGGGTAAGCATTAAATCGAATGAGTAATCAAATTACTTAAGTTGATGAGTTCGAAAGTTTTTCGAATTGATTTGTTAAAATTTTATTTAAATTTAATTATAAATATTTATAATATTAACTAATTTTCATTTAGACATATATATTTTATATATATATATATATATATCTTGTGTAGAATTAAGGGATATGACTTACATTTCAAAATTAATTCACTAATTATTAAAAATCGAGTTATTGAAGTTATGAAATTATGAATCAAGTAAAGTCGACTTTTTTAATGTAGAATCGAGTTGAATAATTCAAAATTTTCAAATCAAATAGAGTTTTACTCACCTTAGCAGTTTAAGAGGTGAATTTTGTTGTAGGTGGGGGCTGTGCACAGGGAGAATAGCAGGATTCCAGGGTACTACGACGGGAGATATTGGACACTATGGAAGCTGCCGATGTTCGGGTGCAGCGACTCATCTCGTGTCCTGAAAGAAATCTACGAATGTAAAAAGGCATACCCCAATGCTTTTATCCGTTGCCTGGCCTTTGACAGTAAGCACCAAGCTCAGTGCATGTCCTTTGTCATTCAAAAACCCTACTGAAATCCCACTTCAACAAGAACAATACTGCATACATGCATCTGCTTTCTCAATTCTCCGTTTTAGAGCTTTTCGTCGACTTTCCTTTTGTTTAGAATAATAATATCTCATCTCTCTTTCTTCTTCCTTTTTCTGGTGGTTTCGAATAAGACGGTGAGTGATCGATGAACGGAGTGGTGGGTTTCGTTTTGTTAATTAAGGCACTTATTTGCTCTTATTAAAACAATAGTGATGGCTTGGAAAAAAGTACACAAGAACGATTGTCTTGTTCTATACGAAATTTTCTTTTGCTTGATCAATAAATAGATATTTATCAAATATGATGTATTAACCTAATCATATCTATTGTTTTTATTAAATAAATATATTTTGTTTAAATATAATTAAAAGCTTAGGAATCAATAAAACTTGCTCAAAATTTCGGGTCAAATTATTTATTAAGCCTTCAAAATTAATGAACTTAGAATTAGGGATTAACTTATGTTATATATTCTAACATTAGAGTCAGTTTAACTATTTTAATTTCGATATCATATGATCAAAGTTATTAAATTCAAGAATCAATGTTTTCAAAAATAGGTTAACTACTCATTTTCATTGAAAGAAAATTTAAACTATATCACATTTTCACTTTAATACATAAATGTTCACAACAAGTTCCATGAAATCCTATTGGCCATTGACCTATTTACAACATTACTGTACACCCAAATCATGTTTATTAGGCTAAAAGTGAGAGAAACCAATACATATATATATTGATCACAAGTCCAAAAGAAGTTGAAAGGATACAGAGATCCTAACTATATTGTTGAGTGGTTCAAGAGCTGTTTATGCTAAAACCTTGGAAAAGCCAATGTGGTAGCTTCTTTTCCTGATCAAATGTCGCACTAGAGCTGCTCACCGGAGTGCCAGGCCACTGCATGAGGCTGATGAATCAAGCTCCTTATTATGAACTGACTGAGAACTTGAACTGGAGTTCTTTAGCTTCCTCTTGCTCAAACCGCTGCCTCCGATCCCGATACCGAGTGTCAGTTCAACTTCACTATCTTCATCAGATCCTCCAATGCTCATCATCTGGTTAGTTCTGGAGCTAGGCCCTGCTTGGTCAAACCCCCTTGGTCTTGGATCACCTTGAACATGTAAACCGAACCCACTAGTAATTTGGTTCATGTCACAGCTAGTAGTGGTCCAAAACCTGTTCTTTTTTATCTCCTTTTTCAACTCATCCATTAGTATCTTCTGAACACTATAAAGCCGGTGAAGTTCCTGTACCTGCGGCGGTTCCCTTCGTCTGAGATCCATAAAGAAAAAGAAAACAAAAAGTTTTAACGTTTTCAATTCAGCATACCTGGTGTTTGAAGACATCTTCATGCATCAGCATCGTGTTCCTTATCGATTCCATGTTATGCCTGAAATGGTCTAACCATTGAACTTTTTACCAGAAAACAACAGATTTTCCACAGGAAAATTGCTAACTTTCCTTTCCTTTCCTTAACATCAACTTTTTCTCCTTGTCTGGTTCTTTATAGCGACTGCAAATCATGACCTTAACTTCCAAGCATCTGAGATAAGTCACCAGCAAACAGCAAAGAATCCTGCATGAAAGTAATAATAATACCTGCAGCTAAAGAAGTTGCCAGTTTCTGATTCTCTTTGAACATGTTCCCCAATCTGCAGATTGTTTTGACAGAGAAAAAGGATATTTGAGAGTTATCTTAGAGAAACAAGAAAGATGAACAAATTATAATCATGGGGTTAATAATTCAAGCTTGACAGGCTGTGAAAGGGGAGAGAAAGCTGATCTGATACAATATTAGTTTTGAATATGGTATATTTTGTTGGATTTTAGTTTCAAACTTTATTTGGAAATAAGATCAAAGAAGTGGGGTTGCTGTGTTTTTGATAAATTAATCCATTGTGTTGTGTATGGTAGTCAACATGCCAGTTCTAATTAAGATCTATTAGACACCAAAAGATTCCTTAAAAATCATATTATCCAATGATGATCAAGTGTAACCAATAAAATATTATGAAATATTGAGATTTGAGATGGATGCTTCACCCTTTTCCAAAAGCTATGTAATTTTAATAAAGATAGGGTTGGATTTAATATATTCAAATTCTAGTCATTTTAGATATTACGATTATTAAGTGATTTTATTGATTAAAGAAAATATTATTCTTTTTAGTGGAATTGAATTTAAACATTTACGTCTGCAGAGTGTGGTGTTAATAGATTACGAAAAATTATAAACAAATATTACTTTATAACTATCCAAACTATTCAGAAAAATCTATTTTTTTATTATTAATGTATGATGAATACAAGATAATATATGTTCAAATAAAAAAATATTTAAATATCTCGAGGCATTTACAAATGAAATAAACTTGATTAAGAGAATCGTCTCCATATCAAACTTTTACAATGACGATTTGAATTAGTCTCCATATTAAATCCATATTAAACTTTTACGACGACGACGATTTGAGTTAGTTAATTAATAAATTCTAAACTGATATATATATATAATTACAAAAGCAATATTAGTAAAGTATGAAAAGGCCAAAAGAAGTGAGGAAGGTAGGTTGAAGCATGCTTGTCTCTCAATCTTTACGGCCATGGATGGTGACTGATTGGATAGAGCCTCAAGGGATACGCACGCCTTGTTGACTTTGGGTGGCACAGGCAAACATTGTATACCCCATTTTCTTCAACACCCCCACGGCCTTTAGAGCACTAATAATATTATTACACATATATTATAGCTCAATTTCCATATATAATTCAATGTAAATTCAATTTATAAATTTTGAAAAAAATATTTTGGTTAAAATACCGTATTATAGGATGAGATTAGAGTGCACGTCCCACACCGAAATACATCATTAATGTGACACACTGATGCACACCACTAATTAAATTGTCTTTATTAAATATAATGACTAGGGATGGGCATGAGTCATTTTACATCCTTCATCCGACCTGATCCGACCCGAAAAATATATACCCTCTACTCGACCCGAACCCGACCCTACTTTTTGAGATAAAATCTCAACCCGACCAGACCCGAAATAATAAAAATCTTATTTTTATTATATAAAAACAGTGATTTAATTGAAAAAAAAAATATAGAGAGAGGAGTATTATTGTAATTATTCTTAAATATATAAGGTAAAATTATATTTTTCGGGCCGGGTCGGGTATTTTTCACCCTAAACCCGGATCTGACCTAACCCAAATATCACATTCTAAAAAATCCAACCCGACTCAAACCCGATTTTTTTAAAAAAAAACCTACTCGATCGAGTTGGGTCGGGTCGAAACCCATCGATTTAAGTCTCATGCCTATCCCTATCCATTAGACAATAAATACTAACTCCTTTATTATTATTTAATTTAATCATTAATCCTTTATTATTATTTAATTTTAATTTTAATAAGAATATAATTAATTTATATTTTTTTATTAAAAATTACAATTATTTTAGAATTTTTTATTTGTTTAGGATTGAAACACTTCATTTATATAAATTTGCATATTCATCCCAATAACAATCATCAAACTAATCGCCGACGATCCTTTTCATCGTCGAAAAATCATGTTACTTACATGTGGTTATGTAATGCCATCCCAACTAGATTCTTCCCATGATCATGTAAAATTTTTCACACCTGCATATTAGTTTGTTCAGTTGCTAAAGGAATTATTGATCATTTTCGATTTATATTTAATTGGAGCTCCTATTTTGATTAATGTTACATGTTTATAGATTCATCCTATACAAAGACACAATCTTCAACTCCTCTTATTGGAACTAGTATCGGAAGTGATTTTGTGCATTCACCACCAATGATAAAAAAATCCGGTGGTTCAAGCAATTTAAAGTCATTGTTTACATATGAAGAATTAACCGAGGCTACGGAAGAGGGATGGTTGTAAAGTAGTTAAAATTCGGTGGGGACTAGGTGAATGAAAATTTAAAACTGAGGTTGAAGAACATGATATTCCGACGATGAATAGGATTGTCGACGGTTGATTCTGATGATTGTTGATTCCAATCATAACAAATAAAAATTCTAGAAATAATTATAATTTTTAATATAATTATATTCATATCAGAATTTAAACTAAATAATAATAAAGGATTAATTATGGATAAATCATTATATTTTTTTCATATTTATGTAATAAGGACAATTGAATTACTAGTGTGCATCGGTGTGTAACGTTAGTGATATGTTTCGATGTATGACGTGCATTCTAGAATTTTTCTCATATCATAACATTATATTTCAATGAATTTAAAATAAAAATAATTAAAATTTATTTTATTAATTAAACAATCTATCACATTGGACAAATCCTTAATAAAATGTTTTTGGGGTGTGTATTATTTTATCGAAAATCTCATCCAACGTCTCAAACTCAACCACCTTTCTTTAACCTTATTTTCACTTGTTTCATTTTAGATTTTTCCATAATTTAATCTTGAAGCCGTGAAATTCAAAGGGATAGCCTTACGTGTTAAGACACATGTATTTCTGGATAAGACGACAACGATTTACTACATGATTTTGACAGGGTCTCCGATGTGCAACATTTTATCTCATTTAACTGTTAGAATTTCAGGTCAAAGGCTAAGGCTAAGAAGAAACAAAGGAATTAAAGGCCAAAGTAATGCCGAATTGTCAATCATATACCAATCGTACGCGGCAGCTACCTTGAATCTGGAGGTTGTGTATGCAATATTGTCTTTCTTTCTCGATCCCAGTTGACAAAAATGCATCATATTCAAGACACCAAAGTATAATTAATTTATTACATTGTTAGTGTTTTTTTTATTAAGAAAATTTTAATTCTTCATAAAAAAATTACAATGCAGAGACTAGACTAAATGAAACTTGTATTACAATTCTAAGAGTAATTAATTGTCATCATATGTATCCTATTATATTTAAAACTAAATTTTAGAATTTCTTTAGCTTATAATTACATAAAATGGGGGCTAAATAGAAATTCTATTTTCACCCAAAATATAGCTTTTACCATTTCCTTAATTCTAGAATTTTAGATTCTAAAGGGACTAAATTTGAAATTAAACCATTAAGGAGCCAGCCTCTCCGCCTGTTGGTACCTATGGGCTGACTTTTACATGGTTTTACGCGCATTATATTATATACACAATCTGATGGATTCTGCGTTGGAAACTTGTTCATTTGACCAATGAATTTTCCATAATTTGTTTTGGGAGACTTGTTCCTAGTCAACATAGGTACACTTTTGTTCTATATAAATTGATGGATTTCGTAACCCAAAACTCACAAAATAATCAAGGTTGCGAACTGAAGAACACTTTTAAGACATAAATTTTCTTATTTTGATCTGTTGGAGAAACACATGGGTTTGTCGAAGCTAGTTGGTGTGCCATGGTTGCTAGGGATCTTGTTCCTATGCAGCCTTTGCATGGCCGATGTTCATTACTATGACTTCTTTGTAAGTAACTGTTCATTTAGTTTTGCATTACTCTCATACCACATTTGCTAATCATTGTTTAATTATCGCAAGGTCCGAGAATCGAACTTTACAAAACTGTGCAACATGAAGCCGATGCTGGTCGTGAACGATAGTTATCCGGGACCGGAGATTCGGGTTCACAGGGGAGACACTGTGTTTGTCAACGTCCACAATCAAGGATCTTATGGCTTTACCATTCACTGGTAATAATACTATACTTTTCATTTGTTGATGATATCATCTCATCCACTATTTTGGTCGAATTAGGCACGGTGTTAAACAACCAAGGAATCCGTGGTCAGATGGCCCTGAGTTCGTAACGCAATGCCCGATTTAGCCAGGAACAAACTTCACCTTCGAAGTTGCACTGTCCGATGAAATAGGGACCCTGTGGTGGCACGCACATAGTGACTGGACTCGTGGCTCCGTCCATGGCGCCTTTGTAATTCTACCGGCGAAGCACGAAACTTATCCGTTCCACTCTCCTCATGCTGAACAGACAATCATACTTGGTAAGGGATCGACTTGCACACTTTGGTAATTTTTTGTATGATTCATCTGACCGTCGTATCAACTGTTAATGGGCGTAGAATCATGGTATAATGGAGACTATTTGCAATTGCTCCGAAATTCAACTTTAACCGGCCAAGCTATACCCCCACCAGACGCTTACGCTATCAATGGTCATTTAGGAGACACTACCGGATGCAATGGTACGTATAACCAAATTCTATCATCTATATCGGAATGATTATTACATGAACCTTGTTCACCATGTTATCACATGTTGCAGATACGATGTTCGGAATGGAAGTTAATCAACGGGAGACATACCTTCTCCGCATCATCAATGCTGCAATGAACGAAGACAAGTTCTTTTCCATTGCCAATCACACCCTCATCGTCGTTGCACAAGATGCCTCCTACGTTAAAAGGTTTGCAAGCGACTATATAATGATCAGTCCAGGACAAACCATGGATGTTTTGGTCCACGCAAACCAAAACATCGGCCAGTATTACATGGTCATGAGGAATTTCCACGACAGCGCTGCTATGTCCAACAATAACATCACTACTGGTGTTTTCCGGTACAAGAACAGTGTCGGCAGTAAAATTGCCATTACCAGACGTCTCAAACGCTACAAGTAGCTTCGTAAGACGAATTCGGAATTTGAGAGTCAGACAGAACCCGCCCTTGAATGTGCCGAGACAAATCGATCGACGAGTCTACATCGCAATTTCCACGACCTCCATTAACTGCACCAACCAAGAATGTCTTGACGTTTCTCCGACGAGATTCGTCGCGGCAATGAACGACGCGATCTTCCAATTCCCACATGTCGACATTCTCCAAGCATACTACAACAGGAGCATCAATGGTGTTTTCACCAAAGATTTCCCCCTTGAACCACCTGAATTCTATAACTTCACTGGACAATTGAATGGTATCAATCCGAACGTCAGCATGGGGACGAGAGATGTCACCCTAAACTACGGCAAAGTCGTCGAGATCGTCTTCCAAGCAACCCAGTTCGGTGCCGGAGGAAGTCATCCGCTTCATTTGCACGGTTTCAGTTTCTATTCGGTGGGGACTGGTTTAGGCAATTTCAATAATGTCACTGACCCCAAGTCCTACAACCTGGTCGATCCACCACTCATTAACAGTTTAACACCGTGCATGTTCAGGCGAGAGGTTGGGTTGCGCTCAGGTTTATTGCAAACAATCCTGGTAAGTTTTCATTAATCCAAGCAAGGAAATAAAAAAATATTCATCTGTATTAAATTTTATGTCCGTCTCTATTAATCAAGTGACCATGAATTAATTGTGTAAATTGTTTAATATTTCAGGTGTTTGGTTTATGCACTGTCACCTTGAAAGGCATAGCAGCTGGGGTATGGACACAGTTTTCATCGTGAAAAATGGGGCCAACGCAAAGACAAGCATCCGTCCACCGCCGGCCACCGGCATGCCTGTTTGTTCTTGAACTTGGAAGAAAAAGTAGCATTACTGAATGACTAACTGGTTTCCGTAGTGTCCATAAGATCATTTGATTTGTCAATAATATAATAATGAGTTTTAGAAAAAGGTTAGATGAAAATCTAAGAAAAATGCTCCTTTCTGTCTAAAGCTTTATGATTAATGAAGATATTCTATTTATTTTTATTCTAAATTCCAACGATACTACCATCTTAACTTATTCCATAAACAGTGAATATCATAAAATTATGAAATTTATTTGATAGATTTACACATGCAAAGACTTATGACAAATTTGGAAATTTAAAACTCATGAAAAGCTTTAACTATATTAATAAATTGTTATTTATCAAAATTAAATATCTATTTAAATATAAAAAATTAATAATATTTTTTAAATAATATATAATCTATTTGATTCTTACATCGTTTATGAGATTATTCTTTGGATAAAAGTTGAACTCAGTTAAGTACCCCATTAGAATGGCAACTCAACCCCTCGGCTTTCATTGTTTATGAGAGAAAATTTTAGAATGGTGTATATTCACTACAAATTTTATAAGGTAAAATTTGTAAATGAACATAAATTATATCAAAATGATCATTTTAGACACCAAACTTCCAAAAGTTAAATAATAAACATTAAACGTTAGATTTTATTACAAAATGAGCACAACACCATTATCTATCATTAAAGAGGTGATGTGACATGCTAAATTAATAGAAAATATCTCACTTGACCATTTTAATTATAACTAAAATTTCATTTTACTATTAATTTTATTTAAAATATTTTTTATTATGTTACTTAAATTGAAAACAAAATGGATATAAATAAATAAATTATACTACATAAATTACTTGACACATTATTAAAATTTAAGGATTATTTCGATTATTTTTATTTAAGTTTGGATGTATTTTTCTAATTAATGTGATACTATAATTTTCTGGATGTATTTTTTAAAATTGTGTTTAAACTTCTTTAACAAAGTCAAATGTTTGAATCATATCATTCAATAAAAAATAATTACATTGTTTGATAATTCAATATTTGGATCTCGAAAAATTATAAAAAATTATTTTACAAATACAATCATGATTAGTAAATAAATAATTATAAAATAATTTGATGAGTGAATAAATTTTAAATAGCTATAATTAGAATGAAATTTTAGTTATAATTGAGGGGTCAAAGGAGATATTTCCTATTAATTTAGCATGTCATGTCATCCCCTTAACAAAAATTTGAAGTTTAATATCTATTTTATAACTTTTAAAAATCCAATGATAAATTAAATTATTATTATTAAATTTAATGACCATTTATGAATTTGCCATATTTTATATTACTAATGTATATTGGTGCACATCATTAATACTACAGATCAGTGTGCAACACTCACTCTAGACCCATGTTTTTCATTCACAAAAATTGTTTATTTTTCATTTTTAAATTAAAAAAGGTGAATTAAAGATTTAATTAGAAATTATTTTTAAATTATAATTTTTGTTTATTTTATGTTTTTAATTTTTTGGGGTAAAATATACGTCTAATGTTTATTTCATTATTATTTAAGATGTTTAGTCATCAACAGTTGTTAAAAATAATTCTTTTCAGTACTTAACACATATCATTTTCTTTTACTTTTTTTTCCTGATTTTATTTAAAAAACCAAAATCTATAATTTTTTTAAACTACTTAAAATCTCTAAATTATTAAAAAAATTAAACTCCAATTCTCCAAATAACATATTCTAACGTCAAATCAACTATCATTAGTCATCTCTTATATAGTTGGATTTTTATCAATCGGTCACTCTTTTGTCGTTGTACGTCGTAACCCGAAACAAAATAATCACAACATTTTGTTTAATATCGATCGGTCACTTTAGGTGGGCCAGGTTTAAGGAGAATTTGTCGTCCCAATTTCCCCCTTCTCCATCCCACTATCCCTTTTAACCACTCCAAAACCATCCCATCTTTGACTCTCCTGCCCTCCTCCTCTAACTCCAGTTGTCCTCGAATCATTTTAAACTAAAATAAAGTGGATAGTTGGACTGCTTTTGAGGTTTTTCTTTAATTTTGCCCTTTTTCCAAGGCAATCTCACATTGTTGCTAGCTGGCTCCTCTTTCTCCTTCCTGCATGAAACGGAGCCACTGTTGCAATGAAGTATATCCGAGCTAATAGCTTGAAACGCTTGTTCTCGTTAAAGAGACGAAGTTTCGAAGAAGAAGAAGAAGGTGTTGTGCCAAAAGAACACGGGGTTTTCAAAGGAGAAGAAGACAAAGACGGCTGCAAAGGTGGTTTTGGGATTGCACCGGCTGCACAGAGACCTTCTTGGAGATGCTTCTCCTTTGAAGAGATTTTCGTCGCCACCGATGCTTTCAGCTCAGGTCTGCCTCCTTTGAATGGCTTCTTTGTGTTCGACTGCTTTTTTCTTATTAACATCTTCCATTTGATTTTGTTGTGTGTATAAAGCAGAGAATTTGGTCGGAAAAGGAGGGTATGCAGAGGTATACAGAGGAGTACTCAACGACGCCGAGGAAATTGCAGTGAAAAGGCTGACCAAGGCTTGTAGCGACGAAAGGAAAGTGAAGGATTTCTTGACGGAAATCGGCACAATCGGCCATGTCTGTCACCCGAATGTATCGGCACTTTTAGGCTGTTGTATCGACAATGGCCTTTATCTCGTCTTTCAGTTCTCTTCCCGTGGCTCCGTTGCTTCTCGTCTCCATGGTAATACTACCAGTCTCTTCGATTTCGTCTTTCAGTTCTCTTTTCTGGGTTTCATTCGAGTTTTTGTTCATGCAGATCCCAACTCGCCATCAATGGACTGGAAAACAAGGTATAAAATAGCAATCGGTACTGCAAGAGGACTCCATTACTTGCATAAAGTGTGCCAAAGAAGAATAATTCACCGCGACATCAAGTCTTCCAACATTCTATTGACTGCAGATTTCGAACCTCAGGTACCCGTTATCGAAGTTCTGGGTTTTTTTTTCCCGGTGTCCGAGTGTTAATTCTTTTCGAAAATTCACGTTTCAGATATCGGATTTTGGACTAGCAAAATGGCTTCCTTCTCAATGGACGCACCATTCCATTGCTCCAATTGAAGGAACATTTGGGTACTGTAATTCTTCAACAACTATACTCTCTTTGTTTTCCTTCTGGTCTGTAGATTTAGACCGAAATTCATGAAAGATTCAATGATGTTGTAGCCATCTAGCTCCCGAGTACTTCATGCACGGAACCGTGGATGAAAAGACAGACGTGTTTGCATTCGGGGTTTTCTTGTTAGAGATCATATCGGGGAGGAAACCGGTGGACGCCTCTCACCAAAGCTTGCACTGCTGGGTAAATGCCTGCAATTGCAGTTCCTTATTTTTTTTAACCATGAGCGTGATATCACCATGCCTTGCTTACCCTTTCGAACTCGACAGGCGAAACCATTGCTGAACCGTGAAGAGATGGAGACATTGGTGGACCCGAGGCTGGGAGGGTCCTTTGACAGTTCACAGCTAAAGCGACTCGCCTTCACGGCATCGCTCTGCATTCGAGCGCCCTCGGCGTGGCGTCCCACCATGACCGAGGTATTTGATTCAACTTTTTACGTGACCGATGACATATCTGCAAAGGAAATACTAACACATGGCATTCATGATACAGTTGTCTTTTTCCTTGTGACGAACCACATGAAGCAAATGTTGATGATGACTAAATAATCCATTTGTTTATTTTATATAAAATGATAGGTTTTGGAGTTGCTTATGAAGGGGAAACAGATAGAGAGCGGTGGGAAATGCCAGACGAAGAAAAACAAGAAGAATTCTGGGGATTTGAGGATATTGAATATGAATGTCACACTTCTTTCTCAGTTTCACCGGATCATTCTGCCTCTTCTGCTAGTTCTATGAGGGAAAGAAATTAAAAATAAATCCAAAACATGATTTAGACTCAATAGTATAATTGAAGCCAAAATCAATGTATAGTACTATAATTGGAATAAACCTAAAATGTAGTATATAACGTAATTTACCCTATAAAATACAATATGTACATTGTCTTGCTATTCACAAATTGTTCTACAGAAAAACTCGAAAAATAAATAAGATTCTAATTATTTAGAGATAAATAAAGAGTTAAATTGATCAATTTCATAAATTATTTATGATTAATTATTTAATCGATCAAATTTAAAAATAAATAAATCAATCAATTTTTACGAACTAAACCAACTTAACTAAATTAATTAAGCTTCCATATTTGTATGGATGAACAAGAAATTGACCAATAGAATAAGTAACTATTGCTACCAAATGAAAAGAAAATTTTTGAACATAAAAACCCCCAACCAAACATTAATTTCTACAAATAAAATAAAGTGATCATCAATAAATAATCAACGAACCAAAAAAAAAAAAAAAAGAATTAGGCCAATGAGTCACATTGTCATGCCAGCTCTGTTAAATGACATATCCCTAAAGGCTTGGGCTAGCTTGCCCTTGGTGTGGAACCCATGCCAGATGTATTCTTCAAATTATGATCATAACAATTTCCTACTATATATTAGATTTCAATATTAATTTTATCATGAATAACGATCGATAACGAATGAATACGTATACTTTTAAAAATTTGAACTTGTTAATCATAACTTATTAATGCTGTTTGAGACAATAATTCTATACTAGGTACATCATAATGATTGAGTGTATATATATATATATATATATATATATATATATATATATATATATATATATATATATACATTAATTGGAAAGGAATAAATAAAAAATATATATTTAGGTACATATTTATCAACAAAGTGTATGCAATAATTTAGTATTGCAAAAATGTAAGCAGGAACACATGGCGGTTGATGAACAGTTAGGCATGCCCTATTTGATTAATGCTTCCTCATAAAAATAAAAAAACAATTTAAGACCGCAGAAATTTGCGTTAGTTGAACGCTGCAAGTGCTTGTTGTTTAGGAATTGGGGCATCTTTAGCCTTATTTTATGTCTTAATTTAATATATATATATATATATATTCATTGGTTTGTGAAGTAGGGAAGTTGGTTTATCTTATGAAGACTCATAGGAACCGGTGGTGCAACCACAAAATACGATACGTGGGGCTTTGAGATGGCAAACAGTTGTTTCAAGTAAGAATATTATTACATTAATTGATTGACAAAATCTATAATTATTTGGTCTGGGCGAGTTTGATTAATTAAGCTATCCACCTCTATTAATTAATAAATTTACTTGAACACATCAAATATCATGTTATCATTGCAAAAAGGTATATTAAAATCAAGTGTTGTACGTTACAAAATAGAAATATTAAGTAAAGTTAGAGGTTTGAATCCTAAATATGAATTGAACAAAATTATTTTTGATAGATGAATTAAACAAATCGGGTTAGAATGATCATCCTTATAATAGATCTTTATAATATTCGATATCGATCAATGAGTTGAATTTAGGGATCAATCGATCCATGAGTTGAATACTAACTGTTATATCATAATTATTATTTTAAATTTTTATATATTTTTAAAATTTAATGCGTGACTAGATCCCTAAATTATTCCCATTTTCTCACTTTGATTTTTTGTATTTAATTGGAGATGTCACACAACATGTTCTGGCAGACGTTACATGCCAACCATTTTTCTAATGGCATTAGTAACAGTAGGGAGTAATCTTCGAAAAAAATAATTATGTTAGATCCTGATATAGATAAAAAAGTTAAAAAAAGGGGTCAAAGTGCTAGAAGTAGCATACTTTAGGGGGTCAATTTATACATTAAATGAAATAAAAATAATAGCAAATAAGAAAGGGGTAATAGATATTAAGATTCATTTTTATTATTTATAAAACAATATTAAGATTCAATTTTAAATTTATCTATTTTTAAATTTCAAATTGATAATATGACTGCACAAACCGATTTAAGTAGACTAAATTTTATGGCAAATCTTGTCGATATAAATACCAAATACTTACTGGTTTTGTTAGAATTTATCAAAAAGTCATTATCGAAAGGATTTGTGGGTGATCAAAATGTCAACATGTTAAAAGTTGAGTGGCCATTTAAGTAGTTTATTCTTCAATTCCAGGAAACTAAAACCCAAATAACTAATTACCAAATTCTGTTTAAAAAATTACTAGAGATTTTTTTATACTCAAACAAAGCAATAGCAAATAGCAAGAGAAGAAGAAAATCATGAACAAGTCAATTCTCATCCCTATGTTTTGTTTTGCCCGACTGAACTAAAGATACCAGGTCGATGAGGCAGCACCAGAAGTTTCGATTGTTTCACGCCCATAAATGAAGATTGGAGCTTCGAAGATGGTGATGCTTTGCTTCATGTCAACCTTTGCCAAATAATGAGGTACACTGTAAATGCTCGATTGTTTGTCTATAGTAAACATCAAAATTTTTTATGATGATTGCTTCAGGGTTAAGCACTCGGTGCTTCGAGCCTGAAAATATGAATAGCGTGAACCAATGTGCCCTGTATTAGCAAGAGTTATAGCAGGAATACTCGAGCGAGAGTGGCTGATAAAGGCTCCCCACTCGAGTCGATCAAGACAAGTTTACTATTACAGAAAAAGAAAGCTCACATGAGAAACAAAAAATTAAATATTTTTTGTAGGGATTGCTCTACCTTTGAATTCCTTCTCCAACTTCCATTCTGAAAAAAGTTGCCAATCTTCACCGGTGAGCCAACTTCCTTCGATAGAATATCCAAAATTACCTAGTGCAGGGTACTAAGTTTCAATCAACTATGAACGTGTAACATCCGCAATACCGAGTTAGTGACCAAATTGTAAAGTTTCAGAATTTGGTGACTAAAGTATAAGAATGAAATAGTTCAATGATTATTGGATATATATGATGAAGGTTATTTAGTAATTAGTAAAGGAAATAAAGGGCAAAAGGGTCAATTGACCAAGAAATGAATAAAAAAATGGGATTGGTAAGGATAAAGGCACGTGGAAAGGGAAAGAGTTCTCCAGAGTTCTCTTCTCCTTTCTTCTTCTTCTTCACGTGGAAGCCAAGAGCCAAAGGTAAGTTTCTTTGTTTATAATTGAATTGTTGATTTTAAGGTTAGGTTTTAATTATTAGATGATAACTAAGCTTAAGGAAAGCTTAAATCATCTTAAAAGCAAAGGATGGTGGAGTTAGGAGAGATTAAAGATTTAGAGTTTACAAATGAAATCTTGGAATAAAGTTCATTTCTTAGATTGGAAGTTAAATTTGACTTGTCAATGGTTAAATTAAGAGATTTGGAGTGATAGAATTGGATTTATATCATATAGAAAATTTGGTATGATTCTTGAATCTCATAAAAAAGATAGGATTTTGAGGTTAAAGATGATTTACATGGATATAAGTTGGTTCAAGTTATAGTAGTTGAGTTTAATGTCATAAAAGGGGCTTAAAATAGAAGAATTAAGGGAAGAGTTAATGATTTACGTGCTAAAATGTCAGTTCTGGGCAATGTGCATCGATGCACATTCATTGTGCACCGATGCATCGATGATAAATACCAGAAATTGTTTAAGGTGCATCGATGCACATGCAGTGCATCGATGCATGAATTTAAATAGAAAACATCGAATGGGATTTATGCATCGATGCATAAGGAGTGCATCGATGCATCTCCATTAAATACAAACATCGAATAGGATTTATGCATCGATGCATGGTGTAGTGCATCGATGCATACCTTCATTAAAAGATGAAATTGGCTTTTCTTTGAGACTAAGGAGTGATAGTTTCGAATATATCAATCAGTATACTGATAAGTATTAATGTATCATTATGTAGATATAGAATGAAAGCTTGTTCCGGAACAAACTAAGGATTAGGATTGATTCAAACAACGAGGCCCAGGTGAGTGCATACTAGTGATATGTAGTGTTTAATGGAAATAAGACTTGCGATGAGTCTATTTCCTAGAGTAATATGCATGAAGTCATGGACATGATTATGTGTGGTTATAATTATATGTGATTATCTGTATTACATTGATTGTATGTATGCATGACTAAAGATAATGATATGCTTTGTATATGCTATATGATGTATGTAAGACTTTAATATGTAATAATGGAAGAACATGAGATAAGTTATATGATAGAGTCATAAGAAATGAAATGAATATGAGAGAATAAGATAATAAAGTATAAGTTATATGATATGGTATAAGTAATTATACGAGAAATATTAGGAGACTCTAAGAGAATAGTATGAATTCGAGGGCATAAATAAGGATACATAAGTAATATAGGGAAGATTGATAAATTAAAGGAAACTATGGTTTATGTATTATAGTGAAGAGCTACAAAGTTTTATTAAAGAGTATTGTGGAAGTCATGAGAAATTGAACTAAATAAATAGATGGTTGATGTGAATAAAAAGGGAAAATGATATAAAATAAGTTATGAAATTATAGGAATATAGAAGATAAGTCGAGAGATGTAGGGAAATAGAAATATATGTTTATTAAGGGTCATAGGAGAACAAGTATATGTAATATGATAATGAAATATAAGACTATGTGGATACATGGTTATGAGATAAAATATGTAATAATAGGAAAATATGATGAAAGTGAGTTTATAAGAATTGATATGAACTAGGTAAACATGGGTAACAGTATATGCATAATGGAAACATGAGTTGGACAAGTACTTAGTGGTATGATTTATTATGAGAATTAGTATAATGGAGCTATATGAAAAGATTATAATGAATATATGAAATTAAATTAAGTAAAGAGATTAAATTAGTACCTAAATAAAAATACTATTAAATGATATATGTTTAGAAATACATCATAATTTATAATCTATGGGAATACAAAGAAATAGAGCATAATGTAGATAATATGATATCTGTTATTATATATCTATATGATATATGTCATCAGGTAATATGAAAGAACTCTGAAAATTGATATAAGCTAGGAGGAAGTGTTCTATGTGTTATATGTAGCATATATGATCTTATGTGAACAAGATATGATAAGTATGTTTACATGAATAAATGTGATTGGGTGAGAAATGATAGAAATTATATGAAAACATGATATATGTGACATGAGAATGATATGAAAATGATCTACGTGTAAGTGAACTATGTGACTATGTGATAATATGAAACGAAGCTATGTGATACGTGATATGGGAAGTGAATTACAAGTTTATGTGAAATGATAAGTATAAAAGAAAATGCCCATGTTATGTGTCTTGAGAGCTAGGGGTATAGTTGGCATGCCAAGAGTAGAGGGTCTACGCGGTCCTTCGGGACAATATTCTACGCGGTCCTTCGGGATATATATATATTCTTTGGAACATGTGTGAAGTCTGGTGAGACACATATATGATCCCTAGCATATGTATATGATTCTTAAGGAATTCTATGTGGTCCTTATGGACATCATTATATGGCACTACGGTGTAATTCTACGCAGCACTTCGGTGCATTTATACGAGCTGTGGTGACAGCATAGTGCACAACCTCACAATACTCAGATACCTTAGGTTCTCAATATGATATCATGGGCCAAGAAACTCATTAATACAAATTCATGAATGTTAAAGTAATATGCTTACAGGTATGGATATTGGTGATATGAGAACAATGTATGTGATATATGTATATGATTTGTGATATGATGTTGTGTGTGTATAGTGTTTGATTGAAAAGGTTAACCATAAAAGTATGTGACTACATGATAAACTGTTAATGATGAATTATGTGTATGTATGTATTTATTGTAATTAATCTGATACGAGTTTATAGGATACAAAGAATGCATGGTATTGGTATAACATGATAGAACAGAATATGCATGTATTGATATATGTTATAAAGTGCATTATAAGTTGTTATGCCTCACTAAGTCTTCGACTTAGCGTGTGATTGTTTCACACGTAGGTTTCGAGAAGAGTAAAGAGTAATGCGGAGCAAGACAGGTCAGTTCTCCTTACCAAATGTCGGATCAGAAAATATATGTACTGTTTATAGAGTGTAGTTGGCATGTAGTCTAAAGATATAAATTATATGAACTCTGATATATTTTGTAAACGTTTTGAATAAGTTAAATGTTATCAAAGTTTTTAAATTACTCACTATTTTATACGAATAAATGTTTGAAAAGTCAATGTGACACTTCGGACTCGTATCCGGGTCGGATACGGGTTGGGGGTGTTACAGAACACTTCAAGCAATATAAATCATGTGTATATGAAGTTTCTAGTCAACAAGCATTTTTCTTGAAAACCCCGTGTCTAACACTGATCTCCGACACATGGATACGGAATATGACCTCCAAGGATCCTCCAAATACATGGAAAACCTTAGAAAAGTCTAACCATACCTGTATCATATATACATATCCATGTCTGACACTTACACCCGAGTCCGAGCAACGTTGGTGGGTACTAAGCTCAAAGGTATACTAGCTTTGAATGTCTCAACCTTCTCAATGTATCCCTCATTAGCCCTTTGAACTCCCAATACCGAAAGCAAATAAGATGGAGCTACAAGTTTCATATCAGTATCTTGAAGCATAAAAAACAATAAAGAGGACCTCACATACCATAATGCTTAAAGAATCATTTAAGAAATATTTTTGCTCCATAAGAACAACCTCCTCAAAGAATTTAGACAGACGACCTTCGACCATTTTGTCTATGACCATCTGAGACTTTCCAGTACTTTCAGCCTGACATACAAAATAAATTAGTATTCACAAAAATGAAGTCTTAAGACTGGATGATCATATGTTTATTGCGAGGATTATCCATACAATGTGATGCCATTATCCACACAAAATAATTATATATACCTGACACGTTAGAATCTCAAAAAGTGTAGTGTGATTATCACATAAAAATCAAATTGGTATCCATAATTTACAGATACCTGAGATTTTAGAATCTCGATTCATTGTTAAGTGCATCAGAGGTCACAAATTCCTTTGTTAAGAATAATGGTTTTACTGCCACAATATGCATTGCTAGCTCTGAGCCAACCTTCTGGAGGGCATCCACTTGAGAAATCTCATTCTCAGCTTCGAGAGATAAAATTCCAGCGATTCGACCTAAACCTACAACCACAAAAGAAAATTATTATATCGTTGTCGGGCCCAAATTCAATTTTTCCTATGAGGCAGTAGATAACATGTTGAAAGCTGGGGGGGGGAGGGGGGGGGGGAAGCACACGCTCCATAAAAATGTTGCCTATGAAGCAATGCAAAACTGGAAGAAAAAAAAAACACTACCTGGTTGAGGACATCTATGGAGGTAAGCAGAAATAACACCGCTTGAAGATGTTGACATCACAACGCCCCTCCTCAGTTTTATATTCTCACCTATTATTGCAGCCACTTCTGTAACTGCATTTTGAATGGTTGTCTCCCCGCTAATTTTTGGATGGTCAAGATTTAATTTTAAGTCCTGGTAGCAATAATCATGGGATTTCAGATGGCAATTCCAGTCAAAGTTGCAAAAGCGCGGAAGATTGGATATATGCTCAATAAAATACTAACATAAGTAACTTATTCTAACCTACCAGATCTTTTTACTCACAGGTTTGATGGGGAAATACATGTTTAAACAAGAACAAGCTCGTCACAAAAGTTAAAATACAGTCCAATTTTTCATACCCCTAAAAGAATGTCGGACATGCATCCTTAGATGAGATCCTAAGACAATTTATGTATGCAAAAGGGTAAAAACGAACAAAAATCTCATGCCGGTTTAATAAGTAAAAAATAACAAGCTCTTAGAATAGAAATTTCTAACCTCCAAACACTCGGGACCAAACGAAAAAACCCCATGAACCTGTTGGGAAGAGTTTTCAACCAACAAAGCTTGCTTTGCCAATGCCAAAGCCTGTATGAAACACAATATCAGTAAATTACGAGCAATAATACAGTACAAAAAGTAACAACAATAATGCAACCAATGGAAATAGAGCATAATATTCAAATTAACTGAATACAAACAAAAACTTCCAAGAATAGACTTCAAATTCAATTATGCATAAACAAAAAAATCATTGATCCCCCGGTTACCAGGTACTCAAAAATTTAATTCTTTGCAACAAAATCCGTCTCGCAAATAAGTTCGATTACAGCAGCCTTGCCCTCATTTTGGGCCAAAGCAAGCAGACCCTCGGTAGCAGCCCTTGATGACTTCTTCATGGCCAAAACTTTTCCTCTTTTCCTCAATTCTTTCTGTGCAGCCTCTGCATATACAATCAAAAACCATAATCCAAAAGGTAAACAAAAAGGGAAAAACAAAATATCAGAGCAAAACAAAGTCAGGGTATAGTATATTCTATACCAATATCCCAATTGCAATCAACAAGAGAAGCCTTGACATCCTTTATGGGAGCACTTGTTCTTTCCCTGAGTTGCTTAATAAGGCTCATTTGTTCAGCAGAAGAAGATGATGTCTGAGAGTTGAACCTTCTCGAAACCCAATACAAGTAGGCATTTTTTGAGGCTTTGGTGTTTGTTGATTGAGCAAAGGAGGCTCCTTTGGTTGCCCAAGTAGAGTATCCATGTCCACTACAAATATTCAGCCTGGTGTGGTACAATAAGGTCCCAAGTGGATGCTTTGAATTCCTGAAGAAAGCCATTTTTCTATACCCCTTATATCTTTGCTGCAAATAACAATATTTCATGAGAATTTCATAAGAAAAAGGACCTACCAGCGTTGTCGGGCGTCGGGTAAAGGAGAAGCAGGAGACTCGAGATTCAACAAAACCCTGAACCCTGAAGAGAAAAAGGCCAGGGAGCTTGTGATGCTTTGTGAAGTGTTAGATCCAACGGCCAAATTTTATTTTTCTCTTACGGCTAGGATTAATCATATCATGTTATATATAATAATAATAAAAAATCACTTTTTTAAGTCATTAAATATGTGGAGCACTATAGCAAAATCACAAAGATAATGAGATAGGAAAAAAAATTCACCTATTGTAGCTCAAACTTATTCTATGAAAAAAAGTTACTTTAAACAATAATACAAGGAAGATTCATAGAGTAGAGGGCGTCTTTATAAAGATAGGATTATGAGACGGGTTTTATATAGTTTGAGCGATATAGAAAAAGATGATTATATTGAAAGTTTTTGAATATATACAGTAAGAGAAAATATATATGTTATTCGAATGTCTTTTTAAAAATATCATCATTCAAATATATTCTATCATATACAGTAGCAAAAATAATTCTCCCTGCACTCTAAATGATAAAAATTTATATGTATTATATTATGGGGTCCAACTTTGTCGGAGCATCACATTAATATTATCACTTAGGTTATTTTAAAACAATTCTAATTAATATGGAGTGATATAATATGATTAAAAAATTATTAAATTTGATAAAATAATTACTTTCGTCTTTATTATTTATTTTTAAAATATTTTAATTTTATTTTTGGATAAAAATGTTTATATTTTAAAGTGTTTTTCATTTATTAACTAACAATTTCTATCTATAAAAGAATTTTTTTACTTGAAAATGAAATATTAAGTTCTAAAATGTTTAAAAAAATAAATATCAAAATAATTATTTTATAAATAGTAAGGGTTAATTTTGATATTATGCTAAACAATTTAACCCACAGTAATATTTCTCTTTCTTCGATCAAAAAAGAAATATTTTTCTCATACACCCAAATGACATGGGCATATGGTGTTATGCATTCCAAATTCCATAAACCCCATCTCCAACCTATTGAAGCGCCGCCGCCGCCGAATTGTGCATCACCGGTACAATCTTCTCCTCCGACGTGGCCTGTTGTCTCTTAATCTTGTTGTCTTATTGTTTCGAAAACCATTAATAACAAGACAATAAAGACTTCACTCTCAATTCAGTGTTTGGTAATGAGACTGCAATCTCTCATTTTCCGCCCAATCACTCACTTCTCTTCCAAGACCTCAAAATTGCATTCTCTCAGCAACCCTCCCTCTTCCTCCCTCAAAGATTTCTCCGTTTCCGATGAAATCCACTTCATTCTCAACTCTGTTAACCCCGTGGAACCCGCATTGGAACCTCTGCTCCCTTTCCTTTCTCCCGATATCGTCACTTCCGTTATCCGAAACCAACCCAACCCTCAAATGGGTTTCCGTTTCTTCATCTGGGCGATGCAGAGGAAGCGCCTACACAGCTACGCATCCGAAAAGCTTGTTCTCGACATGTTGATCCGCAAGGACAATGCCTTCGACATGTTATGGCAAACTCTCGAGGAAGTCAAGGAATGCGGAGTTGTGATCGCGCCCAACGTCTTTAAGATCTTGATCTCGGGGTATTGGAAGATGGGTTTCGAGGAAAAAGCCGTGGAGTGTTTCGAGAAGATGAAAGGTTTTGATTGCAAGCCTGATTTGTTTACTTTCAATGCTATATTATACGTTTTGATTCGTAAGAAGGTACTTTTGTTAGCTTTAGCTGTTTACAATCAGATGTTGAAGTCTAATCATACGCCTAACAAAGCTACTTTTAGTATTTTGCTTAATGGCTTGTGTAAAGACGGGAAAACTGAGGATGCACTTAAGTTGTTCGATGAAATGACTCTGAGGGGTATAGATCCAAATAGGTGTATATATACCATAATCATTTCGGCTTTGTGCGGAGCTGAAAGGGCTGATGATGCTTGTAGGTTGTTAGGTAAGATGAAGGAGAGTGGCTGTTCCCCTGATTTTGTTGCTTATAATGCTTTGCTTCATGGGTTTTGTGAGTTGGGTCGGGTTGATGAAGCTATAGCACTTTTGCAGTCTTTTCAAAAGGACGGCTTTGCACTCGATTTACGCTGTTATAGTAGTTTTATTAACAGTTTGTTTAAAGCTAGGAGATATGAGGAAGCCACTGAATGGTATACAAAGATGACTGAGGAGAATATTACGCCTGATGTCGTTTTATATGCAATCATGCTCCAGGGTTTATCAAAAGCAGGCAAAGTTGATGATGCAATGAAGTTGTTGAATGAGATGAATGAAAGAGGTTTAGTTCCCGATACCTACTGTTACAATGCTGTGATTAAAGGGTTTTGTGGCATTGGTCTTTTGGATCAAGCACGTTCCCTTAAGCTTGAGATTTCAAAACATGATTGCTTTCCTAATACCTGCACTTACACGATTCTCATTAGTGGTATGTGCAGGAATGGGTTGGTTGGGGAGGCTCAGCAAATTTTTGATGAGATGGAAAAGCTGGGATGTTATCCCTCAGTTCATACATTTAATGCTCTTATTCATGGACTTTCTATGGCTGGTCAGCTTGAGAAAGCAAACCTTCTGTTTTACAAAATGGAAATAGGGAGAAATCCTTCGTTGTTTCTTTGGCTTTCTCATGGACCCTCACGAGTTCTTGACAATTCAAGCCTACGAACTATGGTCGAGCAACTTTATGAGTCTGGAAAGATTCTTAAGGCATACAGGATTCTTATGCAACTCGCTGATGGTGGGAATGTACCCGACATCTTTACTTACAACATATTGATCCATGGGTTTTGCAAAGAAGGCAACATTAATGGTGCTTTCAAGCTGTTCAAGGAGATGCAACTCAAGGGGATTTCTCCTGATAATGTGACCTATGGAACTCTTATTAATGGTTTCCAGAGAGCTGGAAGAGAAGATGATGCCTTTAGAATCTTTGATCAAATGGAAAAGAATGGGTGTAAACCCAGTTTGGCAGTTTATAAATCACTTATGACTTGGTCATGTCGAAGAAGGAAGGTTTCATTAGCTTTTAATCTTTGGTTGAAATATCTGAGCAGCCTTCCTGGTCGGGAAGATGCAGTTATCAAAGAAATTGAAAAACATTTTGTTGAGGGAGAAGTAGAAAAGGCAATTCTGCATTTGCTCGATCTGGACTTCAAATTAAATAATTTTAGTTTAGCACCCTATACAATCTGGCTTATTGGGTTCTGTCAAGTAAGAAAAGTTGAAGAAGCTTTGAAGATATTCTTTATTCTGGATGAAAGAAAGATTACTGTCCCCCCTCCTAGTTGTGTAAAGTTGATAGTTGGTCTGTGCAAAGAAGGAAATTTGGACCAGGCAGTTGATCTGTTCCTATATACACTAGAAAAGGGTTACAAATTAATGCCTAGAGTTTGCAACTATTTGCTTAGGTCTCTTCTTCGGTCTAAAGATAAACAGATGCTTGCCCTTGATCTTTTGAATCAAATGAACTCTCACAGATATGATTTGGATGCATACCTTTATGGATTTACCAAGTCTCTTTTGTATAGACATCGGGATACATGGAAGATGAGATGTCTGGCACCAGGATGAATTTTCAACTAATGTGACGTGAAGGTTGCAGAATATATATCTTTTGGCTACTGTAGAGGCTTTTGACTCAACTTATTCAGGATTAATGTGGCTGATTCCTATTTTAGGATCAATACTGGATTTCATTGAAATTGGCTAAAGAGGCTTTTAGTTCAGAGTAATGATCTTTCAAGCCTGAACTTCGCCAATCTTCTGTTTGCATGATTTCATCATGTAATCCTTGTACAACAAGGACCAAGGAGCCTGTCACATTTTTCTTTTCATCTCTCTTTTGTATACTTTTCTTTGATTTCAATACTGGAGTTCAATTTTCAGTGGAGTGATTCAAGAATAACAAGAAGTTTTTGGAAAATGGATGGCATCAAACTTTTGTATGCATCCTTGTGACTGTACACCGATTTAGTTTGTAAATTTAATTTGTCAGAAAAGTAGGAAAAGTTCATCTACATGAATAAAAGCTGCTTCACCGTTAATTAATTGCCATCATCTTTCTTTGTGAATTTTCTCTTTAGTTTGGCTTATAATTGTGTTGCAGGGTTTCTAATTGGTATTTTTAAACTTGTTTACCATGTGATGAAAAATCGGTGTGACTATTATTACATTTTATGCTATTTTAACCTCCTTTTTTACTTTCTTCTTTCAGATGGTTGTGGTTTGTAAATGATGTTTATCAACTTGTTGGCCTATATTACTACTTCTGATGCTGAATGCTAATAATTTGTGAATGGCATATGATGTAATCAATCATTCAGATAACGCAATGTTTTTCTTGTTCATCTCCTTATATTAAGAGGAGCTGTGACTGCTCTGTACATGCTCAATTTTAATGATCCAGATATGTGTTTCCTAGTACCTGGTCTTCTTTCCTCTGTTGTATGCTTTGCCGCAAACTGAAACTTGAGGAAGGGGAAGGAAATACAGAGGAATTCTTTGAAAGTCCCAGATGCAAATGAATGGGGGTTTGGCACTTAGTTAAGTTGCCTTTTAATTTTTGTTTCATTTTGGTTGCTGTTTTTTTTCTAGTTGACTCTTGTGACAGGATACTCCAGATTTAAGTGAACTCTGCATATCAGCTGCTGGTAGCACTTGAATAAATTGATATAGGATTATTGAGATGGAAGAGGAAAAAGTAAGAAGAAGAATTTCAGCAAAGAGCCTACTAGTGGTCTCAAGAGAAAATAAGCAGCCATGAACAAGAAGGACGAGGCAGCAAGTATATAACATTTTGGAAGTAATCAGACTGAAGAAGTTGCAGGCAAGAGATACATCTAATGTTCTGCAGAGAATGTCTTAATTTCTTCCCTCACTGGTATTGAGGCGGAGTGATCTTTCTGGGGAGTAAGTTTTTACTCTCTAATGGTGATCAAAACAAAGTTTGGTGATATGTCGGTCTCAGGTAAAAAGCAGACAGTCATGAGCAAGGTATTTGGATGTACTGCATTGTTGTTCAGTTATGTTTATGTTTGATTTGCATGTTTTGTGCCTTGAACTAAACATCTATTATATAAATTGTTCGATTGTTATAACCAAATCATGAGTTCTCATTAGTCCTAGCAACTTTGGATACGATTCAATAACATGATGTGAACAGAGCATGAAAATGTAACACAAATATGGTAGGAATCCATGAATGTGCCATAATACATGAATTATTATGCTTGAAAATATACAAAAACGACAACAGTTCACAAATTGTCAGGTCAGTTGCTATTGCTAGCTGCTGTTTTAGAGGAAGTTACAGATATGGGTGACCCATATGTATATAAAATGTAAACTGCTAAACAAAATTATGACGCATGCAAATATATGAACATGCTAAACTGTTTTAGAGGAAGTTACGAATTGTCAGGTTGGTGCTTACACTAGCTGTTTTGTCAGGAGAAACTGTAGTTGTGAGTGATCCAGATGCATAGGATAGATTTTAAATTCCTTTTGTGAGTAAGAGTTGAAAACTAGCTTGTTTTTCCAAGGTAGTTTAAGCAGTTGGTATAGGAAGCTGTGGAGATTCATTTTGTTGAGCAATTACCCAAAGAAGCAAATTATATCCTAACCATTCTTTACTGATTTGTTGATATTCTATCTTTAACTTTTTAATATTTTTGATTGAATGCAGATCTAGAAGCGTTCTATTATTTGGACGATGCTGTTGGCTAGGTACATTTCTTAAAAGTCAAAAGTTACCTGCTTGTTGTGCTTTCATGATGTCTCAAAGGTGGTGGTCGTTGTTAGGTTGTAGTCGCATCTAGGTGTGCTTGTGCTTGTGCTGTGTGTGCATCAAGTGTTATTGTGGCAAAGCATGTTATTGCCTCAGCACCATGGTTTTTGCAAATTAATCTGAGAAGGTCAAGGATACTGAAAGAGCTCCTGATGCCATTCCTTGTGGTGTTTACCCCTATTTTTCTTCCATTGGTATATATGCAATTTCTTTCTTAATTCTGGTATCATACAGGTCAGCTTTTAAGAATTTTTAGCCGAGTTGTTTTGGACTTCGGGTCAGCGATTTCACCTTCTATATTACCCCCTTTTTTTTCATTTATGACCTGCTTAATGCTTAAAGTATACTCATTTTGTTGACAATGGGTCCTTTGTAATAATATGATCTTTGAGTCATTTTTCATATTGGATGCTTCTATCCATTCTAATGTTCGTGCAATATGTACTCATCGGCAGGCAACACCCCAAGTCCTAAACATTCATTGAGTTAAACTGTGTTATGAAAAACTTGCTGAACTAGTAATCTGACACTATCTTTGTGCTTGGATGTGTTGTATTTCTTAGCTTTGACCTAGAGGAGTTAAATCTATTTATATAGACATGTAACATGCAGGATTTCTCCAAGAATTCACTATTGCTTTCGTCACCTGCCTCTCTATAACTCAAAGAATTGAATAGGAGTTTTGATGAGGACGAAAGTGATGAAGTTGAGTGCAACAAAGCCACCAGATTCAACATTTTCATGGCTTCAAAGAACGACTATTTCAGGTCAATATGCTGAGTCAGTAACAAGTACTAAACCGATGTATAGACTTTCATGATGAATCCTCTATCATTGTCGTGTTCGGTATGCAGTATAAATATTTGAGTACAATGATAATGGCATCCTTCTCTAGGTAAATCCTTTCAACAATGTTGAGATTTAAGAATACAAAGTAGAATGTTGAGTTTTCAGGTTAACACAGCCCGTGCAAGTGAAAAAAGAATAGAATGATGTAAATTTCCACCTGTAAGCTCGTTCTAGGATGACGAGTACTGAACTCTGTTAGCCTCTAACATTACTGATACTTCATTCTCTGCGTCGCAAACTGGCATGAATTGAGCTTCAAGATCAGTGATAACTTCTTCCATGCTTGTTGGCATTTGGTCTACATAAACGGTAAAACCAGGTGTTTCGTCTTTAGCTTCGTCACTGACATTCGCCATCTCTTTCTTTCCGACTTCAACTTGTCCTGCAGTCTATGCTCATTTTCTCGTGCTTGTTAATCATTTACTTCATGCTTATTTTCTCCGTTTCCGCCTCGTCTTCTTCATCATCGACATCTCCAACAGTAACTTTTATCTACTATAGTTTGTATTTGTTTTAGAATTTTCTTATGCCAAATTCATCTTAATCTTGGTTTCTTCTTGTTCAGTTTTATATTCTTATAAATCGAGAATTCCTTTTTCCTTCCGGACATGCCTTACTCCTCCGATATCATCATCCATAACTCCCTGATCAAGACTGCTTTGGTTGGCATAGCCAATAGTAGTCCAAGGATGAAAAAGTATTCCAGAAAAGGCCCATTGTGATGTTTGAGGTGAAGGCAGAGGTATATTCGGTCTATCATTTTGAGAATAAGAATAGAACGATGAATTCATCGGAGACGATTGCATTGCAAAAATACCATCATCACCAAAATGGTGTACTGGTGAATAAGTTTCAATTCGGATGGTTTGAAGTGATTGAGATCTCTCAACTGAAGCCGCTGGACCGCCACCTGATCTAAGCTAATTTACTTTCAATGCGGACTTGGGATTCGATTGAATCACTGCTGGGGAGAAGGACGAGGGCGAAACTAATACCAGGGCTAGCTTTCTTCAAGGGAGTGAAAGACGGTGTTATAAACGAATCTAACAACAGCTGTGGAAACTCTTTAAAGATATTGTGATTTTTAAGGAACAAATCACGTCCGCTACAACCGTTATGCATTGATTATTTAGTATAAACTACTTAAGGTTGTGTTGAATGTTTTCTTAAATAAGGTTACATAAGAGGAACAACAATAGGAGCAGGTGGAACCCATTGTTGAGTAGGTGAACACTCCCAGACACTTTGCTATAACTCAAACTGAAATGCTGGGGAACCCAAGTTTTTCCTTTGGACTCCATTCCTCTCGACGCCTCCCTCTGGTTTTCCTTGACTGCATTCTTCGCTTCTTTCACTTTCTACCAATTCCGACTCATTATGGCCTCACTTACATTGCTCCACACGGCTGCTGATTCGGTCGATTCCACCCGCTAACAAAACACAAAAAAAAAATTCATTCCTACAAAAAAGAAGAGATTTATTTCTTTTCGTTCATTAAGGAATTTACCTGCAGATCTTTAACTACAGAAGTTCACAGCTCTGAATACACTTCTTCTGCATTGTATATAACCCTCAACTCCCCGCTATTATTGTCCTTTACTGTCACTGTTCTGCATTCAATACATATGAGATATTTAAAGGAAGCTGATAGGGAAAAAGGAGAATATTTAAATACCTATCCCAATGGCCATCAAGTTCGAAAAGGATCCTCTTTGTTGATGTTTCAAAGATCTTTCCTTTAAGTGATCTGTGGCTTCGTCTAAGGCCAAGAAAAGACTTGGGTCCGTATTGTAACTCGGCTTCGAACTCGGTTTCTTTGCACCCGACTCCAACATTTCCAGCCCAATCAGCTCCGGGCAGCGGAAGAAATCTTATCAAAAGGTTGGGGGAGTTCATTTCATACGTCTCGCCTCGACTCGAGAGCTTCAGCTGCCTCTTCCCTCGGACCTTGACGTCCACTGAAGCACCTACAATAACATCATTATCATTAAACATAGACAAAAGCATTTTTATATATAAGCCAATGACATACGAAGATGAACACGAACACGAACCAGTGAACTTTGAGATGCATTGTTGACACCAGATGAGTTCAATGTTATGTTCCTTCGTCAGTAGCATGCAGTGCCGAAACCGGTAGATGGTGAGAAATCTGTTTTCAAATTTGGAGTAAAATGAAACAAATAATCACGCGAGGGAGCAATAAACCGAAAAGGCTCACCTGCTCGAGGACGACATTGAGAGTGGCCCTCGAGACGTGATGAGTCTCACCGAGAACTAGATTGAAAGGGACGACCCCGAATACTAGAGGACGAGACGCGGATATGCTAAAAGCCACGACCGATAAGAATCTTTCGAGGGGGTTGTCGGGAACGTTACATCGGGTCAGAAGCATGTCGGCGCCGGTACAATACACTTGTTCTCCATAGCACTGAAGATGTGACTAGGGTAAGTTGAACAGAGGTGGTAGCTGAACCAACACAATCACGGCATTAATTCATGTCTACTACAGAAGAACTCTATATCAAATAATTAAATGAACTCTACGTCCCACATAATATTATAAAACAATATTATTCTAATGAAAAGGGAATCCAATAACTAACCTTGAAGTGGGTGAGATCAGATCCTGGCCGTACATTCTTGAAAAGAGAGAGTGTTCTTTGGATCAAATTGGGAGCCCTGTAATCAGCTTCTGATTCACCATCTATTGAAAGTGGCTTTGTAAGAACTACTTTTATGTCTTCCTTGCTTCTTGACTGCCCACATCAAAGTCTACCATCAATAATATTAATAATAAAATCAACTGCACGTTAATCCAGCGATCTTACAATAATGATGCTAATCAAATTAAGACTCAACCGATCTTATAAAATCAATTTATACGATTATTTAGCTATTTGTTTTACCATTTTTAATTTCTACTACAGAACTAATTATGTTTTTGGTGTTAGGCAATGAGATATGGATTATTAGTTCATATATTGTGATTGTTTTAAATTTCTACACATAATCTTAATTAATTATTAAATATTGTTAATTAAAAAATTAAATAAAAACATAAACAAAATAAAAAAATTCAAACATAAACAATAATATATATATATATATATATATAAATGAATTTAGGGTAAACTACTGACTTAGTCACTTTCGTTTGAGTTTTTAAATTTATAGTTATTGGATTCGAAAAAAATATAAGTTTTGGTCACTTAAGTTATCGTTTTATTAAGATTTGATTACTGAGACGTTAGCTTTCGTGAGTTGGATGATGGGACACGTTAGTAACAAGGTTTAATTTTTATTTTAACCCTTGATCTTTAGATAAATTACTAATTATGGGTCTTTTTATAAATCTAAAATAGTTTAGGGATAAAATATCAATTTACCCCTTTTTCAATATGTTTTCTTCCCCACCCTATTATCTCCGCGGCTTCCTTTGCTTCATCTATAAACCCTTTTCTTTCTCTCTCATTTTGGCTTTAGCATTTTCTTCCCCCAAACATTTCTTCTTTTTATATGAATCACCTGTTCTTCTGAAAAATGGGTTATCTTGAATCAAAAAAAACACCTAAAAGAGAAAAAAAAATGAGAAAACAGACAGAAATAAGAAAATGGCTATCTTTTTTTTGTAATGGAAGTGAAGTTACCAGAGATTACAGAGAGGAGACGCTCACATCTCCTGAGAAACTCCCAATGGAGATGGGTTTTCAAACCGAGTCTTCTTATGATGTGATCGAGAAATGAAAGCGGTGTAATTGGGTGCATCTTCCATTTCAGAGTGGAGAGTACCAAAAGCTCCATTCTTTGTATTGTTTTGGCCTTGAAAACGTAATTTGTTTCCTCAACTTGCAGGTCTAGAAGGAGAGGCACTTGTGTTTCTTCAACTTTTGCAGCCAAAGAGACAAGTGACGGCTACGAGTTGGATCATCCAAGGCTTATCGCTTTGAAACTCGAAGATACACAGGAACCTATCGAGATAGTTAATGGAGAGAACAGCTGTGTGAGTGGTGAACCTGTAGCGAGCATTGACTTTGATCGTCCACTCCAAGGCCTCACGCCGAACCATTGCTAGATACTCAGCGATTCCCACGTCGAAACAAGGTGGCTGCTGCTCTGTTTCTTTAGTGAAGAGTGAATGAAGCTCCTCGTCTTCCCAAAACAAATCTTGCTCCAAAAGTAGGGAAAACGAAGGGTTCCCGCCATTGTTATATCCCATGGAAGAACTCTCTTCTTCCAAACCTTCACCTACATCATTTCGCTTTCGTCCCATTTCTCTTCTTCGCAGTAGAAAG
This sequence comes from Hibiscus syriacus, assembly GCF_006381635.1. Taxonomy (NCBI): domain Eukaryota; kingdom Viridiplantae; phylum Streptophyta; class Magnoliopsida; order Malvales; family Malvaceae; genus Hibiscus; species Hibiscus syriacus. The sequence continues at coordinate 130,593 of NW_024063384.1, read as the reverse complement.
TGTCTAGCAGGAACGAAGGGTGATTGTTTTGTTGTTCATATTGCTGTATTGCCATCTTCTGAGTGGAAGAAGAAGGGTTTTTGAGTCCAGGTAACTCAGTATGGGAAGGAAAACATCCATAAATGAAAGGTAGTAGGGAGACCCATCTCCGTTTTACTGGGTTTTCCTTGAGGTGAGCTGTGGCTGGGAGTGTAGAGAGGATGATAATATAGGCATAGAAGAAATAATGAAATCAAACTTCATACGCCAGGGGTTTAGAGATGAAGCGGGGGAAGCGGCGGAGAAGATAGGGCTGGGGAAGAAAACACTGGAAAAAAAAGGAGCAAATTGATATTTTATCCCTAAACTATTTTGGATTTATAAAAAGACACCTGATTAGCAATTTATTTAAAGTTCAAGGGTTAAAATGAAAATTAAACTTTTTTACTAACATATCACGTCATCCAATTCACGGTAGCTAACGTCTCAGTGACCAAATCTAATAAAACGACAACATAAGTGATCAAAAACTTATGTTTTTTTAATCCAATGACCATAAATTTATAAAACTAAAACGAAAGTGACTAAATCAGTAGTTTACCCATGAATTTATTACCGGAAAACATTGTTCCGTATCTACAAACTCAGTTTTAGATAATGGAAATGAAGAATAATCCAAGTTTAACGAATATATGCGCATGATACAGTGGGTGTAATGGAGAGAACAGATAGAAACGTATCATTTGAAAGGAGGAGATGAGAATGATAGAGCATGATATAGCCAGAGAGGTGTGATCTGCGGGAGAAGGGGATGAATGGAATGGATGAAGAAAGAAGAGGGCTTTAATAAAGGGTTTTTGATAGTTGAGACACCGAGGGAATAAAATATTCACAATAATTTTTTGGTACCAAAATGGTTTTATTTCGAGGCAAAATTGGCCAGTAAGGTATGTAGGTTTTTTATTTAGCCCTTAGTTAAAATTTATTTTGGGATCTATTATCTTTTCTACAGTAACATGAAACTCATCACGTTGAGATGATGAGTTTTAATAAAAATATTTTTTATTCTAATTTTTATTTCGATTACCCTAATAGGCTAAATAAAAAATTTGTTATCTTTATTGGGTTAAATCAATCTTATTTCAAAGTTTTCGTTTTCATTCGGTATCACCTTATCTCCCTCTTTTATTACATTTTCTTCATTTTTTAAATATTTTTATACTACTTTTGGGTGACATTTGATTCGCCAACAATAACTTTATCAATTTTTTAAAATTGTATTTTCACGTTTGGTTCGCAAAAAAATATTATTATCAGATAATAATTTATTGCCAATAATAATATTTTTTGTTTAAAATGATGAAAATGTCATTACCTCTAAATTTTTGGGTAATGAGCAATATTTACTACTTTGGACATAAATACCCTTAAAATAGTGAATTCTTTTCGTATAAATCCTTCTTAATTCTTATTCTATGTGATTTACTTAAAATTATAAATTTGATAATAATAATAATAATAATAATAATACTATACAAAGAATTTAATTTAATAAAATATTAATAAATGTGAGTAGTTAAAATTATGTTAGATTTTTAATATTTAGTATATTAATCATTTTATTATTTTATGAGGTGAAAATGTTATTATTATAAAAAATGTAATTATTTAAAATAATATTTAATTTTGAGTTATTAAAAAATATATTTTATACATTGAAAAATAATATATTTATTCACTCGAGACTACAATATTATTTTTATATTATATTATATTTCATATAAATAAATATGATACTTATAAAACTTATTTAAAAATATAAGTTCGATATACTAATTATATTAATTATATGCTAAGTGTATTTTTTTTTCTTTAAACTTAGATAGCATAACAATAAAAATATTTTTATAAATTTTCATTTAAATATTTATAATTTAATATTAAAGTTTAACTTGTTTAGAAAGAACATATATCACAATGATAATATAGTAAAATATGCATTCAAGAAATCTTATATTCCTCCAACCAAACACTGTAATCTTACATTCCTGCTTAATAAACCAAACAAGATAATACAACATTTCTAAAATAATGTTACATTCCAATAATCTTATTCTCAAAGATAATCTTACATTCGATAAGTCTACTAATATCATTTATCGACAATAATATTTTGTTCTTCTTATAGATAAGTTTGAACAATTATATTTGTAAGATATGTATGCGTTTATTATTAATTGACTATAAAAATTATAGGGTTGATAAGCATATGGATAATATATCGACGCGTCCACGTTAACTTCCCAATCGATGTTGGCTAGTGACAGTGAACCTCTGCTTAATCTATTCGACGTAATAGACGCACAACAAAAAGACATTCAACATCACAATAGACATTTTAAAAGTATAAGTATCGACGTCGGGTCAAAGTACATGTACCATTTATGATGTTATAGGAGTTGTAAATAAAAAGGAGTAAGAGATCAATATATGTCACCGAGTCTTTACTTCGGATCCGATGTCTGAACCCCGTGGCGCTTGAAGAATTCTCTAAATCCGTAAGCACTGAGATCATAATTGAACTGGATTTTATAGATGAAAGAACAGAAACCAATTAGGATATCGAATAGGAACGATGAACACGGAGAAGAAACTCATGACTAAAGAAAAGAATACTGCTTCGGCAAAACGTATGTATATTCGTTTTTTTACCAGAATTTATATGCATATACGATTGTGAAATTCTAGATCATTTTCTGGAAATAACACTCGTATCGTTATGACACCAAGTGACCAATCCATGAAACTAACAATGAGCACGTATATGCAATTTAATGTACAGAATGCTCACAAGCTAATATATGAAAAGCATTAACATAAGGACCTTTTCTTGCAGTATCTATTTATGTATATATAAGCAGATTAAATGTGTGAAAGTTCATCTGAACCAAGTTGTCATACTGAAACATATTGCAAAGCAAAAAATTCAGAACCGTTGAGGGTACCAGTGATGCTAACGAATTTTAGGGGTAAGAGGATAAAAAAAAAACTCACAGGTAGAACTTTTACAGAGTATCTTGTGATATTTGGATCAGCAACCCTCCCTTGGTTTACAGCCTGCAATAGAATTTCTTATTAAATGATAACAATGGAAATTGGACACCATATGTGGCAAGATTTCGACATCAGTATCTCCAGCAAATCATTTGCTACAAATTGACAATATTCAACATCCACAAACATGCAGGCATGAACTCTGACATTATTACAAATAGTAGACTCCAACATACACTACAACATAGGTTATGGATTAAAACATATTTTGCACTCATAAGATTCATTTGACTGCAGCTTAACCAAACCCCATATCATATCCCAACTGATAAAATGTACATTCATATTTGTTACTGGCCACAAGATGGAAATAAGAGGTTCGTAATTTCAAATTTGTTTTAATTTGGAAGTTAGCAGAAAGCAAACACTAAAGAAAAACATGCTGTGGTGGCTTTATTCTTGTCATTAACACTTTATAGCAATAGCTTAGCCTTCTTTGTTTTGACTTTTGGTTCTTTCCTACACCAACACACTGTCCCAAGTTTATGCATCATTTTTCTCACAAAATTACATGCAAAAACAGAATATACGGGAGCTATTTTTTCATTAACTTGGAAAAGAGAAGCAGTTCTGGTTATTTCTTTTCCTTCCCTTCCCTTTATTTTGCTTCACAAGATAAGTTGTTCATATAGATCATGACCAACAAGGGTGCAAAGATAGCATAATTTCATGCAAAACCTTCACAAGCAATGAGGTTTTGCAGGAGCAAACCAGAATGATTTGGCTATGTGCTCTGATTCTATAAAGGCCTACTGATTAAGAAGCCATAACTGAATCAGAAAAAGCACGGAGTAGAAAGTGCAATAGACAAATCTTATTCAGGTTATTATAGTTTTAGCAACTTTTAGGCTTATGGATGTTATACAAAAATCATGCATTCCTTGAACAACTCCGAACTAGTCAACATTAAGTTCTGGATACTTTAACCAGTTACAACAGACCACAACAAGCAAATAGCACAGTAGAGGTAGAAAATAGAAATAAAGAGAAGTAGCGTACTTGCTCTGGACTATGAAATATTTCAATGAATGGATATTCCTTCTTCTGTCGTGTTATACAAAACCCAGGATATTTTGGGCACTCAACCTGGAAGGAGAGAGCACAAGAAAAAACTAAGATGTGAGTGTAAGGAAAAAAAAGTAAACTAACATATCGTAAGTTAGCACAAATACCATCACCATATCACAGTCATCACTATAAAAAAGGGGTTGAACTAAAGTGCAATGGTAGTTTGGGTACATAAAAGCTCTTTAGAAATGGGCTTGATCAGGGGATTATGCCTCTTCAATTTCAAAAATCCCATTCCCTGATCCCCAAGGTCCAAATCCAAGGCTTCAAAGTCGAAAGTAGGTGGATATTAGCTTATGTTGGACAAGTGTTTTTTCTAAGAACAGCTGCCCTATGATGATAGTAACGACCGGTCACGTTATCAGAAGGAAAAAGGAAAAATTACGCGCATAAATTTAATATTCGGATAGAACTCAGCAGCAGCTTCCTCAAGTACTTTGTCAAGATGCTTTGTGTAGTTCCCCCTGCGATTTGAAAAACAAATATATAAAGGGTGAGCCAGGGAAGTATACAAACAAGTGTGAAAAAAATATAAGGGCTTTGGGGTTTTAGATAACCTAATAGTGAATGCAACAACAACTGGACGACCTTGATGAAGGAGCTGCACAAATTCACGCTCGGATGTGAAATGGATAACCCGTGACGGCCCAAGGTCTTTGGGATAACCAGTATAATACCTTCAAATCATTAACCAAAGTAGAAGTGTTATTCAAATGAAAATTGAATCAAAATTTGCATAAATAAAGATAAATGAAAAACAATCTTACTTGCAAGATGAACGAAGGTGCGTGATCATTCTATCAAAAAACGATTGCTCCTCCATTTTTGGAATGACAAGATGATGAATCTGAGTCACTAAACCAGAGTCTTTAAATCATTCCAAAGCTGAATGTATTTATTTTACTACACAGTCGTCTCAAAGCTCATGATATCAAAAAACTTGCTTTCAAACAAGAAGAAGATGAAAAGGAATACGATATGCAAAAGGACGATGGAGAAGAACATAAAGTTGGGACTGCTAGTATGGCAGAGACAGGGAAAAGCTAACAAAGAGCAATAGAAGAAGTATACTAACCTGGGTTTGTGTAATGAATAATGGAGGAAAATCTTTTGATTGGCCCGTATTTCAAAACACAAACAAAGGGCTCCAGTTTTCCGCCATTAACAAAAGAAAGATTAGCTCCGCTGCATTTGGTTTGGTTTGTGAGGGTAATCCATCTCCAAAACACAACTTGGACTACTCTTCTACTGGATCTTAAAACTAATTAAGCCCAGATATTGTGAATAATTGGATTTTTTTTACTGAAAAGTTAGCTTCAATGTGTACATTTTTTTGTTAGATTATCTTTTAATTTATTAAAAATTAGATTTATTTATGAATATCGTTTTATCATTCAAATATTATTTAAAATTTTTGAATCAAATTGAATTTATAAAATTCAAGTTGAATTAAATAGACTTGTTCTAGTTTTTGTTTAAATTTAAATATAATTATTTATAACGATATAACACCAATTGATTTCAATTTAAACGATTCTCTAATTATATATGATATAAATATGTATTTATTCATAATTTTTCACGTGTGTAAGTAATATTTGTAATGTTGTTTAGTAAATTAAATTTCATCTAAAATTATATAATGTATTTAGGACGTTATTTTTAAAAACAAATAATTTTGAGGATAAAGTTTTTATAGGAGAATAACGGAGTCAATGAATTTATGTGAATAAAGAATATGTAAAGATATATAATTAAAGGATAAAATTGAATGTAACATAAAGTTGAAGGACTAAATTTTAAAAAAGAAAAGAAAAGTTTGTCATCAAAAAGAGAATTTGAAGTTGTATAAGAATTAAAGTGATCGAGGATCGTGTGGTTCAAATTTGATAAAAATAGACCTAAAACAAATGAATAATTATATAAATAAAGAAATCATGTAAAGTTAAGTGACTAAATTGTAAATAGATTAATTTTATTGTTAAAAGTGGAATTGAAACTACAATAGTATTATACATTGATTGAGGAGCATGCTATTAAAATTTTGTATTAAATGAACTAAAAACAATGATGATTAAATAAAAAATTTGGGACCAAACCGTTATAATATTCAAATAACTTAGCTAAAAATCAAAACAATGTCATTTTAATTTTTAGTTTTTTCGATTATTTGTATTTTTCAAATTCAAACTCTACCCAAAATCGAAATTCGAATAAAAAAATAAGTTGACTAGAACAACTCAAACAACACGAATAACTCAATACTTTAAAAATAATTTTTTTAGTTGAATCGGGTTTTGATCACATATACCCAATACAATGAACGTTTTTCATGTAGGGATGGCAAACGGGCGGGGCGAGTGTGGATATTGCTTCCCCATTCTCATACCCACATAATATTTTCGTATCTACCACCTACCCACCACCCATAACAGGTAAAATTTTAAATTCACATCCACCCATGCGAGTACATTCTCAAAACCACCCACTACTGAACTGGACACTCACCACCTATCACGTACTCGTTTGTACCCGTTTGTACTCACATAACAGCAACTTCAAATATTACATAAGCAACAAAATATAAAACAAACACGTCTCTTAAGAAGCATGATAAAATGTTTATACCATAATATTTGGTTAAATAAATGTTTATACTCTAACATGCTATTAAACTACAAGTCATATTCTATAAAATCTTAAGATTTACATAATAATATCTGAAATTATATATAAATTCATAATGATCCAAAATTTATATGACGAGAAGTTAGTGAGTGGACAAATGTAGAGCGGGTAAGATCTCAAACCCATCACCTACCCACTACCCAAGACGGATATAACTTTTTACATCCACACTCGCTCACTACACACTAAACTTATACACATCTTCACCCCAATTAAAGTAGTTGCGGTGTGAAATATATGAAATTGTATCAGTCTACCATCCCTATTTTCATGTATTACTCATGTAAAATTTTCATTTACCTTATTGACAATATTTTTACTCATCTAATTGACGAAATTTGCTAGTCGATGACTTGATTCAAACCAAATTGAAAGTCTAATTATTTAATTGATAAAATTTTAATTTAATTATAAAAATAAAATTGATCTAATAATTTAATGATCTTAGAGATAATTCACCCTAAAAATATCATAATCTCGAAAGTTAAAATAGTTTAATATTTAAAAAAAAAAAACTTCTTTTAAATTTTAATTTATGAGTAGTAAATATGCTAATGGGATGAACTCTCAATCGACAATGTGATATTATATTTTAAAAAATTATATATTTTATAAATACAATTCTTATGAACTTCTGTTAGATTCGTATTAAAAATTCAAGTTTATATTAATTAAAAAGTTAACGTGAATATCATTTTTTAACTATAAAGCCTCTTTTTGATGACAACCAACTGATCAATTGACCTGGTTGTAATGTTTTGAAATTCAATCAAACATTTACAATATACTAATAATTGAATGACTTACGGTGTAATTTATGCTTGATTTTAAATTCCAATGTAGGGACAAGTTTGTTTTGTCGAGTCCAAGAAACCAACCCATCACCGTCTAGCCTTACCCGCTAAATGTAAATATTTTAATATCATTATTGTTATTAATGGCGATTGATGATGGTCAAAAAAATTTAGTACTAAAATCAATTATTTTTTAAAATTTAATAGTAAAATTGATAAAATCATGATTTAAGTATTACTAGCTACATAAAAAAGGATATCGTTTTGCCCGCATCATCTCAACGATGAAAAGATCTATACATATCATCGTGTTGTTAAAGTTTAACAGTCTAATGAATAATTAAAAATATGTTTAATGTAAAAATAAGTGTTCAAATTATGTCTAAAGTTAATTTTAGGTGTGTAAAGAATTTTTCGTTAAAAAATAGATGCCTAACGTTTACGACATTAAACTTTCAGCGCATGTCTTTAAATTTAATAATTAAGTGACACGTTTTAAGCTTGTAAATTTTTTTTAAAAAATCAAAAAATTTAAAATTTTATATGCATGACACATGTTATTTAACTGTGTTAAAGGTCCGTGTACCTAAAAGAATAATATTAGAAATGTTAGGCACCTATGTTTAATAAAAAAAAATAGGCACCTGAAGTTAACTTTAGGTATACTTTGGACACTTATTTTTACATTAAGTCTTAAAAATAAAATCAAACTTTAACGCTATAATTGGATTAACTAAAAATCCAGTTGTATAAACAATACATGATTTAAAGTTCAATGACATCTTATGTAGTTCAAATACTTATATACAATTTAGGATAAAACTACACGTTAGTACTCAATCATCACTTTTGTTCCATTTGGATCACCCAACTATTATTTTTTTTAAATCACACCTAGCATTACGTTTTATTTTCATTTTGGTTAAAAAACTAACATAATTGCTGGCATGTCATTTATTAAAAAATTTCTATGACGATATGACATTATCTTATGGTGATACGTCAAAATCACCGTTAATTTTTTTAATGGTATATGACCAAAATGAAACTAAAACATAACCTTAGGTATGATTTTGAAATAAAAAAGTAATTATATGACTAAAACGAAATAAAAGTGATAGTTAAAGTACTAAATGTATAGTTTACTCTATAATATAATATTCGAATTTCTCAATTTTTTAAACTCAACCCTAATTATAATAATAAGATTAACAGATCAATATTTGTCGGTTTGCCGGCCCATTTCGTAATTTCCCGAACAGAAAGGCCAGATTTTTTTGTGTAATTGTCACGTTCTCGGCCTCGGGTTCACTTCACTCCTTATCCTTTGCTTCTCCCGTAGTTCCATTCTATTTTTCATCAGATCCGATCAGATTTAGCTCAGTTGCCTTTGTATCGGATCCCCTAAATCACAGATCTTTACTCATTTTGACTAAAGCAAGAAAAAAGTAACGATGAGAGAAATTATTAGCCTCCACATTGGCCAAGCCGGTATTCAGGTCGGGAATTCCTGCTGGGAGCTTTACTGTCTCGAACACGAAATCCACCCCGATGGAACAATGCCCAGGTTTCTTTTATTATTCTTTTATTTTCTCTTTTGGGATCTAAATTCATAAACCCATTTTTCTGTTAACAAAAAAATTGGATCTTGTAATGGCATTGAAGTAGTTTTATTGGTGTGATTGCAGTGATACGTCAGTGGGTGTGGCGCACGATGCTTTCAACACTTTCTTCAGCGAAACGGGCTCGGGAAAGCACGTTCCGAGAGCTGTGTTTGTGGATCTGGAACCCACTGTCATCGATGAAATTAGAACCGGTCCTTACCGGCAACTTTTCCACCCCGAGCAGCTTATTTCTGGGAAGGAAGATGCTGCTAATAATTTTGCCAGAGGCCACTATACGAGTAAGAAAACATCATTTTCCCCTGTGCTTAACTTCGTTGTCGTTGTTTGTTGGCTTACATTGATTAGCTTTGTGTTTTTCTGCAGTTGGCAAGGAAATTGTGGATCTATGCCTTGACCGAGTTAGGAAGTTAGCTGATAACTGCACTGGGTTGCAAGGGTTTATGGTGTTTAATGCTGTCGGCGGTGGAACCGGATCCGGTCTGGGATCTTTGTTGTTGGAGCGTTTGTCGGTAGATTATGGAAAGAAATCAAAGCTTGGGTTCACCATCTATCCTTCACCGCAGGTAATTGACTGTTTTGATTACTGCTAACTCATGAACATCTCCATTTTCAGTATGCCATATCTACTTTATATTTAGCCTTTGAAACAATTTTGTAGGTGTAATTTATAGGATCACTTATGTTAACTTAGTTAAGTAGTTCTAACTTCTAAGGTAACGGTCGGTACCAATTTGTGCATATATTACTTGGCATGAAATTCTGAAGTTGATTTTTTTTTTGGAAAATAAGTCATGTATACACGTTGAGACAGATTTTGCTTTAAAAACTATTCAATGGAGTTAGCGTAACTGGCTTAGTCTGTTAATTATAGAAGTTCGATGGTAAATTTGATGAGATCAAAGGTTTTTTGACGCACGTGAAAGTTGATGAACTCAAGGTTTTCTCTTGTTACATTTGAAGGTCTCAACAGCAGTTGTAGAGCCTTACAATAGCGTTCTGTCCACACATTCTCTTCTTGAGCATACAGATGTGGCTGTGCTCTTGGACAATGAAGCTATTTATGACATATGCCGAAGATCCCTTGATATCGAGAGGCCAACTTACACCAATTTGAACCGATTGATATCTCAAACCATTTCGTCCTTGACGACTTCTTTGAGGTTTGATGGAGCCATTAATGTGGACATTACAGAGTTCCAAACCAATCTTGTTCCATATCCTCGTATCCATTTCATGCTCTCTTCATATGCTCCTGTTATCTCAGCTGAGAAAGCATACCATGAACAGTTATCAGTTCCTGAAATCACAAATGCCGTGTTTGAGCCCTCAAGCATGATGGCGAAGTGCGACCCTAGGCATGGGAAGTACATGGCATGCTGCCTGATGTATCGTGGTGATGTTGTGCCCAAGGATGTTAATGCGGCTGTTGCTACTATCAAAACAAAGAGGACTGTGCAGTTTGTTGACTGGTAAAGAGCATTTCTACTTCTTTGTAGCTCAACGACTAGAAAAAGAAATGGTTTTGATTATTACTTTTTAAATCTCTTGTGCTAAAAGTCAAATTGTCCTGGTCATCAGTTATTTTCCTCTTTGAATGCTCAAGTTCTTTATGAACAATTACGAATATCCTATGCATCTCATGCTATGCCAACAATATACTAGGGCATCGATATTTACTCCTTTAGGAGATTATAGATATTATAGAATGCAGACATATGATTTGCTAATGTACTGCAGCACATTATGTTGAATTTACCATAGTACTTGTGCCCAATACCTTGTTGTCTGAAAATTCTTTGGAGTGTTCAGGTGCCCAACTGGTTTCAAATGCGGTATCAACTATCAGCCCCCAACTGTTGTTCCTGGAGGAGATCTTGCTAAGGTGCAGCGAGCTGTTTGCATGATAAGCAATAACACAGCAGTGGCCGAGGTTTTTGCAAGGATTGACCACAAGTTTGATCTCATGTACTCGAAGAGAGCTTTTGTGCATTGGTATGTTGGTGAGGGGATGGAAGAAGGTGAGTTCTCTGAAGCCCGTGAGGATCTGGCTGCTCTTGAGAAGGATTATGAAGAAGTTGGTGCCGAAGGCGGAGATGATGAAGAGGAAGGTGAAGAATATTGATCTACTTCCTTCAAAGCATTTGTTTCGAATATTAGTTTATCGTAGTAGGGTATTCCCGACCGCATTCCTATATCATTCCAATTGTTCTTTCTTGTGTGTGTTGTAAGATTTCCAGATTGTGCCTGTCACATGCGTAGAGTCTTTTCTTGCTATCAATGAAATAAATTTAGAGTTGTGTTTGAATGTCATTTTGTTAAAATTGTTGTCATTGGCTTGTGAAGATGCTTAATAGGAACGTGAATAGCCTTATATGCTATCGTTCTGTTTTCTTATTTAGAACTGCCATGTTTGTGGGTTTTGTAAGATGATTGTCTAAGCCATTTTATGCTTATTATTTTAGATTCTGTTTCATGTTATTTTTGTCAGAAATGCCTTCGTTTATGAAAGATGCTTTGTAGGCACAAGAATAGCCTAATGACAATGTTAAATACTTTTTGTTGCCATTGTGGTTGTATCATCAGATGAATGAATAATATAAGTTGAAGAATTATTTGAATAAATATATTAATATCATACAACACTCGGTTCCCGCCCGAGTATCATAAGATATATGATTGACAAAGTTTAGCTTAGCAATTATTTAAACCCTATCCAAATCAAGTAAAATCATGTATATATGGAGAATGCTTGAATTCTTTTTTAACCAGACCTTAACCAACCTATCCATGAATATCTTGTTGCACTTCTACTCTTATCAAAATAGGAGTGGATCATATCATCAAATGAATATAAGTTGAAGAATTATTTGAATAAATATATTAAAAACACAATATTCAATCGTACAACACTCACTCGCATGATTATCATAAGAGATATGATTGACTCAGGTTTAGCAACTATTTAAGCCCTATGCAAATTAAGTAAAAGCATGTATATATGGAGAATACATGAATTCTCTTTGAACCAGACCTTAACCAGCCAGCCCATCCATGAACATCTTGTTTCACTTCTGCAAGGTCAGAAAAAGAAAACAAGTTATGCATCATTAATTGTTATTAAGAGTGGGTTTGTTGGCTATTTGTCATGGTTTATGGTAGGGAGTGTTGGTACCTGGGATTGTACAACACCAACTAATTGAGGATTTGGTGTACCCACTTGGATTCTACTTGTGCTTCATCTTCATCATCAGTTCTGGTGAGGAGGATGAATGGCTTAGTGGGGTGGTGGTCCATTCCTTTTCCGCATATGCTCTCCACCAGCTCACTCGAAACATCATACAAATGCACCGCCTTCAAATGGGTTTGATGTTTCCAACCGTTTGGCAATTGCCTCAACTCCTTGCATGCCATAACGTTAAGTTCTTTAAGGCCAGGCATCATGCCATCCTCTATCACAATCTCCTTCAGTTCTGATAATCCCCTTAAATATAAGCGCTGAAGCTTTTTGAACCCTTCAACAAAACATAGGTGCTCTCCCACAAATGCATTTTTCGCGAGATCGAGTTGCACCAGATTGGGCAATGTCTGAATGTGAGAAATTGCATCTTCCCCCAGTTCAGACTTCTGTAGGGACAAGAATTTAAGATTGACTAGGGTGTTAAACCAATGTGGAACTTTTCCCAATTTCCCAACTAGAAAAAGCTTCTCAAGGTAAGGAGGGGCTGATGGAAGAGCATCCAGCTTTAGTGCAAACTGGGGTTGTGAATTCAACCGTAAGTAATGAAGGTATTGCATTCTTTGAATAGAGATGCACAATTGCTCTTCATCGGCTTCTATCAATCCACCAAGCTCAATGCTTCTCAATTGTTCCATTCTTTAAGTTTAATTAACAATTCACTCGTTAATCTGACGTGTAGAACCTGCAAACTCTTTATCGTACAAATATATGGGGGTACATCTATGCTCTTGGCCATTTTAGCAGGGTCGGCAATGCAAGGGAACTTCACAAGCTCAACATCTGCGTTTTCCTCTTCGTAGTTATCATATTCTTTGTTCTTTATGGCAGTACAGAAGTGATATTACATCAACTCTAGTGGATAGCAGTCAGCATAGGAGTGGAGCTGGACGATGGGTAAAATTGAGAGGGATTGTTGATGTTGGAGTTAATATCATCATCTACAAGAATATTTTGTCCACCAGCAGCTTCATTCTGGGTTTCGATTGGAGTCTGGCAGTTCAACTCATCCTAACCAATTGGGAAATCAGGTGGTGATTCCTCTTGCTCCTTCAATGTGCTTCAAATGGATCTTTTGATTGCTTCATCAAATTATCTGCTTTTGGAGTTCATCACAATTCTAGGGAAATAATACATTAACAAAAGATTAAAATGGAAGAATGGAAATAATATAATGCTATCCACCAACCAGAAAAATCATATCTGAACACAAATAGCATACAACTATTTAGTAATTCCAAAATATTTGGTTCCTTCGAAATTGTTTTTTGAGATAAACTGCAATTAGCTGCCTATAAGTCCATTTCTTTTGTCTCTTAAACTCCATAAATGCCTCTGAACTTGACTGGAAGTCCCCTTTACCCATAGCCTCAAACACAAGTGGATCTGTTAATGTTAGTGGAGAATCATCGGCATTCATATTGTTCAAAATGAAATCCAGATTTCCTCCAAGTCTTCTATCCAAGTATGCATCTACAAAACATCCATAAGTTACCAAATCAGGAACGATGCTTTCATGTTTCATGTGTTCAAGGCTGAGATGAAGATCCCAGAACATAGACATTCTTGAGAAGGCCAAAGCTCTTATATTGAATGTAGTCAAATCAGGAAGGAAGCCAGAATCCAACATTTTCAGAAACTGTCTCTGCAGGGTTTTCATCTTGAAATTGGAAGCATAAGATAATAGCAAGAGATTCCATAAGAGATTGCCTATATCTGTCCTCCCAAGACCCACACCATCTAAAAATTCACCCAACTTGTAGAACTTCCCTTCCTTGATGTAGACGACTGACATTGCTCTGATTCCTTCTTCGTCTATCAGATGTCTAGATCTTTTAAGGCGGACATACGCAGCCTCCATCTTAGTTAAGGAACCAAAAATGCTATAATACCTAATAAAGGCATTTCCGGTGGCAGAATCTATAGGCAAACCCTTTAAAACCATCTCCTTCAATGTATTCTCCATCAAATCAAGCTGACCATGCTTTCCAAAGCAAGAGATAGCCACTGGATACACTTGGGGTAACAAGTTAAACCTGTGCAGAATTATTTGATCCAAAATTTTCAGTACTTGGTGAAAATGCCCCATCTTTCCATAAGCATCCATGAATTTTGAAACCAGAGGAATAGCAGGCATAAAAGATGAAGTATTTAACATTTCCTCCCATATTGCCTCAGCATGAGGGAAAAACCCATTATCTGCAAAACAAAGCAGGAGAGCAGAAAGGGTATCACTGTTGGGCATAAAACCTTCAGAATTTAACTCGAGTAAAAGTTGATGAGCAACATGAGGCATCCTTTTTCTAGCTAAGGTTTGAACCAATGAAGCACAATCTACCAAGTTGTCCCTCCTAAGGATACATCCTTCCCTCTTCCATTGTCGGATCATCTGCTCCAAGAGAAACCCGACAACCAAGTAAACAAAAACAAATAGATAAAATCAATTGAAATGGAAGATAGAAGCGCAATAATTCTTGACAATGAAGAAGGAAGCATTTAATATCACCTTTCGGGGAAGAGGTGCATTACTGCTTAAGTTTGTTGAAGAAGGGTTGGATTTGAGAGAGGTAATAGGGAATGCAAAAGGTGTTCTCTTGAGTAGCCACTGAGTTTCCATATTGTACTAAACTCAAGTCTGAGAGAAAGAGAAAACGAAATCAGTTAAAAGTGCATAAACTTCTTTCCATGTTGGTGCTAAAGGGCTCATTAGGTGTTTCTCAATAAAACAAGAGACTAATATCCAAAGAAGAAATGAAGTCTCTAATAGGAATATGGACGACATCTCATTGGCAACCTATGATGAGGGACGGACATAGAATTTTATGTTAGGAGGTGCGAACTTAAGAATTTGTATTAGAAATTAAAGGAGTGCGAAACTAGAAAAATTAAGAGTTGTGAAATTAAATTATCAATAGAAAATACAAATAAAACACCTAAACTATATGAGAATTTGAAATTTGCAAGGTACAACCGCACTCCCAAACACACCTCGATTCATCCCTGTCTATGACAGCATTGTTCCTGATTTGGTAACTTAAGGATGCGTTATTGATGCTTATGATTAGATCACGTAAAGGCTTGGAAGATGAATAACAAGTCAGAAGTTCAATTCATTCTTTTTCCCATTTTTTGTTCACAAACTAACCCTATAATCACTCTGGATAGATATTCATATCTCCGGCGTCCCTGAGTGCATTACTTTCACAATTCCATACACCAAAATATAACAGAGTGGTGCAGAGGCAGAGAGCAAGCAGATAATTCAAAATCTCAAGACTTACAAGTCCTTAAGTTAAACTTTAGGGTTTCTAAAATTACCTTATTTAATTTGCTGGTCTGTCGGGAACCTGAAGGCATGGGATGGGAGGTACCGGGTCGGAAGGAAGAGGTGAGAGGCAGGGGATGCTTGTAGAGAGATGACAGAACTTTAAAAAGGTTAAAATTGCTCTACAATTCCTTTTACTCTTTGAATATTAAATTTTACTCATTCTACTTTTATTTCGAAAGATTTAATCCTTTATCTTTTGGGTCTAAAAACTTAAATTTACTTTTTATAAAAAAATATTAAAAATATAAAAAATTATGAATAATAATACAAATCATAAAGAAATTATTTCAAAAAATCCTTAAAATACAGAAGAAATAAATAAATCTACAAAAGTTAGAAATACAAACAACAACAACAAAACCCAATTCCCATATGCAATGGGGTAAGGAGAGGTAAGGTAGTAGACTGCCCCCAATGCCTGGTTGAGAGAAGCTTTCGTGGAAGACCTCCGACAGTCAAAAAATTAAAAATAAAGGTAAAATACAATGCATGTATAAATAAATAAATAAATAAATACATAGTTGAAACAACATTCATATGCAGTCTACATATGCGCGTCTGTAATGGGAAGTAATCCCTGCAAATAAATCCATGCGTAAAAAGGCTCTGCATATAGACAGAAACGTAAGACCCGACTAAAAAAAAAAAGAGGAAACCTGAAGAGAATGATACATAGAAGTTAACGATAACAAGCAACGAGAAAGAATAAAGTCAAATGTGTTAAAACCTAAACTAAGGTAACATTTCTCCGCTACCATAGTTCTAAACCTTCAAAAATTCCAATGACAGAAACGTATAAAAAATAAAAGTCATTGAAATTTCTACAAAGGCATTAAACACAGACAGAGGTGATACCCCATATGGATGTAACCCACACTACTATGCTACCATGGTTTTAAGTCTCTATATTTTCCTATCAGAAGTCATGTACTCGGTAAGGGCTAAATCTTTCAAATCAGATCTCAACCTGTCTTCCCACTTCCGCCTTGGTCGTCCTCTCCTTCTCACCTTGGTCGCCTTGGTGTCTCCAACTGTAGTTATGACGTATGTAGTAGATATGCAGTACATATTACGAATCGCCCAGATATAACCAGTTGAGATCCGTCTCGTTTCCAAGGTCTTCCAGATTGTATCGCGGGGAACGCTATCATAAGACTTCTCAAGGTCAATGAACGCCATGTGAAGATCTCTATTTTTTCCCCTTTATTTCTCCATAAGCCGTCGAAGTAGATGAATCACCTCCGTAGTAGACCTGTCTGGCATAAAGCCAAATTGATTTTCCGAAACCCTAGTAAACTGTCTCAACCTAACCTCTATCACCCTTTCCCATAGCTTCATGGTATGACTGAGTAGTTTAATATCATTGTAGTTTACAAAAACATGAAAATAGAAATAATTAGGTGACTACATAGTTAGTAGGGATGGCAACGGGCCGGGTTCGGGCCGGGTATTGGTCCCCCCGTCCCCGTCCCCATTTAAAAAATGGGTACCCGTCCCCATTTAAAAAAC
The DNA here is from genome assembly GCF_006381635.1 of Hibiscus syriacus. Lineage (NCBI taxonomy): Eukaryota > Viridiplantae > Streptophyta > Magnoliopsida > Malvales > Malvaceae > Hibiscus > Hibiscus syriacus. The sequence goes on along the minus strand of NW_024063384.1, from coordinate 113,253 downwards.
TACGGGGATTTAAACGGGGATCCCCATCGAGTAATCGGGGAAAACCGCGGGGAAACGGGTATCCCCGTTTAGCATAAACATTTATTTAAACGGGTATCGGTAGGGTTGTTCATTCGGTTAATTTGGTGGCCGAACCGACCGAACTACCATTAACCGAATTAATCAAAAAAAATTCTTTAACCGTTAATAGAACCAAATTTTTTTTTCGAAAATATTAACCGAACCGAATAAATTTCGGTTAATTTTTGAATTAACCAAATTTTTTTAGAATTTTCGAATTTAATACTAGAGAGCAGCTGCTGTTCCATTTGCTAGGGAAAAACGTGATGTTGGTATAGGTCCCGAGGCTGATTTTAATATGGCTAATTCACACGCTTCGCTTTGTCAGAGGAACGTTAAAGCTTGTGTAATGGAGACAGCTTGTATGAGGTTATTGGAATGCGAGGTGAAAAAGAGGGTTGCTGTCGAAGAGTCGAAGACAATATGCAAGTTGCATTGATTTTAAATTATGCTGGACATATTTTCCAGCTTGCCAATGCTAGTGGTGGGCTTCAGGTGTGTAATGGTGTACTGGACGAGGACCATGCAGCAAATACACGTTCGTTGGAAGTGGCACAATACCAGCAAACCAACCAGACTTTTCCCATTTAACTAGACAATGTTTGTCTATTAAAAGATATTAAAGGTTTACACGTGATTGCAAACAAGAAGTGTAAGCACTATTTTCACTATTAAAAGAAAAAAAGAATATTATGAGACAACGAAAATTGAGGTAAATTCTAGAAATTGAAGCGGGGACAACGTTTTAAAGTGGGGCAGTATGGGGTGAAAAAAATAATAAAAAATATTTAAGGGTTAATTTAAAATATGTTATTAATATTATATATAAAAAAAATAATTATTTTTAATATTTATCGGGCCGGGTAATCGGGGCGGGGATTACCAAACCCGTCCCCGTCCCCGTTTAACATAAACGGGTTTTCCCCGTCCCCATTTATCATCCCCAAACCTAACCCGTTAAATTCAATTTTCGATTTTCCCATCAAATTCGGGATTTTTTTGCCATCCCTAATAGTTAGAGTACCCTAAATATTCTCACTTACCTTATTGTATATATTATCTCGTGAGGTGAATGACGCGTATAAAAGAATGGGTAAAATACACCAAATCACTTAATTATTAGTTCAGTTATAAATTTGTCACACTTTTCTTTAAAAGTTATAATTTAATTATTTAATTAAAATATTATTACAAATAAATCATGCAGTCGGTTAAAATTAAAATAGTCTTCTAATGTGACTACCATAATAACAATTTTAATCACTAAGATGTATAAATTATATAAATTTAATCTTAATTTAAAACAATTCAATTAATTAATTTTAATTATTCAATTTAAAAAATTATTAATTTAATTTTATTGTGATATTTTCTAAACAAATGAGTCCATAAGATCAAAGTAGCAATTTGACAATTGTATATTTGTATTCTATTATAAAATAACAACAAACTATTGTTATTCTATCAAGAAAATAACATAAAATTAGTGTAACATTTATAGGAGAAAATCAAAGACTAATTTGAAAATTTTTTTAATATAAAAATTAAGCTTATTGAATTGTTTTAATATATATCAAATTAACAGAATACATAAGTTTTAAAGAGTAAAATTATTATTATATATGGTCACATCAGTATTGCGTCTAATATTGTATTTAATTAAATAAATAAATTATAATATTTTAAAATAATATATATGGGTAAAATATATCGTTTAATACTTAAACTATCAGTTTTGGTCCGTTTTAATATATAAAATTTCATTTTTTTAAAACCTAAGTATGGTTTAGGTACTAAACTTAAACTTTCAATATTTTCAACACTTAAGTCTTGGTACTAAAAATGAAACAAAAACTAAACTTTAGGTATGATATTGAAAGAATTGAAAGTTTAGGTACTAAAACGAATCATGACCGATAGTTTAGGTACTAAATATGTAGTTTACCCTACATTTATTATGAAACTAAGGGTAAACCACACGTATAGTCACTTATCTTTCATATTTGTATACTTTTACCCACCAAATTCAAAAAGATTAAGTTTTTATCACTTACGTTATCGTTTTATTATGTTTTAGTCACTAATAAGTTTAATGTGTTAATTTGATAATATGACGCATTAATAAAAATATTTAATTTCTATTTTAACTCCTAACTTTAAATAAATTTTAAATATGATTTTTTTTATAAATTCAGGGCAGTTTAGTGATAAATTTTCAATTTACCATTGTTTAAAGTGCTTTTATTCTTCTCGAAACCCTGGCTTCCCCCATGCGTGGCACACCTCGTCCCTAAACCGGTGACGATTACCGATCAAGCATATTGAAATTTCAAATACCAACGCCCGACAAAAGCATGAGAGACATACAAGGAATGATGCAGTGGATATATATAGGATCTTATCTTCACTAATTCCAATATATATTAACGAAGATAAAACCTTAAATGGCAATAGAGTGTCCAACAATATACCTCACAATCTTTTACAAGATTTACGAGTAACCTTATACCAACATGCAAACAAAGCAGGAGTATAGCAGATTACAGCTCAGAGAAAGTTCAAGTTGTGAGGAACTCATCAAATGATTTTAGAAGGGAATGAGAATGTCGTTCTCTTTAGAAGTCTTGAATTCGAGCAGTTACGTCAGTAGAGTGTATGCATTATCAATGGGTGTGTCGTGCAAAGAGAAACTAGGTTTTGGCAAAAATAAAAGCATATTAAAAGAAGGGTTAGTTTATAGATGTTCATAATTAAAATTTTCTCTAAAGTTCAAGGATTAAAACAAAATTAAATCTTCTTAATAATGTGTCACGTCATCAAAGTAACGTCATTCAATATCTTAGTTACAAAAACTTAATAAAACCATAATATAAGTGATTAAAACTTAACATTTTCAAATTTGATGAGTAAAAGTGATAAATATGAAGGTAAGTGACCATCCCGGTAATTTACTCTTAATTAATAATTGTGTACTACAGGTGAATTAACCCATAAATAAAATAGGAATCATTTTGTTTCAGGCTCGGTGCATACACATCAACTGCACCTAAGCTTTGAACACAAGAAGGGAAAAACCAACTGCACATAACCCTAATTTTTCAATTTTTCCCTTTTCCGTTATTTCCCTCCTTCACTCCTTTCCCTTCTACTTCGAACCCTAATTACACATTCTCTCTCCTAGGATTCCATTTATTTGTTTCCATTTTCTTTTTCCTCGGACCTCGTTCTTGGTCCTATGGAGTTTGGTGCCGGTGGACGCAAAAGAGGGAGACCAGAGAATGGCAATGGAGGCTTCAAGAAATTCAGGCAAGGTGCGAACTTTCAACTTGCTTTTACATATATATCTATATATATGTAAATGTTCAGCTATTTGTATATATAATTTTTTTTAATGTTTGTACAAGTTCGTTTGTTGTGTATTTGAGATGAAAACGATGGTTTCTCAGGCTCCAACTTCTTTTGCTTTCTTTGTGTTGTTCGCCGAAGTACTGAAAAAGTGGAAAGCTTCGAATTTTGTGTAGTGATGTCTAAGAGTGTTTGGTTGCTGGGAAAGCACCAATGGAAATTTGAGTATTATTTATAGTTTTAGTACATGGATATAAGCATTGTCATCTGGGAATGTGTAGAGATGAATTTAAATTGAATGAAGTATACTCAAGTTTAATATGAATTCAAAATAGAAGCTTGGTTACGAGGGATAGAAAAGAAAAAGTAAAAGGAACATTTTGAGTTAAATTTTCCTTGAGTTCTGCCCCCATTCAAACACACACAAAAAGCTGTGGAGCTCTAGACCACGGCAAGGTTTATATGCTTGCTACATTGAGTTTTAAAGGAATTAAGATAATACCATACAAGCAAGCATATATATATATATTGAGATTTGGGGCTGTTATTCTTTCTTCAAACATGGGGTTTATATTGCTCTACAAATGGGTTAATTGATCTCATGTTTCCATTAAACAATATATGTTAGCTTAATGAATTTATGTATACTTTCTTATTTACTGTTAAATGGACAGTGACAACTAGTTTAACCAGCTTGTGGACATTTTGCATCCATTGCAGATGTATGTGTAGGTATCATCCGTAAATGTTTGTGTCTGCCCTATTTCGCCCTATTTTACTTAGTTTGGATTTGCTGAGCATTAACAATAGTGGGTTTGAACTTTGCATGTGATCCTTCATTTGTTTTTTATTTTTTTACTTTTTTTTTATGTTATTTAGTGTCTGGGCTGTAGTTGCATAGAAAAGTGTGTATCGGTGATGGTGATGGATGTTCCTTCCTCATTTATTCCTGCGGAGTTCTATTATGTAGTGCAATATTGAATATGCAGTCCATTACTCCTTTTTTCCATTCCAGATAAGCTTTTCTTGCATGATTAGAAATGATAGCCTCCTTTGGCTGTAAATTACGTGTTATATTTTTCTCTGTTGTATTATTGTATTTGTTAGAGTTTGATTTTTCATTTATATCTTTGTATGTTAAAATTTGGCAAATTTTCTTATCTTTGTATGTTAAAATTTGGCAAATTTTCTTTCATGTTGACAGTTGATTGTTGTAGAAGTTTGGGAATGCCTTCTGAATCATATAGATATTTTACTTAAATCTGATTTTTCATCCAGAAAACCATGGAAAGGGACTAGGGAGATCAACTTACGCTAGAGACACATGATTCTTTTATTTATGCTAGGAAACCAAAAATAAATCATGATGTTTAAATATATTTTTCTCACTATTTTCTCATTTAAAGGAGTATTGCTCTAACGTACAGAACAATTTTACAAGTCTTTTACTGGGTGTAATTACCAAACTGTCAGCCCACTAGTCAATTTGTTTGTAACATTGGTGATTAAATTATTATAAAAATGATGTAAACCAGTTATTCATATCTAATAAAGTGCATATTTTCTTTTGTAGTCCGGATAAGAAATGGTATTGAATACCTTGTTAAGTTCCAAAATCAATAACACTTAAAGTGAAACTGAGATAAATTAATTAATGTTCTGCAACAGAAATGGAGTCCATTCCAACTGGTATAGGAAGCAAATCGAAGCCATGCACGAAGTTTTTCAGGTTCAAATCTTAACCTATCTAAAATAAATAGCCAACTGCAGTTCCATCTATTTATAATTTTTATAATTTGCTAGTAAAATTTTCTTAGAGAACAACCTCCCGGAGCAAGATTTATGTGATTATGACTAATTAATTGATCATTTAAAATGGTGATACAGGTAATATTCTTACCCCTAATTTTGATTGAAAGACTATGGAACAGAAATGATTGATTTCTTGGAAATATTCTTTGATTAACTACTTCATGGCCTATATGCTAGCAGAATGCAAACTTGCAGGATGTAAAACCTTTTAAAGACGAAAAAAACTTGTTCCGAATAAATCGTGTTTATTTCTGCTGAATATGGCTGACTTAAATAGAGTTTACAATATAACAACTTTACATAAAAAGATGCATAAAATTAGCAACAGAATAAAAAAGATTCTATCTAATTAAAAATGATCCTATCTAATAACTAATAGAATAAAAAACTGATTCTATCTAATTAAAAATGATCCTATCTAATTAAAAATGATCCTATCTAATAACTAATAGAATAAAAACTGATTCTATCTAATTAAAACTGATCCTATCTAATATTTAATTTAGATATTCTCGACACCCCCCCTCAAGCTGGAGAATAGATATCGATCATTCCCAGCTTGGACAGAAATCCTTCGAACATCGTAGTAAACAGTCCCTTGGTGAGAACATCGACGAGCTGCTCTGATGATGGAACAAACGGTATGCAGATATCGCCATTTTCCAGCCTCTCCTTGATGAAATGTCGATCTATTTCGACATGTTTGGTCCTGTCATGCTGTACAGGATTCTGAGCAATACTGATTGCCGATTTGTTGTCGCAATACAACTTCATCGGTTTATCTCTTTCAACCTTCAGCTCCTCCAAGATCCTCCTAAGCCATAACAACTCACATACTCCTTGCGCCATGGCTCTGAACTCGGCCTCCGCACTGCTTCTAGAGACAACTGGTTGCTTCTTGCTCCCCCAAGTAACTAAGTTGCTCCAGACAAAGGAGCAATAACCGGTAGTAGATCTTCTGTCTGTAGAACTTCCGCCCCAATCAGCATCAGTGAAGATCTCCACTCTTCGACTTCCATTCTTCGAAAACATGATTCCTTTACCAGGACTCCCTTTCAAGTAATGAAGAATCCGGTAAACAGCCTTGGAGTGTTTTTCTGAGGGACAATGCATAAACTGACTAACCAAGCTCACAGCAAATGCAATATCTGGTCTCGTATGAGCCAAATAAATCAGTTTCCCCACCAGCTTCTGATACCGATTCTTGTCCACAGGCTCAACACCATCTTCTTTTTCGAGCTTTTGATTCGGATCAATAGGAGTCGCCACTGGTTTACATCCGAGTAATCCGGTCTCTTTCAAGATATCGAGGACATATTTCCTTTGCGAGATAATTATACCTTTTGAGGATCTAGCCACCTCCATTCCAAGGAAATATTTGAGTTGTCCTAGATCCTTGACTTCAAACTGGTTGGATAAGAAGTTCTTCAACGACTCCAACTCTACTGTGTCATCTCCTGTCATAACAATGTCATCTACATACACAATTAAAATAGCAATTTTACCATTATTGTGTTTGTAGAACATAGTATGATCAGACTGGGCCTGAGTGTAACCATGTTGTTTCACAGCTCTCGTGAATCTCTCGAACCAGGCTCTCGGAGATTGTTTCAATCCATAAATGGATTTCTTTAGCTTGCAGACCCTGCCATCCTTCTTCAATTCATCAAAGCCTGGAGGAACTTCCATAAACACCTCTTCCTCTAGCTCACCGTTTAGGAACGCATTCTTCACATCAAACTGTCTGAGAGTCCAATCCAGATTGGCGGCTAGTGAGAGTAGGACACGTACGGTGTTTAGTTTGGCCACAGGTGCGAAGGTCTCCTCGTAGTCAAGGCCGTATGTCTGAGTGAAGCCTCGTGCTACGAGTCTTGCCTTGTATCTCTCGATCGAGCCATCTGCATGGTATTTGATGGTGAACACCCACTTGCTGCCTACAGATCGTTTCCCCTCAGGTAAAGGAGTTAGATCCCACGTGTCATTCTTCTTCAGGGCCTTTAACTCCTCAAAAACTGCCTCTCTCCATCTCGGAACTTCTAGAGCTTCATGTATCGACTTAGGTAGTGCATCATCCATAATCCTAGTGGAAAAAGCTTTGAAATCTGGAGAGAGTTTATTATAAGATAAGAAATTGGATATTGGATGTTTTGTGGTACATGATCTAACACCTTTGCGCAAGGCTATGGGTTCAAAGAATTCTGTAGAAGGCTCTAAATTTGGAGAAGAAATAGGAGAAAGAGAAGTCGTACCTTGGACCATAGTCGAGTCCGATGGTTGGCATACCTTGGGGGCCGGTGGAACATTACTTGGTCGGGTCATCCGTCTAGAATAAACACGAAGTTCAGTAGGTGGTTCCAAGTTGGCTTCTACCTGAGTCTCACGAGGTTGTGAATTTATAGGTTGTGAAATCCTAGGATTAGTTACGGAAATATGAATTGGTTCCACTGAGCTATTTACAACCGATTTTGGCAAGAATGTTTGTTCCCAAAAACTCATTTCAGAGTCATTCACCCCCGGAAGAGAGTTTTTGTCAAAAAAAGGTTGTTTTTCAAAAAACGTGACATCCATACTCACATAATACTTCCCAGATTTAGGATCAAAGCATTTATACCCTTTTTGTGTTGGTGAAAAACCTAGAAATATGCATTTATGTGCTCGGGGATCGAGTTTTCCTCTATTTTGGCCGTGTATATGAACAAAAGCAATGCAACCAAAAATTTTAGGTGTTAAATCAGTGAAAGATCTATTTTCAGGAAACATATTCTTTAGAGCTTGCAAAGGAGTAATATAATTAAGAACTCTTGTAGGCATTCGATTTATCAAATAAGACGCTGTTAAGAGTGCTTCATTCCAAAAACGATTAGGAACATTCATAGCAAACAGTAAAGCCCTAGTCACCTCTAAAAAATGCCTATTTTTTCTTTCAGCAACTCCATTTTGTTGGGGAGTATCAACGCAAGAACTGTGATGAATAATTCCTTTTTGTTTCAAAAAATCACCTAAGATTGCATTAAAATATTCTCGACCATTATCGGTTCTAAGAACTTGAATATTTGCTTGAAACTGAGTATTGATCAGTGAGTGAAAATTTTTGAAAACACTTGCTGCCTCGGATTTTTCTTTTAGTAAATAAATCCACGTGACTCTAGTGTGATCATCAATGAATGTGATGAACCATCTAGATCCTGAGGCTGTTTTTACTCGTGAAGGGCCCCAAATATCACTATGCACAAGAGAAAAAGGTTTTGATGGAATATACTTTAAAGATGGATAAACAGATCTATGATGTTTTGCCAATTCACAAGCTTCACACTGAAAAGAAAAACCGTCCTTTTTTTTGAAAAGATTTGGAAACAAATATTTCAAGTAATTAAAACTAGGATGGCCTAACCTATAATGCCACAACATTATTTCATTCTCACAAGACAAGGTAGTAAAGCATCTCGGTTTCTGAACTTGTTTATCTGAAGGATTGTCCGTGACCAAGTGATAGAGTCCATCAACCTCCTTAGCATTGCCAATCATCTTCCCCTAACAAGGGTCCTGAAATTCAAATCCAGCAAATGTTATTGTAGCAATGCATTTGCAATCATGAATAATACGATTAACAGAGATGAGATTGCAAGAGAGCTTTGGGACATGTAGGACATTTAGTAATGTGAGAGATCTGCTGAATATGGCTGACTTAAATAGAGTTTACAATGTAACAACTTTACATAAAAAGATGCATAAAATTAGCAACAGAATAAAAAAGATTCTATCTAATTAAAAATGATCCTATCTAATAACTAAAAGAATAAAAAACTGATTCTATCTAATTAAAAATGATCCTATCTAATAACTAATAGAATAAAAACTGATTCTATCTAATTAAAACTGATTCTATCTAATATTTAATTTAGATATTCTCGACACCTTTCCATATTATAGCATACAATAATCTTTTTCAATAAAAGAAGTGATATGCCGAATCTAATGATTACTGAAGTATGGTATAGCGTAGTCTATTTTCATAGATAGTGGGAACAGAGTGCTGAAGGGTAAGCCTAAATTTTCATTACAATGTATCTGTTGTGGTGCATTTTAGGGTTCTTCATTCAGATGCAAGATTACATGCATTATAATTTTTTTTAGACATAATGTATAACACAATCAAGTTTCATGAAATCAATGCTGCTGCTTTTGAATTAAATATTTGGAGGTTGCCCCCTGATTCATTGTTTGAGAAATGTTCTTTATTTAAGTAGTATATATTTTTGAGGATTTTCTTGTCGAATATTGTTATTAAATTTCTGTTGAATATTGTGTAATTTTAGAGTACCCCACCCCCCAAATCCATTTACTTGATTAATAAATAATCTATGTATAGATTATTTTATAAACTGTTAGTGTTCTTTTCCAATCTTGGTTTCTGTTTTTTCCCTCTTTAAATAAGCTCTAGATTCTAAGAATATGCTTTTGGATATTATTCACTGGTTGAGTTCCGTGTTTATCTAGTGCTTTTATTTCCTCATTGCATTCTTATGTGTCTGTGCAAAATTTCTATTTAAGTCAAGTTCACAATGGAAGGTTCAAGGGATAAGGGATTTTTCCCCATTGTACTTGAGTTGCGACTATATATACATCTTTTAACTTTCTCTCTTGTAAAATCATTAGCTTTGTCAATTCTAATATTTCCCAGTATGCACATCATAATCAATACCTAAAATTTCCTTTTCGTACATAAATTGATAATCTGTGATGATATTAATCTGGTTTGTGTGCAGTTATTTGATTCTGGATAGATTTTTATCTCTCTTGGAGGGAAAGTAAGAATGCATCTTGATTTCTCTAGGTCATTTAGTATTCTGTGGTTGAAATTTTCACATATACATCATGGAGTTTTTTTTTATAGGAATTGAAGGCCTCATTTTTTTTTTGATAGAAGTTGGAGGTCTCATTAAAAACTCCCTTCGTATTCGTTCACATACTAAAGGTATGTTAACGAACATTGGAAGGAAGAAAAGAGTACCTCAAATTTTATTGATAAAATACCCGATACAAAAGATACCACAGAATATCCTCTCATGGTGATGTACACCATTACAACAAACACCTTAACCTCATATGACCTCATCCAAAGCCACAGTCAAATCACCTTACTTCTAATTACACCACCAGTAGTAGGAATAAAACAGAACATAATACAAATTAAAAGCAACACCTACAACCATATAGACTAAAACAACCACAATTGAAGAGACAAGATCTAATGAGACTCGTCTTCTTCAGGAGCCCAAGAGTTTGGTTTGAATGAAGGTTCTATCTCATGCACCATGACCTTGAAGAAGTTGTCAGCAACCTTCAATTCCACCATCGCATCAATTCTTGCATCAGCCTTTGTGAGGACTTGAATTTTTGCCCGATCAAAGGATGATGGAGACTGACAACTTTCGTCGATAGCTAGTAATAAACCCCACTTATCAGCAATGTTCTTGAAAGTATCCCAATTCCATGCGTGAAAAGGAACACCCTCGCAAACTAACCATACTCGACGACACTCCATGACCAATTGAAGGCCTCATTAAAAACCCCCTTCTTGATTGAAGGAGCTTGTAAAGAAGCTCCTACCAGCGGAAGAGGGAAAAGAGTGCCTTTATATTATATTAACCATAAAAAATTACATAAGATACATCCAAGGGGCTATCCCAAAATAACCAAAAACGAAATAAACTACCGACACAACCCTGTACAACTCTACAATGACCTCTACTCTGGCTGGCCAAACCCGGTCTAGCATCGCTACTGAAGACTTACACCCTACACGCAGCCAGGAAAACAGCACAAAACAAATCCACAATATTCCTAAAGCAATCAACCAATCCCCTCCTTAGCTAACTTATCAGCTTCCATATTGCAACTCCTAGGAATCAATCTCAGAACAATATCCTTAGCCAAAATAGATGCCCCAATTTTCTCCACCATCGAACTGAAAAAAGCAGGTGCAAAGATCTGTTTAGAAATCCAATCCACTGCTGTTTTACAGTCACTTTCAATTATTAGTCTCCCTTTGTTAGCCCAGTCCGATGAGAAGAAAAACATAATGCCTTCCTTAATAGCTTTCAGCTCTGCCAAAATAGGAGTTCCAGGCCCTACCGATGTTGAGAATATGGCTAATGTATCAGGGGTAGAATCTTTCAAAATACCACCTATACCTCCTTGCAACCTATCCCCTCTTACCGCCCCATCAACGTTAAGTTTGAACATATGTGGTGGCGGTGGAGTCTAACAATTAGCCTTGTCAGGGAAATGAGAATACTGAACCTTATCCGCAAGCTTAGGATCTCCAACTAGATTGTCCGAGTTGATACGAACCAAAGAGTATTTAGCTAAAAACCATTTAGCCAATCTGAATCTGGTGAAAAAGAACAGAGCAGAATTGTCGACCTTCCCATTTTCGAATACAACCAAATTCCGAACCTTCCATATTGACCAAAGAACGACCCCCGGGATGAACTTCCAAATACACGAATTCTTCCTTAAAAACGACCAAGAGCACAGAAATGAAATGGGGTCCTTAGGTAGAGCAGTAGAAATGTAACACCCCCAACCCGTACCCGACCCGGATACGAGTCCGACGTGTCACATTGACTTTTCAAATCTTGACTCTTAAGAAAAATCCCGGGAAATTTAAAACTTTATTTAAAACAAAATACAGACTTGATCAGAGTGCTCGTACTTAATGACTTATTACATGCCAACACTTTATACATAACCAAATACATACTTTGTCAAATACTTCTGATCTGATCTTTTAGTAGTGATACTGTCTTTGCCACTTCTATTCTTTCACTTCTCGTTCTTGGTACCTACGTGTAAATCACTTACACGCTAAGTCATAGACTTAGTGAGACATATAAAACATATAATATAACCATATATCATTTCATATAAATAAAAGACATACATATACAAACACTATCAATAATCCTTTCCACTTACCATATACTCATCATATAACACATATAATTCATGTATGTGCATTCATTTCATTGAATCACTACATATCAATATGCATGAATCTATGGTATGATAACAATATACAATCAGGTCATGCACACATGCAACTTACCTTCTTTTATCACTTTCACTTTCATTTGTCTTTCAATTTCATTGCCCATGTATATTATTGAGAATAGAGGTATGTGAGTACATTGAGGTTGTGCACTAATGCTGTCACCACAGCTCGTATAAATGTCCCGAAAGACCTATCCAGAGGTCACACAGACCCCGGTAACTATCCAGAGGTCATAAAGAACCTCGGCAACTGTCCATAGGTCCCAAAGAACCTAGGTAAACTGTCCATATGTTCCTTAGAACATAGGTATACTGTCCATATGTCTCGAAAGACATAGGTAAAACCCTCGACTCTTGGCATGCCAACTATACCTATAGCTCTCGTATCATATACTATGGGCATTTATTTATACATTTCGTATCACTTGTTCTTTCTCTTCTGTCACATATCACATGTATGTGTAACCATATATCTCATATCATATCACATGTATTATATATATACATGTATTCATGTAAATCATTTCATGTAATTCATATCACGTATATCACATGTGCATATAAGCTTATAGCTTCTTTCACATATACATGTAGTCACATAGCTTTCTTTCATGTAACCATGCATGTCATGTCAAATAACATATATCATATGTTGCATTTTCAGTTAAGCATATAAATCATATAACATAGCATCCATCTATTTCTATGAATTAATGCATACATGGTAATCACATAACAATTTAGAAGTTACTTCTTACCATAGTAACTCCATTACTGGCTCATCACAAGCCAATGTTAATTCAATAAAATAAGTACAAAATAAATTGTACTCACCTTAGCTTTGCTTTGATTCGATTCTAATTCCTCAATTGTCCTGAAACGGATCACTTTCTATCTCTACATAACAATACACAGATTCATATCAATATTCCAATTGATATATTACTTCTTAGGCTAAGAGAAAAGCCCATTTCTTCTTTCAATGAAGGTATGCATCGATGCACTACTTGTGCATCGGTGCATAAAATGCATTCGATGTTTTTATTTTAAAAGGATGCATCGATGCATTATCTATGCATCGATGCATCAAAGGCATTCGATGTTCTTCTTTTAAAGGAATGCATCGATGCACTTATGAATGTGCATCGATGCACCTTGTCCAGAAATTGCATTTCAATCCCGAAATTCATCAATTCTTCATTCAATTCTTCTATTTTAATCCCCTATTATGACTTTAAACTCAACTATCATTATTGAAACCAACTTATGTCCATATAAATCATATTTATCTTCCATATTTCATCAAGATTCTTAAAATTAAGAATCTTACTAAACTTTCAAATTTGTTATAAATCTTTTCTAACTTCATAAATCTCTTATTCTTCTTGATGACAAGTCAAATTCCATCTTAAAAATCTCTTATTAACTCTTTTCCAAAATTTCCTTTAAAAACCCATTTTCTTTAATCTTTCATAACTTCTTTATCTTTCAATCTTAAGATAACCTAAGCTTTCCTTAAGCTTAGTTATTATCTAATGATCAAAACCCAACCATAAATTTAGCAAATAACCAACTAACAAAGAAACTCACCTTTGCAAGCTGGCTCTTCACGTTTGAGAGAAGATGAAGATGAAGAAGATAAGTCTAAAACTTATCTCTTCAATCATACCTCTCATATATTATAATACCCATTTATTAATATTTAATATTATCTTTGTTCAATGACCATTTTGCCCTTCATCTACTTTAATAATTACTAACAACTTTTAGGAATTATTTCCAAATAAATCATCGAATTATTCCATTCTTCTACTTAATTCATCAAATTCTTAAACTTTATAATTTAGCCACTAACCCCTAGTTTGGGATGTTACAAGAAATTTCCCATAGCCTAAGGAATTTAGTCCACAACTCCCCTGCTACCACACAAGAGAAGAAAAGGTGATCAACAAAATGTTGAGGTGAATTGGTGAAAAGGGTACTTCTAAAATTTCGAGGATAACATTTGGTTATGCTATTATTATTGTTATAGCTATCATTGTTACAATTGTTGGCTGCCTGATCTTGAAAATTTTTCTCCTATCAGACTCGCCAGTTTTACAACTTAGTTGGGGGAGGAAATAACCACTAGATTGAAGTCTCAAAATTATGATTTTTTTTCTGAAGTTGCTATAAATTAATGGGATTATTGATTTGATTGGTTCTGGGTAATTATAAAGGGCTGTGGCATGTTCTGGTACTTGTTACTCAATGATTTAATGATACATAAGATTGCTATTTTTTGCTATTCCTGAATGCTAAAAGCAGTAACCCTTTATAAATCAGAACTATTTCTTAGTATTGCATGAGTTTACAAATGCTTGAAGAGCCTTGATCAATTCATAATTTTATGAAATTTCACTGTGTTTATATATATAATAACTGATACTTAATATTATACCATTAGTAAAATTGTATTTCATTGATGTTAGCCTGATACATGAGTTTTGTTCACAGCACTTCTGGATGCCCGTTTGGTGAGAGCTGTCATTTCTTGCACTATGTTCCTGGTGGCATCAAAGTGGTGTCTCAGATGCTTGGTAGCAACCCAGCTCTTCCTACCGCTTCCAGAAATACAGCAGTCCCACCATCCTTCCCCGATGGCTCATCTCCTCCATCCGTGAAAACCCGTTTGTGCAACAAATTCTGCAGCCCTGAAGGTTGCAAGTACGGTGACAAATGCCATTTTGCCCATGGGGAGTGGGAGCTTGGCAAGCCAACTGGTCCTACTTATGAAGATCCTCGTACTATGGGATCTATGCCAGGAAGGATGGCTGGTAGGATGGAGCCACCCTCACAGGGTCTTGGTGCTGCAGCCAGCTTTGGAGCATCTGCCACTGCCAAGATCAGCATTGATGCATCCCTTGCTGGAGCTATCATTGGTAAAAATGGTGTGAACTCAAAGCATATTTGTCGTGTTACAGGAGCTAAGTTTTCCATAAGAGACGACGGGTCAGATCCTAGTTCAAAGAACATTGAGCTGGAGGGAACATTTGATCAGATCAATCAAGCTAGTGCAATGGTTAGGGAACTCATTCTAAATGTTAGTTCATCGTCTGGAATTAGCAAGAAGAATCCTACTATGGGTGGCTCGGGTTCGGCGAACAACTTCAAGACTAAGCTTTGTGAGAACTTTTCCAAAGGATCCTGCACTTTTGGTGATAGGTGTCATTTTGCACATGGAGCAGAAGAACTACGCAAATCTGGAATATGATTTCCTCATGCTTTATGTTAGGTAAAAACCCTTTTCTGTTTATTTTGCTGTACTATGAGTTTTTGTTTTTGCCGAATGCAATGGTAGCTTGAAGTCTCAGTTTTCTAGTTTTCTTTTTCCCCTTATTTCTTATGTTTGGTGTTTTTTCCTTGCATACCTAATCTAACTTTCCTGCTGGCGACTATCCATCCATTATTGCTCAAAAACGAGAGTCTACAGTTCAGCAGAACAACTAAAGACATTACTTCTTTTTGACAACGTCACAGTATTTTCCCTTATATGTTATGAAATTTCTATAAATAGTTCTAAGAATCAATTAGAAAACTAAAAAACTTTTTCTACATGTTTACAGCAGTATATGACATTTAGCAAATATAAATATATTCAAAACTTTAAAACTGTGAAGCAACAGAGCATCATCTTCTTCCTGAAATTTAGAGGTCTGTAGTAGAAGAAATTATGCCATATAGCTCCTTTGCTGTCCATGTTACATCAGCAAGGCTTCTTAGAGGACCCACCATCTCTTCTGCAATTGTCATTAGCATGACCCTGTATTCTGCAATACATAAGGGAGATGGTCATTTTATTGTTTAAACCATAACTCGAACTTCATTGTTTCAAATCTGAACCACTTATATTTTCCGTAAGCTGATTCCTCTGGTTTGAAAACGATGGTTAGATATATTAAGGAACGTAGTAAAGAGTAGCTGCTAACCTGCAATTTTACTTAAGTTCAGCAAAGACATCGAAGCAATAATCTTATGTTGAACTTGTGCACCACTTTCAAGGCTTTGTTTGAGCTGGGAGATAAGAGTGCATAAGGTCTGCTGCAACTCGGTATCATCAGTTGGCGACGGTAATATACTGGTCAACCACGCTACAGTTGCTAGGCAGGCAGTCACCAAATCCCTGTTTCCCATGGCTAAACAGTTAGAAATAGCCTCTAAAAATGACTTGTTGCCGCTTCCAACTAGTAACACCGACAAATTCCGCAACCACTTCGCAATGGCTTGTTCTTCATCTTCCTGGTTATTATAGAAGAATGGACAATTACACCAGTCCCATATGAATATAATGGAACAAAGGAGAAATAATGGTGAATGGAACTTAGAGATGAAACTTACTGATAGAGTACTGTCACCAATATCTAAATCCGCTTCTTTTACGATAGAATTTGCGTGACTGCCATCTTTGAACCCAGCTACCTTCAGAATCCAGTCCTCTGTCAATAACTTCCCAGACAAAGAAAAACGTCCTCCAAGGATAAGTAGCGCTTTGCAACATTTTTCTTGAACCCCCTCATTGATTAAGCTGCTATCCAGTGCTTCTGTAATGGCATCAACAGCCTGCTGTCTGTATAAGCCATATTTTTGAGGATCTATCTGCAGTACATGTTCATCTCAGTCTTGAAACAGACTTACTCCGATATTAATAAATGAAAACAAAACAAATGATTGAGAGAAAAAATGAGTAAACAATCGGAATAATAATATGAAAAAAAAGAATCAACATTTAGAATATACTATTAAATCCAACAAGCTTACCAGCAAATCTATGTTCAACAACAGTGTGGCAACCAAGGGTCTTTGTACAAGAGGAGAATTTTGGAGATAATCATGAATAGCATGCATAATATTCGTTATCTCTTCATTCTGCAAATCACTCAGAATCAGTAACCGAACAGACGGTGCTCACCCGAATCAATATCGAATGAAAGCTCTCATTTTCACTCATAACTAGGCCATGCTTTCATAAATCATAATTGCATATATTTGCTAAAGTTTTTTTACTTTTCTGATGCTTCCACTATAGGGAAACTTTACTATCTCTCTCGGGGTAGCACGCTGTCTAGTAGAAAGATTAGAAGGAACTCTTCTCAGAGTCTAACCAAACGCTTAGATTACCCTTTTTCCCCCTATCTACCTTATGTTGAACCTTTCATAGAAAAATTAAATATCACAAACCTGCTCAAGCATATCAGTTCTGCCAGTAACAACACTGCATTTGTCCTCGAGTTTACTCGCTTGCTGCAAACCAGCTTGAATAGACACTGTTTGTTAATGTCTCTCGCTATTTGATATCTGGAGACTGAATCTGCTTCAATGCAACAGGAAAGAAGTGCTGCGACACGTACGTTCTCTTCCATGTTTCCTGGTTTAAACCTTTGAATGAGAAATGGCAAAGCTCCGAGAGAAATAAGGTGTATGGTATTCATTATTCTTTCTTCTTTGCTTAAAGTGGTAAGAAATTGGTCTAAAATAAATATAGCCTTTCCCCCCCTCCTTAGTAACCCATGTTCCTTTGGATTACCAACTATTTGAAAGGCCAATGCCAAGTTTTTCATACAATTGTCCGATTTCCAACTGTCGATTACCCGTTTCAAAATAATGTTGGTATGCGGCACCAACAGATAATCCAATGATTTCCCTGTTACTGGACAAGTTATTTTTCCCTGATTAAACCACTCCTTGATGGCCATTCTCTCAAAGGTTTGACCCGTCTCCAAAGTCACCGGGTCTTTGAACAACTTTCCTGTCAGAGGACAAATAAAGTCCTTGTGTATGCTTGAGAATAAGGATTCTTCATCAGAACATCCATAAGTTTCATACAACTCTGCATCGAGACAAGATCAATATGAACAACCAATTTGAACCCTTGAATATAATCACAACTGCTTGTCCTTCAACTTACCTTCACTAAAGTTAGGAAGACCAGAGAGAGTAAGATCATCTGTGATCTTAGTTTGTTGCAGCTGAAATGCCGATTTTGCTAGCCTTTTGAGCATGAGCTCATTGGCAGTTAAAGGAACAGGTGAATGTAGCTCATCGTAATCTTGTGCAGTTGTCTTCCATATGTTATAAGCCTCTTTTTCTTGCAGCATGCTCAGTCCTGGCAGTCTCCATTCTTCCTCGGCTGTTGAGGAGATGCCATCTTCCTGCACCATAGTTAAATAAGCTTTATTTCTGATTGTCTACTTCCGCATCTCGGGAAATCTTATCGGAGTGTCACTGGTATAGGAACCATATTTTCTACTCGGTAGATTCTTTAACATAAACTATAAACAAATATTTTGTGAAAGCAAGGCAAAATGGACCATAAGTTTGCAAAGAAATAAAAATGAGGCTTTATATTTGATAAAAGTTGCTTACAAGAAAGGATGCATCATCCCGCGGACTTTTGGAGGAAGCTTCGCCATGATTTTGGCATGGATATTTCACCGTCTCTGAAGAGAACGTTAATGTCTGTTTAACATAAATAGAAGAGATATCTGAGCTTTTCCCGCATGTATCATAGTAATGTAACTCGTTATCTCCGGTTTCCTCTAGTCCGGGTTTACTGGATCGTCCAAATACAGCATCATATAACTTTTTACTCACCATCGGCTGAGGTGAGAAAGGACTAGTTGGACTAGCTAGATCTGGAGAATGAGCAAGTGAATCCTCTTGTTGAATTTTTCCGACTGATACGGACGGAACATGGATGGAAGGGAAAGGAGGAGCTTCTATACCCTCGGTGAGCCAATCCTTGTAATAAGAAGCTAATTGGTAAGTGCTAGAATCCACGGTTTCATTGTACACTTTCTCAAGAAGCTTCAGTTTCCTCTCCCTGCTTGGTGCATCTGATAGAGAACTAGCTTCCTGATTGTACCAAGCCTCGAGATGTGAAAGATGTGGGCGAAACAAATCGTCCCACAGTTCGGGCAAGAGATTCGTCCGTGCCTGAGAAGGTGAATCTCTAAACACTTGCAGAAGATGCCTTGCCGAAACCCTGTCCTTCTTTTGTAGCTTATATATCAAACTTAGGTAAAGATGAGCACATGAGGACAGCATTGCGTTAGGAAACCCGTGCGTGAAGCTGTCCTTCAAGTCGTTCGAATTCAAGCCAGTTATCACACTAAGCTGCAATGAAGCCTTTTTCAGTTCTTTTGCATTGACACACTCTCCAATGGCTTTCTCTACCATCTCGATTGCTTGCTCAAGGTTGACAATGACTTTGTCTTCAATGTCATTGTCTTCTAGTCCGATAAAGTCGAGGGAGGAGAAACATTTGAGACGAAGAACATCACGGAATTCGTCGTCTCGGATAAAGCGTTTAATATAACTGCTTAAGATGGATACAAGTGCTTGAATAGCAACTTCATCAAGGGCAGGTTGAGAAACCATTGGTACCGGATCATCATGCTTTTCGTGGTGGCCATCTTTAAAGCTTTTACGATTCCGTGAACCTCTGTTAGCATTGTCATAAGCAGCATCCTGCAGCTTCAAGTTGTTTCGATGATTATCACTATAGCTTCTTCGACCAAGTAGGTATTTAGTAGAAGCATCATCGTTCCTTTTATCTCGTCTCCCTAAACTGTGCCGCCCGACATTAGCAAATACATCCTTCACTCTCTCGGTTTCTTCCACTCCTATCTCAACGATCTCGTTTCCCCGAAAATCGTCCTCTCGCCGATCACTAGAACCTCCTCCTTCAAGCCTGTTTTTATTTCCATTTTTCATTTCAGCATATAGGTTCTCTCTTCTAACAAGATAATCTCTTGGCCTCCTAAGCGTGGTACTATCACTACTCGACAATTCACCCTTCGAGCTGTACCGAGAAACATCGGACCTCGTCCTCTCCGTCCTCACTCTGTTACTAAACGGCGAATCCAGCTTGCTCAAGGCCTCTAACCTGACAGATGATCTCAACCTTGTAACCGAAGTCCTTCCTCTAAACCCTTCCTCTGCAAGAAGCTCCTCCAAAGATGATGCCATTTCTTTATGCTGTTAAGAGTCCCCCCTTGTATGCTAAATCCTGTTGCAAAGAAAGATTGGCACCAGAAATAGCTACGAATTTAGTTCATCTGAAATGGGATTTCATCAGAATACATTCATTTTAACTATCCGAGGGAAATTTCACTTGTAAATGCTTGCATTTGGCCAAAAGAGAATCACCGTACTCATTAAACATGCAAAACAACAAAGATAAATATGATAGAACTACCTGAACTACCATAATAAAGTAGGCATTAAACGCCAATCGACAATACTTTGCGTCAAAATGGTGAAAAATATCATTAGAAGACATAAGCAGTAACTAAAAAGTACATAAAAATACATACTCTTCGCTCATTAAATCGAGTTTTCAATCTGATTCAAATTGTTCAACACGAAACCCAAAACCCATATCTTGGTAATAGACAATGTAAACCGAGTTGCACTCGAGGCTGAGTGGAAAGCAAACATGAAGAACAACAAAGAATCGTGTAGGATCTGAAAAGAACGGAATATATAAGCAGGAGATGCCGAGGGAGGAAAAGCCATGGGCACATAAATGACGATAACATTGGGTATCAAGGCAAGAGTCGAAGGCTTCAAGACCGACAAATGAAAGCAGACATAATGGAAGCTTTTTTGTTTGTTTGTTTATGTGTGTGTGATGTCAACAGTATCTAATATATTCCACATTTCAATGTTTTTTGTTTTTGTTAATTAATAATTTCAACAGTTAGCTGCCGCCCTTAATGGCTTCATCTTTGTCTGAATATAAAAGTTGTTTTGAAATTCGGTTTTAATTTATTATAATATATTTTTAATTAATATTTAAATAAATAATTTAATACATATACAAATACACCAAGATGATATGAAATTATAAAAATTATTTTCAAAAAAATTATTTTGCAATGTGACGTGCTAGTAAGGATTAAATTGTATAGGCATAGAATGAATAGGGTGGATAATGTAAATAGGTAACTTTATGTTGATTGGGGGTTTATATAATAGAAAATAACTTTAGTGACCGAAAATGCCTTATAATATACGATTTTAATCAACTTTTTTTGAATTTGCCAAAATGACCAACAAAATCGCAACGCGAACTCCAATTTCACAACTCAATTTCCAGATTCGCAACGCGAATCTGTAATTCGCAACGCTCGCAAAACGTGAAAATCTTGTGTAACGCAAAACACAAAACGCCTTTTTTCGATAGAGAAAATAACATCAGTGAAACAAGTGTTGGTAATGCTCAATCCCACATAGTATTGGAAACATTATTGGGAATGGGTATTTAAGGCTTGGATTTCCTACTTCCTTGTTGAGTGAAAGAGAACAATGGGGACTCTTGCGCACCGCTGCCGCCGTCCGTCTCGTCTCAGGCCGGGTCGGGGTCGTGGTCGTAGTAATACGTGTCTTCGACACGTCTGCGTGGATACTATTTTTTTAGAGAAAATTCTTAAGAAACAAATGCAATACCATCAGTCGCGTTGCGATTTTGGAAGATCGCGTTACGAAACTGAAAATCGCGTTGCGAAACTGAAAATCACGTTGCGAAGCTGAAAATCGCGTTGCGAATCTGGAAGATCGCGTTGCGATTTTTATATTCGCGTCGCGAATAAAAAAAAGGCGTTGCGAATCTGGAAACTGAGTTGTGAAATTGGAGTTCGCGTTGCGATTTTGTTAGTCATTTTGACAAATCCAAAAAAATTGGTTAAAATCGTATATTATAAGATATTTTCAGTAACTGAGGTTACAGTCTTTTTGTAGCAGCTATAGATAAATGATTATCAAAAAAAAACTTTTAAAAGTTAATTTTAATTCAATTAAAATAAAATAATTTGATTTTATTATACTTCAAAAGAAAATCTTCAGAAATTACTAGTTCTTCATCAATTAAAACCCCTCAACTCCGCAATATTTTTTTACATTTAATATATATATATATATATATATATAATTTGAATATTAATGAAATAATTATAAATTATTTTCACCTTTTAAATGTTTATATTTTATCCCTCTCAAGTTGGGATCATGATTTTGTCTTGACCTTAGATAGATTCCTCTGTTTATGGAAGTTGTAAAAGGATTTTTAATATCTGAAACGCATAGACAAGATTCTTAGATAGACCCACATGATTTATCAGTGATAATTGAGTTTATATAGCTCGTTAGTCTACAAATTGTCATAATAATTCTACAATTGACACATACGCTAAATATTATTATAAATACCTCTAATTAAAACCGAGAAAGAAGACAAACCTCCAATATCCTAATCCATCTTCATCTTTCGATCATTTCTTTCATACAAAGAAACATCGATCAACGTTTGTTTTTTTATTGACGGTAACTCTCTATCTAAAGTAAAATAAATAAAGACGAAATAAATCATTGTCGTCAACAAACTTATGGAAATTGAAAGATTAAATTATTAAAATACATAAACGCTAAAATCTAAATTTAACGTCGCAACTTTTATGTTTTTTAAAAAGGGTTGTCTGTCTTGTACCTATGAGTTTGATAAGCAAACTCCATATAGTTTTTCTGGTTAAAACGATGGTGAAAGAGACAATGAAGAGTGAGAAACAATATAGGCAAAGGATTATGGTTTCTTTAAGTTTCTCCTTGTATCTTTACAATTGAAGGCAATCAATTAGTACAAAAATTATTTTACTAATGGTGTCCGTACTAAAATTTTATTTGTGTCCACCTCATATAAAAGTTTTAAGATATTAATATATGTGTCTACCTTAAACGAACATTTATGGATTCGCCACTTATTATTATAGAACATATTTCTCGGGAAGAAAATGGAACTCAAGTTTGTGAAAACTAAAAGATTAAGGGACAAATATTTTTACAAAATTCATCAAAGTCGAAGGTTATTGAAGAATGGATGAAATATCTACCGTAATAAAAAAGTTTAAAATAGATGAATGAACTAGTCATATGCAAACTCTATATAAAAGTTTGTGAGATCGAACACTGGAGGCTGGCAGGTGGATGAAGCTCCATAAAGAAAATGGCAGATGAAGATGATAAAAAGAAAAAAAGAAGTTGCAAGGGAGAAGAAGGTTCTGAAACGATTAAACAAAGCAGTCCTTTTTTGTAATAAATTAAACGCACAGCTTTCTGAATGTAAAACATGAGTACAGACAACAGCTTAAAGTAAATACAAACACTTTAGCGTTTTGTAGGCAACAACAGCTAGCACTTGGAGTTTATTAAACTTCAGAGAAACGAGAAAATGCACGGTGAAAACAATTTAGGTTGTTTGAGGAAAGAGGCGAATGGGCAGGCCTTTCGCTGGCATTGGAATTGGGTCTACAATGATGTTCTCATGGGGAAGAAGCTTCTCCCACTTGTACCTCTTGATAATATGGTGCATGAAAACTAGTATTTCAAGGCGAGCATACTCCTTCCCCGGACACATTCTCGGTCCTCCTCCGAACGGAACGTACGTGTAAGGAGCCGGTCCGTTTCCTTCAAACCTTGATGGGTCGAACTTCTCAGGCTCCGGAAAGCATTCCGGATTCCTATGGGTTGAATGAGTACTCCAGTACAACTATACATATGTACACACGTTAATATAGATAGATAAATAGATAGATAGATCGAATGGTTGATTTAAGGACGGACCTTCCAACCCTTTGGAATGGCAAAGCTGGAATATATGAATTCGTTGAGGGCTTCTCTAAAGGCTCCTTGGAGAGGAGGAGCAAGACGCATTACTTCACATGCTACGTTCCATGAGTACTTCATCTTTTGAATGTCTTCCCAATTCAGCAGCTCTCCCGGGGCTTTTGATTCTGCTATCTCCATTTGCTCTGCATATGTAATTATTTGATTAAACACACTTTTATCCCTTAATATTCATGGTTAATTAATATGTACCAAAAATTCTAATTAAGAGATTACCTTTCAGCACTTTGTGGTAGATCTCGGGTAGCTCGGCAAGGTACTTGACGACGAAAGTGATGGCAGCACTTGCAGTATCATGTCCACCGATAAGCAAACCAAGAATCTTATCCGCCACATCCATTTCATTCATGTACATCCCATTCTCGTCACACGTTAACAGCATATGTGACAGTATATCTTGCGTGGGGGAGGCTTTTTGCTCGGCCAGATCGATCTTCCTTCGTTTGATAATGGCTTCCAGTTCTTGCCTTACGATGTTCGAAGCCTTGATGGCACGGTTGAACGGTGTTCCGGGCAAGTCGATGGGGATCGACATAACCCCGGAGGCCAAAACGTTGAAGGGACGTGCCAATCGCGCGACTTGTTCCGGTTCCTCGATGCTCAAGAACACCTTGCTCGCCACCCAGAAGGTGTAGTTCTTTGCGAGTGGGAACATGGATACTTCTGACTGTCCTTCCCAATAAGTTTTGAAGTGTCTTTGTGCGATGGAATCCATAATCCCGACGTATCTGTGCAAGGCCTCCGGTTTGAGGAAATTAGGGAGTAGCTTCCTCATCTTCTTGGCCTCCTCCGTCGAAGACGTTTGCATGGAGGAAGGGAATATCTTGTTGACGGATTCCGGCCACCACGCGGTGACAAGCTTGTTCTCATTCGAGAACAAGAACTTGTTCCCGGCCGCCCCACAGAAAACAGCCGTGGGATTCCCCAGTATCGATGTTTTAAAGACTCGAGAGTGGTACTTGGCCATCCTATCGTATATGAACTTCTGAGGGTGACCCTTTCGACCCGTCGACAGAAATTCGAGGCTCTCGCCGATGAACGGCAAGCCTGTTCGGCCTAGTGGAAGGCTTGTGCTGGAACAACAACCATTGGTGGAGGAAAAGATAGCCAAAAGCGAAAAGGTGACGAATAGAACGAAAAGAGTGAGACCACATAGCAAAAATAACTCCATATTTTAAGTTGTCAGGCTTTTGAGATGATGCAGTGAAGGAGATTATCATACCACATATTTATATGTGTTACTTGTAGAGTTGGAATCACGGGCTCTATTCTTAAATTTACTAAATTTTCGTATCATTTAGTTATTTTTTATATTTTTTTTCTCTTGATAATCTAATTTATATTCTTTAAAATTTTAATATATATTTTTAAATTCGCACTCCTAACATAAATTTATATATCCTTGTTTGATTACATGAGTAGGCTAAGTCATGGAAGATGTTTTCAAGTCAAATAAGGATTAATCATTACAGTTAGGGTTGGGTAGAGAGTGGAAAATTTAGCTTTCGTGCTCTGATTTAATTAGTCAATAACTTTGGGTATTCTCTGGTAGATAATATCACGTTGAGGGCATGCAACTTAATTAGTATTATTATTATTATTTTTGTTTTATGTTTTCTCTATCCAAAGATTAAGTAACCATGTTGAACAGAACACGTTGGTACAAGTTCATACACTCCAAATGATCCAGTTTATTGGGATATCTACAATTAATGCCAAATGAATGATCATTTTAGTTTTATTATTGTTATATCAAATATTTATAACATAGTACATCAGCCCCTACAGTAGGGTATACATGACCCAGAAAAAGGGACTCATGGGAAGTCCTATCTACCGGCACTAGTGTGTGACGAATCCTCAAATATTTTTTAAGGTGAATGTATATATATATTAAAAATATAAACTTTTATATGAGATAAAATAAATAAAATTTTAAGGTTGGACATAATTAACAAAATAAATTATTATCTAAAAAAATACATTTGTCTATCCTAAATTATGCGTGGATCTATCACGAGTTAATACTTGAAAATAATGACAATATCATTAAAATATAATTTTATCATATCATAATTAGTATATTGACGTTTATCTCATACAATCGACAAGTTTTTTAATGAAAAAAACGAGTTTAACAATTTTAAATTACTTTAATTAGCTGTGACTTAAAAAACAGCTCATTAATTGCAACGGCGGCCGTGTGTTAATAAGCTCTATGATTTGGCTTGGCAGTGTAGCGTGTTGAAGGACATTAGATACACCAGTTCCATCGAGTTTCAGTTCAGCTCATTATTGCAATGGAAGCCAGAGCTGCAAATGAGACGAGACAGATCACGAGTTATTTGAGATTGGCTCGGTCAAAGTTCAATTAACACTCGAATTGAATGAATTCAACTAGAGCCTGAACTTAACTCGAGCTCGAACTCGACTCGAATTCTTAACGAACTAAAACGAGCTACTTAATACTCGACTTGAAAAGCTCGTGAACTACTCGAAAAAAATGTTATATTATAATTTTAGATTTTTTAAAATTACATTATTAAAAATGTATTAAAAATATATTATTGATAATTATAAAAATTTCAAAATATATTTTTAAATGTAATATAAGATTTTTGTAGGTTCAAATTCGAGTTTGAGTTCGACCTTGAATTGAGTTCGACCTTGAATCGAGCTTCAATTGAGCCCGAGTCTCAAGCTTCAATCGAGCTCCTGATTTTTTTTTTAAGTTCGAGTCTTTTCGAGTTCAAGTCAAGTTTCAATATTATATTTCGAGTTTGAGTTGAGCTTAATAATTTTTAGCTCACGAGTTTTCGAGTCGAGTCAAGCATAATTTTAAACTTTTTAAATTCGAATCGAGGTCAGCAATACTCGAATCCGACTCAACTCGTTTATAGCCCTAATGGCGGCCGTGTGCTTATTACCCGACTTGTTTTCATGATCGGGCTACCTTGTAAATTTTGCGTGTATTAGTTTCTTAAATGCATAAAACAAACTTAACTTATCGGGTACAAAATTGTTCTGATATCGAATAAATTAATATCACTATCGGTCGCTCATTTGCTCTAATAAATAAAACGAAACATTATTTAAATTAAAGAAAAACAAAACTATATATTGATAGAGAGAGATCACGGGGGAAGCGAAAAGGAAAATTGACCGCAATTTGTTTGTCAATCTATTAGGTAAGTGGCAGTAGACAGGTTTTGCAATTTTCATATAAAATCTACAAATTTGTTCATCACAATTTTTTTAATATTTTGGGATGATTACGAGATAAATATTTGTTCAGGATTCGTTTTAGGTATTAACAACGTACACATATACAATTATTTGAATCTAAAATCTTTAAGAAAATAACGTTTATTTTAACTATTGAGCCCATGAGTTATTATTTATCACAATCTTAATTATAAACTATTGTTTAGTTGCGTTAGTCAACACTTATGTAGCCAAAGAATTTCATTTAAGGCTAGAAAATATATATAATGCGGAATAGGTAGCAGTCTATTTACATTTCACACCACTCGTACTTCATGCACCAACCTCTAATGTTACCGACAGAGTTGATTAAAGCGACAGGGGTTGAATTGCTCGAGTGGGATTGTGAAAATAATTATCCGCTCGTATAAGGTCTCATTGAAATTATTTTTTTTTTGGTCTAATGCGAATGTTACAGTATTCGTCGGAAGTCGTCAGAAACACAATGCGTCTTCCGGAAGATGCGACAACCACAGTGTGACTTCAATTTTGTTCCTTTGAGAGTCTTGACAGTTTTGGGGTTTCAATCGCGTGAAAAATGGAGAAGATGTATTGTGTTTCCGGCATCTTCTCTGATACTGTAACGATTACACTATCTTAAAAAAATATTTTTAGCGATATTCAATAATTTTGTTCATAACCTCACACGAGCAATTCAGCCAACGACGGGTATTAACACATCGGATAAATGTATCCTTTTATCACACTGATATGAAAATTGTACATCATTTATTCAGAGCATAGATGGAGTAAGATTTAATAATGAAGGGTTAAATAGTAAAAGATACATATTTAATTCAAAATTTTAAACGCATAAAGTCTTTCATGTCCTTAATATTTTTATCCAAGTTGCCGACTTGTAAAAAATAATTTGATTTAGTTATGTTTTAATTGTTGAATTAATGATGGATTCAAAAATATTTTAAGGGTGGACATAATATATATATATATATATATATATATATATATATATATAAATATAAATATATTTACAATATAAAATTTTGTATGGACTAGGCACAAATAAAATTTTAAGGTGGAGATAATTAATAAAATAAATAACTATCATAAGAAAATTTGAATTTTAAGATGAATATTAACTCACCCTCACACTTAGTGGATCCGCGATTAGACCGACTCATTTCATTCAAAACCTTTCAAATTAAAGTATGATATATTTTATCAAAGATTTTATTATCATGATTTTCACTGCTCGGTTCAAATTCAAGCTCTAACCTGAAACTTAAGTACATGAAAATCTTATACTATATATTTTTTATAAAAAACATATAAATGCTAATATTATTAATCATTTAATTTAAAAAATAAAATTCTAATATATTACTTTTTTTAAGTTGCTCATGAGATTTCGAGTCGAGTATCAAGTAACTCGTTTCGACTCGTTAAAAACTCAAATTAAATTTGAACTCGAGTCATATCTATTCAAGTAGAATGTTGATTGAATCGAATTCAAATAGCACGCGATATGTCTCATCTCATTTACAACTCTATTATTGTTCCCATGGATGAAAAATCAAACAACCCTAACATAGAAGACATGATTTCACAAGGCATCTTCTGAGGATATATATTGAGAAAAACAACAACCATTTTACATTTGATTGAGACATGCAATTACAGTAGCTTGTAATTGATAATTTGCATCTCATTGGGCGCTTCAAGAAACTCTCATGCCATTTGGAGGCCCATTATTGATATCAGACTCTCATCTAGGGATGTCCATGGGTCGGGTTTCGGCCAACCCGATCAGACCTGAAAATTTTTCATCCTTCACCCGACCCGAAAAATATATACTCTCCACCGGACCAGACTTTTTGAGATAAAATCCTAACCCGATCTGATCAGACCCGAAATAATAAAAAATATTATTTTTATTGAATAAAAACAGTGATTTAATTGAAAAATAATATATAGAGGGGTATTATTGTAATTATTCTTAAATATATAGAGGAATGTCCATGGGTCGAGTATTTTTCACCCTAAACCCGAATCTGACCCAACCTGAACCCAAAAATTTTTAAAAAGACCCGACCCGATCGGATCGGGTCAGAACCTGTCGAGTTCGGGTCCCATGCCCATCCCTACTCTCATCCTTCTCCAATGAAATTTTTTTGTATGGACTGTTCTTGCCAAGTTCAATATGCCCCGAGCGGAGAAAATCTCGAAGCTGACAAGCTTTCCAGGGATGGACTTGTTCCGATGCGCCGTCTATTCTAGATGATTAGTTGAATTTTATTCTACTTTGGTTGGTTTGCCCATGAATGGCTCTTAGGTGACAAGCTTTTTCATCTTCATCTTGAGAGCTTCAAATTGAGCTTAATTTCTCCTACAATGGTGTTCTTAGAATGGTGAGGGTTTTAGTAGAGTTTTGAAAGGATGGGCCTTTCATGTCTTTTCTTACATTTTCTAAGCACATTTCTATCTCTTTTAAAATTGGATGTCTCTTGTTCCCATATGTAATGGAGTAGGGGGTAAGATAATAGGCTGGTCCCAACACTAAATTGAGAGTAACTTCTATAGGAGACCTCCAAATTATGAAATACTTAATAAATAGATTTGAAGCCCTACACTTTGGATATAAGATTAAAAAAAGGTACCCCTAATGCTAAGTGGTTTAAGGCTTTAAGACTCTATAAAATGACTAAAATACACCTATATGCAACAACAACAAAAATCTTATAGTTCAATCGAGTTTAAGTTACCCTAGACAGAGGTATCCATAGAATAATTTTATTTTTAATACTTCTTTGCAACTATAAAAATCGTGTCCCCTTATGGTTTGGTTGGTACATCTTACCTTACATCAAGGTCATTTGAATTGAAAACGAAAGTCGACACTTCATTCTCAATTATATACAGAATTCCTTAATATGATTTATGTGAAATAAATGAAATTGGTAGGCAGTTGTCATCATATATTCATATATATATATATATGGCCAAATTTTTTGAATAAAGTTGCATTAATAATTCCTTCATTTGATTTACGCATAGCACATGCATCTGACTCAAATTACTCGTATTGCACCAAATTTTTTGACCCATTTTTATTCTCTTATAAATGCTTTTCTTTAGTACCCGAAAAAGTTGGTTTTCATAAATAAATTTTAAATACTGCATTTTCATCCCTCGGACAAAATAAATGTTAATACGAGGGAGTAATCGAGGATGAACATAGGATTTTATGTTAGTGGAAAGATGGATTTTTAAAATTTTAGAAGGGACGAATTTATAAAATTCTACGTGGGAAAAATAGATTATCAATAGAAAATATAAAAAAAATATCTAAAATATATGATAATTTGAAATTTTCAGAGTCACTTAGATTCATCCCTAGTAGTAACATTAAATTTATTTAGAATTAATGCACATATCTTCTTTTAATGACAAGCGAATCCATAGTCACATGTAAATAAGTTTTGCTTGTCTCTTTGATTCCAAATATATTTCTCTTTTATATTTAGTATTTACAACCATATTAAAAGCCCTGTAACACTCTTTGCTTCAACCCCTTAACTTTCTCTCCTTTGCTTTACCTTCCCCTTTCCGTAAGCTTCTAAAGGATACATCTTGTATGCCATGGACACCAAACATCAAAGCTTGACACTCTCATTCATCTTGCTTCCGATGCTGCTCGGTATCGTGAGCTCCGATGTCAACCAAGACAAAGCAGAATGCGCTGATAAGCTAGTGGGGCTTGCTCCATGTATCCAGTACGTCGGCGGAAAGGCAAAAACGCCCACCGTAGACTGTTGCGGTGGGATCAAACAGGTGGAGGATAAAAGCATGAAATGCCTCTGTGTGTTGCTTAAAGATAAAGATGATCCAAGCCTAGGGCTTAAGATCAACACCAGTCTCGCAGCTACCCTTCCTAGTATTTGTCATGTCCCAGTTAACATAACTAACTGTATCTGTAAGTAAAACATACATACATATGTACATAATATTTACAAGTTTGATTTTCCCTTTACTCTGAGTTTCGATTGCCTTGTATGTTTTTTTGTTGTTGTGAATTAAGCCCTCCTGCACTTGGCACCCAATTCCAAGGACGCTGAATTATTTGAAGGATATCAAAAGATGACAGAGGCACATGCCACTACCCCAGCTGCCAGTGGTAACATATATATATATTCAGTCTATTTCGAGTCTTGTGAATGCGATATCGGATATGGATTAATTAGTTGTAAAACTTGTTATGATGTGTGTAGGGAGTTCGAGTAGCAGAGCATCAAGTGCTGCAGAGAAGAGTGAGGGAGGAAGAGGGAAGAGATGGGTGGGATTTGGGATGGCTTTGGGAGTTTCACTGTGGATTTTCGTATTTTGTGTGTAAAAGTAGTGGAATTAGAGGTGCTGAAGCTTTTATTATTGTGATCAGTGCGTTTATGTGTTCATAAACGGTGGATTAAGTTGTATACCTTTGTTTCTATGATTGTGTTCGTTTTCGAATTATTTAATTTTCCAACTGCAATGGCTTCGAACGGGGCTCACACTGATTAACTGTGCGGTTGGGAGTTGAGACTGACTGAGACAGCTCTTTAAATTCCAATTAATATGGCACCGTCATATATCTCTATTGCCACTTAACTTTTGAGTCAAGCAAAAGCCAAATAGCTAGGAAACAGCGATCAACTTCACACAAGTAAAATTTCATTTTTTTTTTAATTTTTAACTAAGTAATTTAATTATTTATTCAATTGAAGTCATTTTAGTCGATTTGATCCTCCTACTCTAATTCTTTATAATTTTTTCTTTTGATCAATTATTTGATTCATTTATACTCCCATCAATATATGTTCTTGAAATTTAATCCTTAAAAAATAATATTATAAATATATTATATAATTTTATATAATATTTGATTTATTAGATAACATTACAAATTGACTACACATGTGAAAAAGAATACGAAGAAATATATATGTTTATCGTATACGATTAGAAAGAGTCGTTTAAATTGAAACAAAACAGTACCATAACATTATAAATTATTACAACTAAATTTGAATAGAAACTTAAATAAATATATTTAATTCGACTTGATTTAAATTTCATAAAGTCGACTCCAAAATATTTCAAATAAAATTTAAATGATAAAATAATATTCATCAACTCGACTAATTAATATTTTTTTCACTCTAACTCATCAAATATTCATTCCTAAATCTCCTCTATCTCAACCAAATACCACTACAATAAACATTTTTAAATATTTAAATGTTAAACCCATCAAGTGATTTTAATGGTTAAATGGAGTGTTATTATTCTTAGATGTCTCGAGTTTTAGCGGCGTTTTTAAGCGCCACTAAAAACACTTGCGGCGATAGGAAAAACGCCGCAAGAAGCTCTGGCCATACCAGCGCCGCTAAAGTTAGCGGCGTTTGAGAACAAAAAATGCCGCAATAGATCCAGATCTATAGCGGCGTTTTTGGAACAAACGCCGCAAAAGATCAAGATCTATAGCGACATTTTTGGGACAAACGCCGCAAAAGGTCATATCTATAGTGATGTTTTTGGATACAAACGCCGCTAATTACCTTTCTTTGACTATGATTAATTGATTTTGTATATTTCATTTCTGCTCCACATCACCTAAATTTAATATCATGTAGCTTTATATAATTAACAACAACCATACATTTTAATTAAGACACAAGTAATGTAGAAAAATACTTAAGAACAAAATAACTTAAAATTTATAAACATTAAAATTAAATGTAATGTAGTTTGACATTGTTCTCTACAATTTAGTCTAGGTACTTTCACTTTCAATTAAAAAAATATTGTTCACTAGAATTTAGTCTTCACGCTCAGCTAACTCACGAGTTAACTCTAAATACTGCTTCTGATCTTCACCAACCGGAACTGAATCAGAATGCAGAAGCATGCAACAATTGCGTAAATATATAAGACATTTTCATTTTACTGGACTTGTCAACAAAACTATTTTGATTCTCACTAGAAGAAAAACAATATTTATCTCAATGTAAATGGACATTACTTCACCTTCCAAATCAATAGGTGAGTCCCTTATTGGTGTTTTGTACACCGTAGCAGTTAACAGAGCACATTTTGGAGTCTCGAATCTACAACATGATATTATTGAGAAACAAGAAGACATAATATATAAAAGTAAAGAGAAAAGAAAAATGGATAGCAAACCTCAAATAGCATTGATTATAGGGCCTGTAAAGTCCATTTTTCTTTTCAATAAGAGCTAATAACATAAGCTTTTAAAGGGCGAACAATATCATCAGAGGCAGCAGAGCATGAGAAATATGGTAGATCCTTTCCACGAGATATTTTAAAGAACCTTTGATTAAGAGCTTGTAGAAACATGGACTCTACAAGCATGTCCCTATACATTCATCAATCGTAGCAATTATAATGTAAACTAAGGAGAGTGGAAAAAAATATAAATAAAAGAGGTATGAGATTGTAGGTAATTAACTATCAGAATATAACTAGACAAAATTTAACCACCATTATTGTTATCAAAGGATAAAAACATCGAACTAATGAAATACATCATATAGAGATGTCAAAATCATATGCATGAGATAGTTGTGAAGTGGGAATAAAAAAGCAATGATGATAAAGTTGGTATTTTTACTTTATTTTGAGAACCCAAAGTTCTTAAACTTCTCACCAACAAAAATAGTGTATTATACCTTCACAGCAAGTCGTCTGGTGATGTAACTTTCCGATTGTAGCAGTTTGGTGTTGTATTCATGGAAAAACTGTAAGAATATAACATTTTCATCAGAAATTTAAATGGTTCTTTCCATCTTTATGTTATAGTATAAGAAACATAACATTTTCATCAGAGATTTAAATGGTTCTTTCCAACTTCTGAACACGTTCTTATATTACTCACTATGATTATACATGGATATATACTTATATGTGTATGGAATCGAGCACTTTACCCAGTTATAATTTGCAGAAAGGAATTCAGCCACAGTGGATTTATACCTTGTCAAAAGCTCCTGCACATATGTTTTTGTGTGTCACTCAGGAGTTCATGCTTGTTTTTTTTTTGCACAAACTAAAACACACACAAAAGAAAAAGAACAAAATTGTACTCAACTTTAAAAGTGGCTTGAACATCTGATGCTATGTCAAAATTTGGATTCTGCAGATACTGAAAGAACTTCTTCATATGGTATGATTCCAAGACATACCTGTAAAGCAACCCACCAAAATCATCACTTTTAAGCTTATTTTCCCCCCAATAAACTGAGGGAATTATGAGCACTATAATTATATATGTAACTAAGCAACCATGGGTTCAAATTCTATAGTCTGTGGCTCTGTGCTACGTAGACTGGTCCCAATTGTGAGTGTATGACATTGTTCGATCCTTTTAATTCTTAGCAGATAATGGATTATGAAAGAATTGGCAGCAAATCAGTATCGAAGAACATAATTAATCGTGCTAATTGATATGTTTGATATTCGTCACCACAAATTATGCTCAAGTTTCTGATATAACATTTCAGTTTAATTACTAAAAGTAAACATTTGGTGAAGCATTTTGTCAAACACTTTGAAAACAAATCACTCATTAACCATTTTTTATGTTCTTACCTAGCAACATTCTGATGGCGGATGCACTCCCTTAAGATTGAACCATAAGTCCATGCAATATCACCGTCTTCATAACTGATTTCCACACAAGCACGACCGGTTAGAACCCGGAATTTGATTCGATTTTTTCATACAAGCATTAAGTTTTTTCATGTATTTTGATGTTGAATATACATCGAAAAAGAATATTTCAAGAGAAAAAAAAATCTTACCAAGGTAACATAGTATCCATGATATCCAAGTTATTACCCAGATAGTTGGAAGTAATTACTTTTGAATTCACCTTTTGTTTTTGTAGATTCGCAATCACATGGGTAACATTTTGACGGGCCTGCAAATTGAATCAAGATCCTCCACTCGATAATTCAAAAGAACTAAAGAAAAGCGATTTGTATTCAACAGTTCTTACAGATCTGAATGCTTACCCCAGAACGAAGAATCATATAACGAAAATCAGCCAAAAAAATAAAACTTTCTCTGCTCGTTTCTTTTCGCGGGTCTCGGTGTTACCGAGGACGAAAAGAAGAAGCTCATTCAAGTACTGCACCATCTCGACCGGTGTCCAAGGTTTGGTTTTGAACAACCCCTTTATTTTTCCTTGAACCCTCAATCCCATTATCCCTCTAACAACTAAGTGTTATTATCTCAGATTGCTGTTCTTTTCAAGGTAATGGAGGATGTACGGTTGTTAGGGTTTCAGGAGAGGATGATGTATGATTGTTAGGGTTTTAGGAGATGAGGATGGTTCGATATCGAAGATGATGCCAAGGAAATAAAAAAGGGTTTAAGGGTAGTGGGATTTAAAAACTGTAAATTCGCGGCGTTTGTACAAAAACGCCACTAAAACACGTGTCTATAGCGGCGTTTGTAATGAAAAACACCACTAAAGCACAAGTCTATAGCGGCTTTTGTATAAAAATGCCACTAAAACAAGAGTCTATAGCGACGTTTTTATAAAAAAGCCGCTAAAGTATTAGTCTTTAGCGGCGTTTGTAATTAAAAACGCTACTAAAACACAAGTCTATAGCGGCGTTGTATAAAAATGCCACTAAAGTACAAGTCTATAGCAGTGTTTGTATAAAAACGCCACTAAAATGCACGTCTATAGCGGCGTAACGCCGCTAAAGTACTACTCTGTCATGGCTTTTGTTGAAAAGCGCCACTATGTGTGAACCTATTGCGGCGTAAACGCCGCTAAATTACAATTTTGTGGCGTTTGGAATATAAACGCCGCTATATGTTTAAAGTTAGGGACGTTTACTCTCAAAACGACACTAAAAATGCCGCTGTAGAACAATTTTGTTGTAGTGGTGTGTGCATTGTTAATCAAGAGAACAAATATCAACTTGTAATGGATAGAAAATTAGGCTTAAACAATGAATTATGATGAAAGCCCAATTCATTGGATTCTGTTTGTCTTTGGACTAATAGGTGATTTGTGTGAAAGAAAGATTTCATAATCCCATGGGCTAAGCTTCTATAAAACCTTGGTTTTGCGAGAGAAACTCTAGCTTAAGTGGCTGTTATTAGTATATATATCATGAATTAATTATTTCTTAAATATTTCTTGAGGATTATTTTATATTAAATGACGCGTTACGAAGATAAATATAAATATTATTCCATATAATTCTCATTGGTCTGGGAAATGAAAATTTGGATTGGATTACTCTAAATAAACTTCTTCGACTAAGTCAAGTTTTACTTGTGAAGATTACTTGTTCTGCAAATAAGAACTTTAGGAAAGACTTTATAGAATAAATTCTACATCAATTAAAGATGCCTAATCAAGAAGACATGTATCCCGAGCCCTAACAAGAATGTGTGATGCCTATTTGAAGGATCACTTGTGCTTATTTTCAACTAGGGTTTATTGTATTATATACACTCGTGAGTATTTTAAATTGTGTTTATAATGAGTATTAAGTAAGCATTAACGATTACTTAGAGGAGAGAACAATTAGAGTAATATTGTACAATGAAGCGCCTATAACTAACATGTGTAAGTAGGTCGAGGATTCATATCTCTTGTATTGATAATATTATAATGAGATTCTCTCATCGCATAGATATGATCATCGATCGATCTACTTGGTTAAACAAATTCTCGTATATTCTTATTTATATTATGAGTCTTCCAGTGTATTATTTATGAGTCTAATGGTTTTCTTAGGTATAAGAAGAAGCCCCATCAAATAAAGATTTATTCTTTGGACCATATTTTGATTTATAATACGATATATTTCAATGACTGAAATTGTCAAACCAGCAAGCAACACACTGGATTAATATAAACCACACTTGTTAGCCTAACTTTTTTTCAAAATTTTAACTATCGCTTTCCTACATGTATAAGAAGCATTAAAATAATACTTTATTTGCTTGAATTCTCACAAATTGACATTCTTTCGTAATCTCGACGGGAAAGAACAGCTAACATCAACTAAGAAGGACATGATAGAGAGAGAACAACAAGAAGAAGAAAATGGATTTGGTGTGACTTTCAGAGCAACTAATCTAAGGGGAAAATGCAGAGTTTGAGATGCAAAGTCCACAAATTATACTTAGTTTATTAGTATAATTAGTTTAGGTGAGGATTATTAGCTGATCACCCGTGAAAACATGGACAGCAATCATGTCATGCACGATCAATGAGGGTAGAAACAGTCATTGACGTGTGATCTGCATGGTTTTGCTTGCCGACTTCAAACTTGGAATCTAGGGTTTAGTCTAGATATTACTTGGCTTATTCACTGACTACTCCTCACTTCCTCAAATCAATAAATTGTCCACGTGATTAATCTAACTTTGAATTTTAATTTCCGCGTATAAATTTTATATTTTCTATTAATGATTTAATCTCACGCCTCTTGAAATTTTGTAATTTCGCATCCCTAAATTTCTAAAATTACTTCCTATGTTTGCACCTCTATGGATAGGTTGAGGGGAGCTAACGAAATTTAAAATTGTCATATATTTTAGATATTTTATTTGTATTTTCTATTGATAATATATTTTTATCTTCCTTAAAATTTTAAAAATTTGTCTTCTTAACATAACATAAATTTGCGTGTAAGTTGATGTTTGAATTTATGCATATATGCACAAACTACCATTGTGTCTCATATGGATTTTTTTCAGAACAAGTTGTTAGAGAAAGGGACAGACAATAACTAGTGTCCAATTTACAGTTACCCTAATTTTCTTGGTAAAAGCAATTAGCAATTTATTTTTATTTAGTTTAATATTATAGAAGGATATATGATACTGTTTAATTCTTGCTTGTGGAGCTTAAAAAAACTCTGATGGCAATTTAGAAAGGATAAAACTAAAATGGGTAAAATTTCAGTACCCTGATTAATAAATGACCTTATAAGGAATCAAACATGAAATAATTGAATAGTATGAAAATATAAAATATATATAAACAAATATCATAATTGATTAATAAATAAATATATTTTTATATTTTAAATCACATTTAATGCAAAAATAAAAATAAAAGTGAATTTAATACGCTATAATTGAAATGTATCATTTTACATATTTTAAATTAAAAATTTTTATTCATTATTCTAATTTTATTGAGCTGAAAAGTATCATATATTATATTTTAAAATTTTATAACGTCAATCAGATTCTAATCTTATTTAAAACTTTATATTAAAATAGACAAATTCAATAAAATCAAGTTTCTCCTAAAATTTTCTTCAAATATATAATGAATAAATAATAAAATATAAAATTCTTAAACTAATCGGGATATAAACAAGTCAATGCACAAGTTAAAATACTTATTATGATAAGCCCTCAACTATCAGGAAAATTCTAATTCAATGAATCTCTTCGTTATATTTCAATTATAATATATTAAAATTATTTTTAATCTTCATTAAAATGATTTAAAATATAAATAAAATACATTCACATATTAAACAGTTATAATATTTGTGTATATATATCATATTATCGTATTATTCAATTATTTCATGTTAGAGTTCTTATTAGGTCATTTTCCCTTTTTTATTGTCATTAACTATATATATTATATCGTGATAAGTTTGTCATTTAAATGGTGCAACATAATTGTTATTGATTCAATTTATTTTCTATTCATTCAATTGATGACACGTGACATTATTTGATTGGATGAAAAATTATTAAATTAAATAAAAATATTAAGAAAAAATATTCAATCACATAGTAACACATGTCACCATCTGATTGAAGTTAAATTTATTGAATTAATTAAAAAGTTAGAACCAAATTAATAGAATGTGTAAGTAATTAGGACTAAATGTGTAATTATATAAATTTTCTTAATTGCCGTGTCATCTCCTCCATTAATATTTAACGGTAGGTGGCTTGATTGACGATATTTAAATAGTTAGGTGATCCGATTGACAAAATTGAAAAATCGGTGGTTAAAGTAAAAGAGATAAATAATTAGGTGTTATTGGTATAGTTTACCCTAAAAACTAATATTTTATAAATATTATATTTTAATTAAATTATATTTAAATTTTTAACTAATTTATAATTATATGTTTAGTATTTTATAATTTAACGTTTTATAAATTAATTTAATGGTGCTCATCGTTAACGATGCTCATTGTTAAAGGTACTCATCTATGCTTGAAGAACGTTGTAGAATTTTTCATTATAATATTACTCATTAATAATATATAGAATTATACGATATTATTAATCGAATGGTAAAGTAAATAAATGGTCCCTCAACTATAGGGTGTTGCTTTATTCAGTCCTTTAACTGTTAAAAGTTATAAAATGGTCCATCAATTATAAGATGTTGTTTTGTTGAGTCCTCTGACTATTAAAAGTTACAGAATGGTCACTCGACTATTTATATATTCCAAACTTGTCATTTTTTCGTTAAAAAACTGGCGTCTTTTTGAGCTAGACAAAAACATGTTGATTGAGATATGATAAAATCTGATCTCAGAATAGTTTGAGTTGTATTTTATAGATTGACTCTCCGTTTACATTATGTCGTCTAGCCAATGTTTGAAACATCATGTCATTGACCCATTGCTTGAAAGCAACGACAATGCCAATAAAAATCATTAAACTATCATTTTATCATTATCCCAGTGAACATGTAAACTTCCAGCTCGTCAAATTTTTAATTAAAAATGATGAGTTTAAATATATGAATAGTTAGGTGAATATTTTATAACTTTTAATTTACCTCTCGAGAAGAAATGGAAAACATGCTCAATATCGTTTGATCGAATAATTGACCCAACTCCTTGGGAATTTGATTCTTTGCCAGTCTCGATTCCGCTCGTACTGGGTTTCTATACCTGTCGTGTCGTATCAAATAAGGTTTCCTAGCCTAGCCTATCTCGGTGTCTAATACCGAAAGAGAATCGGGCAGCTCAAAACCGGCCCATGTCACATCTCCTTTTCTGACGCTTTTCGGCTTATTGCATGTGGAAGGCAAGCAACGCCCGTAAGAGGTCTTCCCGGTCAAGATGTTTGAGGAAAATTTTTTCGATATCAACAACTGTCGTAATGATCCTGTAACTGTGGGAAAGGGTTCAACACTCGGACTTAGAGTGAGAGTGACTCGAATCGAGAAACTCAATAAAACAATATCTTAGAATCGATTAACTATTTTATAACTTTTAATAGTTAAAAGACTCAACAAAGTAATATCATATATTCGATGATCATTTGTATACTTTACTCCTAATTGAAATACAAAACCTTTTCTCAAGGAAGTCTTGAACTTTTAATTCTAGGACGTATAGTTATTATAAATCTCCCAACGTTTAACCACACACAAAATGCAACCATTAAATTATTGAAATATATTAAATGCTTACATCATATGCGTATCTTATCAAGGTAGTTGCTCTTCCAGATTTCACATTTTGATTTGATAATTGTATCGTGGTTGGATAAGGAAGAAGCTGACATATTTTATCATATTTTGTTTTTTTTTTCCTTTTAATTTTGTGATTATTCTCTTTACATGACACGAGTATATTAATGATTACTTTTTTTAAAATGTATATTATTTTGCAATCAATCTATTTATTAAAAAATTATCGCACTTAAATATTATTTATGAAATTGAGAATTT
Organism: Hibiscus syriacus; assembly: GCF_006381635.1. NCBI lineage: Eukaryota > Viridiplantae > Streptophyta > Magnoliopsida > Malvales > Malvaceae > Hibiscus > Hibiscus syriacus. The sequence continues at coordinate 72,281 of NW_024063384.1, read as the reverse complement.
AGTATATTTTATATATGAATGAGATAATTAACCTTTTAAATTTTAATTTTAAACTATTTTAAGTTTATTTTTAATTAGTTTTTTTCTTCAAAAATAAGATATTGTTATAGCAAACAAGTATCGTGAGTCAAGGGATGAGTAGATTTTTATAGCTGCCCAATCATCACCACAAAATTAATTAGTTACCTAAGAAACTAAAAGGCATTAAATACAATTTATTATTGTTATTAAAAAAATCTTAAATGATTTGTGAGATTGACTCAAACACACAAATGTGCCTTTAGAATTTATTTTAATCTAGAAGTGTTTTTTTTTTTCAAATTTAAAAGTAATTAAGTATTGTTAGAAAGTTTCCCTTGTTAAATTTTAAAAAGTTATATTAATATTTTGTTTAATTATATTGATATAATTTCATAAAATATGTGTAATTATCCAAAGTTTTAATGAAATGTTTCCTTAAAAGTTGGAGTTAAAATTGAAAACCTATGGAAATGAAAATTTCTAATACGAGTGTTGCATACCAAAATACACTATTAATGTCACATATCGATGTGTAAAAATCTAAAGTTTAATAAAATGTTTCTTTAAAAGAGTTTATGATTATTCGCACGACGGGTCATTGAAATTTTTAACCCTTCCTTGATAAGGAAAATTTATCTAGTAGTGTACATCAGTGTGTAACATTAATGGTGTATTTTGGTGTGTGACATTCATTATAGACTTATCTTATAAAAATCGTACATATAAATAAGATAATATAAAAATAATGTACACATAACATGACTGAAATATGAATATCATAACCATAACAATATCTAAGTAAAATGAATTATTATCGTATAACATGTCAAACGATTATTATTTTATAAATTTTATATAAATATATAACGAACATGAAATAGTCACACGCACATAAAAATAATGAATTTAAAATCAATATTAATATAAAAGTTCTCAAAAATGAATCATAATAACAAATTACACAAACTATAAAAATAATATAAAATTTTTGAAATACACATTAAAAATAATATGAATACAATAGGAACATAAAAAAAATTATCTACCTCTAGCATATATTTTTATTTTTGTTAAAGCTACATAAATTGACCTAAAACACCACCAATTGTTTTTTAAAGAAAAACTAAAACAATGATCAAAATCAGTTTCCCTTAAGAGTGTAATTATTTAGTTTAAAGTGAACTATATGTAGTATATATTTTTGTATCTTAGTGTAATCTTAAATTTTTAATATTATATATATCTTAACTTAAATTCACATCTTAATATTGAAAGATATATTTTATTATTATCTTAACTAAAGTAATATATATATATATACTTAAATATTTATATTTTATTCTAGTAATATTTTAAAATTAAGATAAAAATAAAATATATTTTTTATAGTTAAGATAAAAACAAATTATATTTATTACAATAAAATAAAAATAAAATATATATTTTTAAATTAAAATAAAATATATATTTTGAACTTAAGATAAGAATAAAATATATTTTTTCATATTAAGACATGAATTTAAGTTAAGATATATATATATATAATATTAAAATTTTAAGATTATACTGAGATACGATATATATACCACATGTAGTCCACTTCTAACCAAATAATCTTCCAATCAGATAGTGACACGTGTTGTGACACTTGGCACCAATAACACATGACACTATCCGATTTGAGGGTTAAATTTATTTTAATTTATTAAAATTAGGACCAAGTTGATAGAATATATAAGTAAATGTGACAAAATGTGTAATTATACTAATTTTATTCATTATCATGCCAGCACTTCCGTCAAATGTTGAGATTAGAGTAAATTGAGTTGAGAGGGTTTTCCTTATAATGAGTCTTTAAAGTATTCAATCTGGATTAGTCATTCGTTAAATTGAGTACCAGTGGTTAGACAAAAAAAATTAACATTGACAACACTAACATAAAAATGCATATGGCAATAATGATACATTGACAAATTGATTTTACTACAATTTAAGTATGATATTTGATGACTATGAGTGCCTATAAATATAGAAGAATCAGACTAGTTGTCCAAAACAAAAATATATTAATAATGAATTTAAATAAATGACAATTAGAGTTTAAAATTCAAATTCAAATCTAAAAAGAAATGTTACATTAATAGAAAAATATGTGCTACTAAAATAAGAAAATATATATTTACTATAAAAACATTAAAAAAGCATCCACTATTTTTATTAAAAAAATTAAATTAAAATAAACACAAAACTTAAATTAATTAATTAATTAATTAAATATGAGATAAAGAAGAAAACAATCAAAATTATAATATTTATAATTAAATAATTTTGAACTCTAATAAATGATGAGAAACTATCAAAAGTCCAAAGGGTGCATTATTTACCTAGGTTTGGCAACCATATATGACCTAATTTTTTAGCTCTAATAAATGATGAGAAGCTAACAGAACTCCAAATGGGGTAATTGTCACCGAAAGAAAGGAAAACAAAAAAAGGCTAAAAAAACAAATGAAATAGATTAAGTGGGAACGAATGTTAGAAGTGTGAAAAAAGATTTAATCTGATCGATCCAACTGAAAATTTTAGATATTCGATCTATTTTTTAATTTTGGATAATTCGGATTGAATGATTAAAATTTTTTTGAACATTCAGATCGGATAAATTCCAATTTTGGATTTTTCGGAAAAAAATGGGCTTTTAGATTTTATATAACATGTACCCAATAAATGAGTAACTCATTAACCCATTTAAGCTTTAGTACAATAAAAATTAAAATATTTGATTATTTATTGTGTGTGAGTAATTAAATATATATATATATATATATATATATATATAATATAGTAGAGGTATCGAATAAGTTACACTAAATCACAAAATTTAAAATTAATTTTTTTTTATCAAAATCTAGAATTTTTTTATATCCAAATTTTCGGATCGGATCAATTTTGATATTCGAATTTGCACGCTCCTAACAAACGCATAATTAAAGTTTTAGGAGGTGAATAATTTATAAAATTTCAGGGAGTAAAAATAGATTTTTAATAAAAATAATACATATAAAAAGTTTAAAATATATGATAATTTTAAATTTTCAAGGAGGCAATTGCCCCCACTCCCTAGGGATGGGCATGGGACGGGTTTTTGGTTCACCCGACCTGACTTGAGAACAAGGGAGTCTCCACCCGAGACCCGACCGGACCAAAACAAGGTTTTACCCGACCCAACCCAACCCGAATATATGACATAGAAACCCGACCCGAAATAAAAAATTATTTTTATTCAATAAAAAATAGTAACTTAATTGAAAAAAATTATATATACATGGGTATTATTGTAATTATCCCTAAATATATAGGGTAAAATTATATATATTTTTCAGGTCGGATCGGGTAGGATTTTTTTCACCCTAAACACAAACCCGACCCGAATACCACATCAAAAAAATCCGACCCGAGCCCGATTTTTAAAAAAATGACCCGATCGGATCGGAACCCGTCGGGTTCGGGTCACATGGCCATCCCTACACTCGCCCCACTCGGTCCATCCTTGCATACGACCTCAAATTATGATCCTTATTTTAAATTGGTACCTAAATTTTTAAACATTTCAACAACATCTCTAAACTTTGATTATCATTCTAAATTAGTCCTCAAAGTTTCAAACATTTGAATTTAATACTAAAACTATAACCTTCATTCTAAATTGATCTCCAAACTTTTTGAACATTCTAATTTCATCCCAAACTATACATATGCATTAATCACATCCACTATTAATAAACTTGTTAGGATAAATTATATAATTATATGTTTGAAAAAATGTAAAATTTAGGTTAAACTATGGTTGAAACTATTTATGTATTTGGACGAATTTGGGGATAAAATTAGAGATTTAAAAGTTTTTGGACCAATTTAGAATGATGGTCATAGTTTGGGAACAAAATTTGAATATTTAAAAGTTTAGAACCAATTTATAATAAATGTCATAGTTTACGGACATTTGACGGAATTAGCTCTAAAAAATAAAACGAAGACGTGGACAAATAAAACGACGCGCGTTTACTCGCTTCCCTGGCTTTTATAAAAGGCCGTTCATCTCTTCTTTCACAGAATATTGCACTTGGTATTCCACAATCCTTCTTCTTCTTCTCATTCTTTCTTCGTTCATAACAATATCCAGCTTTTCTTCTCTATTTACCCACAAATTCTTCTTATTCTCTGCCAGGTAAAATAAACTAAATAAACAGGGTTTAACCACGAGAACTCGTCTGCTCAACTCAATAATTAATTTTTGCTTATACATGTGATTAATGATGTTTTATTGTGTGGTTTGATAGTGAAGTTGAAAAAGAAGAAGAAGAAGCAAATATAAAAGATGTGGAAACTGAAGATAGCAGAAGGTGGAGCATGGCTGACCTCGGTGAACGATCACATTGGAAGACAGCATTGGGAGTTCGACCCGGACGCCGGAACCGCCGAGGAACGAGACCAAGTGGAGAAGCTTCGTCTCGAGTTCAAAAACAACCGATTCCGAGCCAAACAAAGCTCCGATCTCTTGTTGAGAATGCAGGTATTTTGTTTAACCTCACTTGTTTCTTATTATTTGCTTTGGAATCGAAGATAATAGGTTTCTTATCTAGAAACTCTTATTTTTATCATTTTTTTTACATTATGTTATAAATACTAAATAAATAAGTTATAAATGCTAAATTTTCTTGTATTCACGACACGGATGAATAAAAATATTATATAATATACGGGTAAAGCACACGAATGGTTTCCGACTAAAAGACGTTATTCTGTTAAATCTCTTGATTATTAAAAATTACATAATGATTCCTCGACTATACGACGTTACTTTATTGAGTTCCCCGACTATTAATAGTCACGAAATGATGACTTGATTATATTTATATATTCCAAACTCATCATTTTCCATTAATGATAGTTTGAGTTGAATGTTAACTTATTGACTGAGATATGATAAAATTTGATCTCATAATCTCAAATAATTTTACAAATCAAATAGTTATGAGATCAGATTTTATTATATCACAATCAACATGTTAATGTCCACCTTAGACGATCGTCAATTTTTAACGAAAAATGACGAATTTAGAACATATTAATAATCATGTAATCATTTTGTGAACTTTAATGATGGGATGACTCAATAAAGCAGTATTCTATAGTCAATGGACTGTTTTGCCCGTAATATATTTACAAAATTAATTTAGCAAAAGAAATTATATGAACCTATTGATTTTGTGTTTGATTCTTAAATATTGGTTTTATTGTAATCATATTAATAATCTTTACAATACTAGTAAGCATAGTTATGGGTTAAGTTAATAACTGACGATTTCAACATATTATTTGAAGGTCCTATTGAATCGGTGACATTGATTAATTGAATATCGATTTAAGTATATTATATATATAATTAATTTTATTATTGTTTCATCTATGATAATATGTTAAATATATTTTTATTAAAATATTTTTTTATTTACATATAAAGTAGCATTTAAAATTATATAAACAAACAAAACAAAAAGTGATACAATATAAGAATAATTATTTGATTCACGAGAGATTTTTTTTCTCGAAAGATCTTAATCATATTTTATGTGTTCTTAGCATTTCAAATATAAATAAAATAAATAATAATAGATTAAAATCATTTATACAAAATCAATATTTAATATATCAAATAATGATTCACAATATAATATGACAATTATGAGATACGCCATGGTTTAATTTAATTTTAAATTTATAATAATTAAAATATTAATTAAATTAAGATATAATATTTAAATATTTTTTAATTCCTTAATTCGCGTCAATGTTGAGAGGAAAATGATAGAGACACATTAGAAATATTCAATTAATGTTTAAGAAAGTACCTAACTGTCCTCATGTGACGTGTCCTTAATTGTAACGCAAGATCTTGAGCGGCAGCAAATGTATTTATTTATTTATTTCATTTATATAATCTGCATTAAATATGCATAAAGTTAGCTGTTAACACCACACATTATTCCAAAATTATGATATGGTGATAAAAAAATATATATTATTCTATGAATTTAATGCTTATAAATAAAAGAGTTTATTTTTAAAAAATAAAGCTTTAAATTCAAGTCTTATAAATATTTTTTTCCATAAAATTTAAAGATTTAATCCAACTCTAAATATGTGATTATCGGATATCTAAATTTTAAAATTAGAAAAGGAGAGGAGGCCCATGATAGGTATAATAGAATAAAAGAATTGAGAAGGTCCGGCACTGGATCCCAATTGTAGCACAAGCAAGCCAATAATTTTCAGTAAAACAAAAGCCAAAGGTTCGGTCACCTTCTGAACAGGCGAGTTGGGAGTTGGGGATCAAATTATTTCGCCTAATATAAAACCAACTTTTTGTTTCTTCTTAAGCAAAAAGACAAGAGGATATGGAAATGCAGTCCCATTCCTACTAACGATGTTACAATTAAACAAATGAAGTGAGGTTTGATGTTCATTTTAGGGTTTAAGCCAAAGTCTTACGTGAGCACCTTGAACTATTTGCATGTATTGTATGTAGGGACGATTGTAAGATTTTATGTTAAGAATAAATTTCTTAAATTTTAAGGGGAACAAACATAAAATTCTAGGAGTAAAAATATAATATCAATAGAAAATACAAAAAATAACTAAAATATATGATAAATTTTAAATTTTCATTATGATTATCTCATCCATTCTCTCGGTTTATATCCCTAATTACATTATGTATGGTTTTGCAGCTTACGAAAGAAAATCCATGTGGGGTGATTCCATCGCCGGTGAAGGTGGACGAAGAACAACGGGTGACGGAGGAGTTTGTAACGGTTACGCTGAGAAGGGCTATCAGTTTCTATTCTTCTCTTCAAGCTCATGACGGTCACTGGCCTGCTGAAAATGCTGGCCCTCTGTTCTTCCTTCCTCCTTTGGTAAATTTCCACCCTAAATAAATTAGTTCGAAACTGGTCCATGTACACCTAGTCATTTTCATAAGTTTCATTTTTATTTCGTTTTTAATTATCACTGCAAAGTATATAATTATATATTATTATTATTATGTAGGTGATGGCGCTGTATGTTACTGGGGGACTTAATGCAATGTTATCTCCTGAACATCAAAAGGAAATCATTCGATATATCTATAATCACCAGGTACAGTATCGAAATCAAATCACCAATTGTTTCCATGATATCAAGCACGAAACCCTTTCTTCTTTGCAGAATGAAGATGGAGGTTGGGGACTACATATCGAGGGTCACAGTACGATGTTCGGAACAGCATTGAGCTACATTACCTTGAGGTTGCTGGGGGAAGGGCCCGAAGACGGCGAGGAAATGGCCGTTGCTAGAGGTCGAAAGTGGATTCTTGACCATGGTGGTCTGGTCGGGATTCCATCTTGGGGGAAGTTCTGGGTCACGGTATGTATGTATTGTATGTCACAAGCTTGTACATTCTAAATGCATAGTTAAACATTGTATTGGAAAGTAGTTTACATATGTGTAGAACACAGGTACTTGGACTGTACGAGTGGGACGGCTGCAACCCTATGCCTCCAGAGTTCTGGCTTCTACCGAACATCTTACCGGTTCATCCCGGAAAAATGTTATGCTACTGTCGATTAGTTTACATGCCGATGTCGTACTTATATGGGAAGAGATTTGTTGGTGCCATCACTGATTTGATTAAACAACTTAGACAAGAGCTGTATAATCAACCTTACCATGAAATCAACTGGAATGCAGCTCGAAACACTGTCGCCAAGGTGCTTGCCTTATCGTTACAGAAATCGATCGACATGTATGTATCCAAATACTAACGTTTAGTCATGGTTCTGTTTCAGGAGGATCTTTACTACCCACATCCTCTTATTCAGGATCTAACATCGGGTGTTCTCTACCATGTTGCCGAGCCGATACTAACGCGGTGGCCCTTCACTAAACTAAGGGAGAAGGCACTGGAAGTTGCGATTCGACATGTTCATTATGAAGACGAGAACAGCAGATACCTCTGCATTGGATGTGTAGAGAAGGTATTGTGTCTAATAGCCTGTTGGGTCGAAGATCCTAACTCCGAAGCGTATAAGCGTCACTTAGCAAGACTTCCGGATTACTTTTGGATTGCAGAAGATGGCTTGAAAATGCAGGTTAGAGATCAATCCCGTGTTTTAATACCAATGGCAAGAAACTGGGATAATTTGTTAATAACATTTACATTATGAAATGCAGACTTTTGGTTCTCAAATGTGGGATGCAGCGTTGGCCATTCAGGCGATCTTGTCGAGTAATCTAAGTGAATACTATGGACCAACTCTTCGTAAGGCACACTATTTCGTAAAAGCTTCACAGGTTAACTCTATAGTCTCTAGTTGCCAATATTGTTCTGCATCAGTACTAGTGGTCATCTGAACCTTGAAATGTAGCTTACTAAATTATGTTATCCTGAAAAGGTACGAGAGAATCCATCCGGTGACTTCTCCGCTATGTACCGACACATATCGAAAGGTTCGTGGACATTCTCCACACAAGATCATGGCTGGCAAGTCTCTGATTGTACTTCAGAAGGGCTAAAGGTAATACCCAAACTCCATTATAAAAGTAATTCCATGTTATCTGGACTTTTCCCCCCAAAACAAATTTTATGTACTGGCAATGTGTTTATGTGATACAGTGTGCACTCTTGTTTTCACAAATGCCAACTGACCTCGTTGGAGAAAAAATGGAAACCGAGCGACTCTACGACGCTGTCAATGTTATACTTTCCTTGCAAGTAAGAACCCAATGTTTCGTGATGTCTTACTTAAGATACAAGTCATGAGCAGAAATCCATTTCTTGTAAGAACTCATTCCTAATGATGCACATATTTGAACTTCTAATGCAGAGCAACAATGGCGGTTTCCCAGCCTGGGAGCCTCAAAGAGCTTATGGTTGGCTTGAGGTAATTCATTTGACATCATTTACACCTTTCATTCCTAGACTTATCCGGAACGATACTGTGTTTCTGATCAACTTTCCCTTTTTCTTTCATAGAAATTCAATCCTACTGAGTTCTTTGAAGACACACTCATAGAAAGAGAGTGAGTTTTCTCCAATGCAATTGATTTTAGCCAACAGTATTAATATAATACTTCAACATCCACACTTTTTATTACTCTAGGTATGTAGAATGTACTTCTTCGGCAATCGAAGCCCTTGCACTCTTTCGGAAACTGCATCCCAAGCACCGGAGGGTCGAGATCGATCATTGCATAGCAAGGGGCATTCAGTTCATCGAAGATACACAAAATCCAGATGGTTCATGGTAGAGTGTAACTAATATTATCGATATGATTCAAGAAAGAACAATCATATATATATACATTATATATATGATAGTCTGATGAAACAGGTACGGTTGTTGGGGAATCTGCTACACTTATGGTACATGGTTTGCGGTGGAAGGGCTGGCAGCTTGTGGCAGAAACTACCACAACAGCCCTTCAATGCGCAAAGCTTGTGAGTTTTTATTGTCAAAGCAGCTGCCCAGTGGTGGCTGGGGGGAGAGTTACCTTTCTAGCCAAAATAAGGTACGTTGCTTCGAATCTTTATATATATTTTTAGTCATATCTGACGCTCGTGTTTAACATATGAATATAATGACATGACTTAACACGTATTTGAGTAACATAACATGTACAAACTCTATGAATAGCAAATACTTCAGTACTGAACTCCATTTTTACAGGTATATACCAACTTGGAGGGCAACCGTGCAAATTTGGTTCAAACAGCATGGGCATTGTTATCCCTCATTGATGCTGGACAGGTGAGTCTAAAGTTCCCTGTAACTCTTTATTTTTTTAGTATTCATGTTGGACATTTAAACATATTTGTATCATATACATACTTGTACTTAACACGAGTCGAATAATTTAAATATTTCGAAACCATCTGTTGAATATGTTACATTTGTGTTTGTAGGCTAACGTGGATCCTACACCGATTCATCGTGGAATAAAGGTCTTGATTAATTCACAGATGGAAGATGGCGACTTTCCTCAGCAGGTAACATTTGAAAATACCTATTAGATACACCATCTTTTAAGATCTATACGTATCAGACATATTCGAAATCGAATTCCGAATTCGAATAACATAGATATTATTCACGACAGGATATTACAGGAGTATTTATGAGAAACTGCACGCTGCACTACTCGTCATTCCGAAACACTTTCCCCATATGGGCGCTTGGACAATATCGTCGGCGGATTCTATTTGCATGAATCTGTTTCATCAATACGACGAAAAAAGGACAATATTTATAGCTTTGTCTTTGAAATTGTAAAATGTGAACTCTGAAGCTCTATTTCTTGAAACAAATCTGTCAGAAAGTGAAGTGTATATCCAAAATAGTCCCCAAAAATGAAATTTACGCTCAAACGTTGATACGAAAGAACTTTTTCATGTAAAATATTCCATAGAGCCTCAATAAATAAATACATATAGTGTTTCCTTTCAAGGCTTGATATTCAATTTAAATTTGATTAAACATTGTTTTTTTTTAGTGATTCTAAAGTAGTATTTGTTATGAGTTCCCTCAATCATTTGACAATGAACATTCAATCAACCTTGCAGTCGTTGGTACTCGAACCCATAATCTCTATGAACAACAACAATTCATTTAATCATTGAGATAAGTTAGTTCGTGCGATTTAACATTGCTTTTAAATTTATGTTCGTCTTAAGATATGATTCTTCAATTAAACATTGGAAAATTAAATCTAAATTAAGCGATGATATGGAGAGTATTGATTGGTCATCCATTTTTTTAACGGAGTTAACGTTTTGGGTAAATGGTGTAATAATTTAAACTTCAGGAGATAATGTCCCAAAAAAATATTTTAAGAAAAAATCTGATACAAATTGCATAATTGAAGGATCATTATGCATTTAAGCCTAACTTTAATAATAAAATAATATAAAACGTCTTTTTTAACATTATATATTGGATTAATATGTTTTGAACATATTGCAATGGTGATTCGTGTTCAATGAAGGCTCAAACCAGGTTTGGGTAAAGCTCGAGTGTAGGCTAAGGGCAAGGAGAGCAGTTTCTTAGTCCTTCCAACATAGGCTCGTTTCGTCAAGTGATCGTAATCGTTTTCCTCAATCGCATCCAAAATATTCCTATACAATATCAACGACGACCAAACCTGCAAACACATTTTCACAATAAATTCATCTCAACTTTGTCCAATACTCGAGTAAACGATCGATGTCCGATTTGAGGCTCTCGGAGTATATATATACCGGCCATCGGCTGTCCTTGTCGAGCTGTGAAGGTCCCTCTTCAGCTAGATTGAAAAAGAACCTTGCCCTTACGATTTGCTCCTTCATGAAATCTCTCCAGGCATCGGTTACCTTCCTGGAGAACACGTCTTTGTCGGATAATCCGAACTGTGCGAGATCGTCTTGAGGAAGATAAACTCTCCCCCTCGAAGCATTGAAGAAACAAAGACATCGTCTCGGAATAAGTTCGGGGTATCGACAAGATCAAAGATGTCATCAAGATGAACACTTACTCTTCCCCTACATCTCGAAGAATGTTGGTCAACTGATTCCCAATGCCTAAGTAGAGTGCTGCATTATATATAGTAGGAGCCGAAACAGAGGATTCTGGTGCGATTCCCATAACCGGAACACTCATTATTCCCACGGTTCGTGCTACGTAGTAGAAGTAAAGGTAAAGTTCTTGGAAGCTTTCGTAGCGGGATTTTCTTGTATCCATTCTCATGCCCTCAATCATGTCCCTGAAAGGCTGCATCAGATACAGATAAAACTTCATTTGTTTCTGCGACAATCGATCGAATAAACAGATAACTCGATAAGTGTCTAATTATACCTTAATGTCTAAGGGAAAGCTGAAAACGGTATCGGATAGAGCAGCATCTAGCATGTCGTAGGGGCGACCCTCGAAGATATCTTCCAGTCTCTCTTCCTACCTCTCGAGTACCGTCGAACTCATGTAGTCCGCATTTGGTCCGTCAACCAGTTCATCGGTCCTCCTGCACCAAACTGCAGCCACATATTTTAGTCACGAAATTAATGTCTGAAACAATCAAATTTCAACGAACTAAATGATCTGCAAAGCCAGTAAGAGTTTCATGATTACCAAAAATTGCCCATATCGCCTTCTGCCGCTCCTTTGTCATCAAAAAGGTGCCTGCATGGTTGTAGAAACTGATTAACTATTCAAAAGATGTTCCCATTAAACAAACAAAACCGATGATCAATTGAAATGAGTATGGTACCAAGGTAGAAAGTCTTGGCATACTCCGCACAAATCGTCCTACACTTCTCGTAAGCCTCATCGATGAACATCGGATTGAACCGTGGTCTCCGGGATGTTCCTCCTTTGGAAGCAAAGTAGTTAGGCCAAGATTGCCTCCGGATGACTTCATGAACTCCCAAATCCATATCGGAAATGCATTGCTTTGTCGATCCGGGGAAGGCTACCGGTATTTTCGGAGCAGCGATCACTTGTGCTCTTGCCGTTGCGAGCATGGATTTCGGGACCTGTAAGGTTCCATTGCAGGGTCCGATACCAGGTTTAGATGTGAAGGATAATGTTATGCACATCGAGGATCCTAGTAAGTTTCACAGAGGTCTGGAAAAGAGATAAAATATTGGGGAATTGAAATGTTTGATCCACAAATCAGCTATGTTATTTGTCGAAAGAGGGCAACCCTTGTTCAGTTTCGGGAACCAGACGAGGAATCTTGTTGCAGACTGATGCCTTGTTTGATTTTTTACTTTGATTTTCATGTTATGTAGTTAGTCATGTTACGTTTATTTGATTATTTTATCGATTTATCTTTGCTTTGAATTTTTGAACTGAAAATTGATATACATGTCAGTTCGTCAACGCGCAATCATATGTACTTTTATATTAGTGTTAATGATGTTTACCATTCATCACCGACAATGATATTTATTTCCATCAATCATTTATTTGAGTTAATTAGTTGAATTTTTAATTATTTCTCTATATAATTATTTTTTATTACTTTGTGCATTTCTCTTTTTAAGAAAATATCTTACGAGGCAATTAGTTTACTCTTATTATTTATAATTTTAAAATATTTTCTTTTTATTTAATAAAACTAACCTATGTTATCAGTTCAAAAAGTTGATTGATAATATTAAAGTCTAGCTTTCGCATTGTTATTTTTAGCTTTAAAATATTCACAACAATAATAAGAAACCAAATATTTGAGCAACAAGAAAGGATTTGATCTTATTCTGAAAATATACCGGAAGTGTTCATAATTAATATCCAAAATGGACATGTTGTTTACAATGTAAAAAAATAAAAATAAAAATGTATTTTCTTATACATGTAATTAATCATTTTATTAGCAGTGTTCATGGTAGACTAAAGAACAAGTTGTTTATAATTTTATTTTTGGTATAATGTCAAAAAAATCCAACGTTTATTAAAATTGACATTTTGATTCGTATTCTTTTAAGTACTTTTGCTTCAATATTTTATTTTAGGGTGAAAAATCTCAAACATTTGGCTTTCATTATTTCATTTTAAGGTAAGCGTTATTCGTTAGTTAAATAATGATTTTTGAACTATGAAATAATGTTTTTATCCTAAAATGAAACTTTGGGGGTCAAAATGCTCAAAAAAGATAAGAGTCAAATGATCATTTTGATAAACGTTGAGGACTAATTCTGATATTACCCCTCTCAAATTTTATGCATGTTTAGAAAAATGATGAATATTATTTACCCATGAACAATGGTTAAATATACAAGGTAAGACATAAATTTTAATTTTGTGCAATTGTATTTATGAGATTTTAATTTAATTTTTATAAATTATAGAAATTATTGTTGATGTAGTATTATTTTATGTTTATATATTATATAAATAAAATTAATTATATTAAAATAAATGAATAATGTAAAACTGGGTGTACCTTATAATTAAAACTAGAGATGTATTTCTTATATAAAATTGTGAAGGGATTTATAACTTTGTATAAAAGTTAGAAATGAGTTGAAATATTTGTAAGAATGAGTTATATCAATCAATCAATTCAATAAATAAATAATTCAAGCAACTTGTTTAATTAAATTTGTTATACCCCAAATAATATATTTGGGTAAAATACACAAACAGTCACTAAATGTTAAAATGATTTTTTACACTGAAAAATTATAAATTATAAAATGATCATTAAATTTTTAACTTGATTACAAAATAGTCATTGCAATATTAACTACCGTTAATTACTATCACGGGATGACATGACATTTAAATTAATTAGAAATTTCTCATTTAACCTTCGACTAAAATTTTATTTTAAATATTTTCTCAATACTTCCAAGCAATAATTCAATTTTCGTGATTCCAACAAAAACAAGTAAAAGGATGGGTAAAAGGCCACGAGATGATACATTCGAACGCAATATCTAGGGACAGATCAAGAGGGAGCGGGTGGGGACTTTTGCTCCTAAAGATTTCAAATTCTTATATATTTTAAATATTTTCTTTGTATTTTTTATTGAAAATTTGTTTTCTCCTCTCTTAAAATTTTATAAATATGTCTCACTAACACAAAATCTTGCGTCCATCTCGGCAATAGCGATGAAGGTGAGTATTGTCGTATATGTATTCTACGAGCTAGTCTTGGTTGTAAGTTAATCGGATGTTCATAGTATTTGCAGGCAGGGGAGTATAGTATTGGTGAAGCGTGGGAAGGAGGAAGACAAGGGAGGCATGGGGTTCGAGGAAGATAAGGGAGGCATGAGGTTCATACTTTATTACATACTCTGTCTAGCTTTTGTATGAGCCAAAACAAACATAGATCAGTGACCATCTATGTAATTTAGCCTTTTTTTTCTTTTTAAGTTTCACTACGTTTACAACTTTTCAGATAAGTATGGGAGCTGTTGAGTTTGCTTATCACTTAATTTGCACTTCGATTCATTTCAGCCATATAAATGTTGATAACTTGTGTGGGCCATACTCCAATAATCATGGAGAAAGCCAACATGCAAGGCCTGTCTACTTGGCTTTTCAGATGAATTTATTCAACAGTTAGCTGATGCTTTGAAGGTACCTGCATGATCTGATGTTCAAATAATGGAGTGAATTTAGCATTCGAATTCCGGAACGAAATTTCAAAGCAAGATTTACATCATTCCTGATGGGAGTCTCCTATGATGAATCCCAGCAGATTTTAGACCACCAGGAAACTCTTCCGACCACCATCGTCGCCACCACAACTAAAGTTTCCAAAAAAACTATCTATCTTACCCTTCATCTTCCTCATCTACTTCGAGGTATCCGGGGGTGCATACGGTGCAGAGGAAGCCGTGGGTGCCGCCGGGCCGTTTTGTGCCATATCGGGGTTCCTTGTTTTCCCTTTCCTATGGAGCATACCCGAGGCACTGATCAGGGCTGAGCTTGCCACCTCCTTCCCCGGTAACGGTGGCTACATCATCTGGGCTCACCAGGCTTTCGGGACATTCTGAGGTTCACTTATGGGATCATGGAAATTCGTCAGTGGGGTCATCAACCTCGCTTCATGTTCTGTTCTTTGCATCGACTACCTCAAGTTAATTTTCCCAGTTTTCTCTTCAGGGGCACCTAGATACATTGCGATACCATTATTATCTTCGATGTTATCCCTGTTAAACTACACGGGCTTCGTTGTAATTGGCTATACTGCAATAATTTTAGGTGTCATTACACTTGTTCCATTCATATTGTTGGCCTTGATTTCAATTCCCAAGATTGATCCAAGTAGATGGCTCAGTCCGAGTCAAAACCCGAGTGGTTGGCCCAGTTTGAGTCAGAACCGAGTCCAAACCAATCGGTCGTTGTTTTTCAACGCCCTTTTTTGGAACCTAAACTTCTGGGACAACGTCAGTGCTTTAGCAGGTGAAATCGACCAACCCCAATAGACATTCCCCAAAGCTCTTTTCTTAGCAGGGATGCACACTGTTTTATCCTATTTAGTGCCTCTTTTAACCGCTACCGGGGCTATACCACCAGAGCAAGAGAAATGGGTCAATGGGTACTTCGCTGTTGCTGCCAAGATCATAGCAGGCGAATGGCTAATGATCTTTATCGAGATCGTGCCATTTTATCGACCATCGGATTCTACGAAGCACAGCTGACTAGCTGTGCGTATCAGCTTCTCGGCATGGCTGAGATCGGGTTTCTACCTCGATGTTTCTCGGTGAGATCCAAGTGGTTCAACACACCTTGGGTGGGGATTGGGGTCTCAACATCGATTACCATCGCGGTTTCTTATATGAACTTTGCAAACCTAATTTCTTCAGTTAATTTCTTATACAGTTTAGGGATGTTACTCAATTCGCATCGTTCCTTTGGTTGAGGAGAAAACTACCAACGATGAAGGGGCCATTTAAAGTGCCGATGGAGTTGCCTGGTTTGGTTATCACGTGCTTGATTCCTTGTGGGTTTTTGGTCTATATTATGTCAGTGGCCAATGGGACTGTGCTTTTGGTGAGCATTACAGTGACTGTGCTTACCATTTTGTGGTACTTCGTTATGAAAAATGTCGGCAAACCCAAGATGTGGACTGACTTGGTGGATGGAGACTTGCAGTAGGCGGGTGGATTAAAGAGTGTTGTTTAAGTAAGTTTGAAAAGTAACTATTGTACAAGAATCGGTGGCGTGTTGTGAATTGGTTTCATGGGATGGTATTATTAATGAAATTGCTTAGTTTTTTACTGCTGAAACCCAAGCTCTGTTGAGGGTTTATCATTTTTATTACATTGTTATTTGTGCCCAATTTTAAGGGTGTAAATATTGGACCCAAAAGCAACTTGATTGAGTGTGGACCAAATGCTGCATATTCAAGAATCTCTTTAAGGCATTGGGTCCCAAAAATAAGTCAGATTGGGTGAGCCTCAAAAAGCAGAGAACGTGAAGCTCTTTGCTGTAATTAATGAGCAGGATAGCAACTCAACAAAAGCTAATTGACTAAGTATGGACCATATCCTTGATCCATGAGCACGAAGTTAGGTGCCCGGTTGCGTCATGCGCATCTATGGCGTGTCACCTCTTGAAGAGCTTGCTTCTTGCATTTTAGCTGTTTCCGAAGTTGTGCCGGTGCCGGGCAAGTTTATGACTGTTATCCAATTGCTTTACAGACTCGTGTCGTCGTGCAACACCGTAATCGACATTGATCTTAGTTTTGTGTGATGAGTTAGACATGGTTTACATTGATCTTAGTTTTGTATGATGAGTTAGACATGGTTTGTTATCGGACATCAATCTCATAGCGCCTAGCCAATTTAGATGAGTTACGCAACAGGCTATAAATGAGACAAATCGAGCCTAAATATTGTTAAACTCGACTCAAAAAGTTTAAAGTCAAGCTCGAATCAATTCGAAAGCTCATAAGCTTAAAGTTGTTAAGTTCAACTCGAGTTCAAAAAAACTTTAACTTCAAATATTCTCAGACTTACCTCGATTAAAGCTCGAACTTATACCTTAAGTACATAAAATCTTATATTGTATTTAAAAAAATAATATATAAATGTTAAAATTATTAATTTTTTAATTTTTTAAAAAATTAAAATTTTAATATATTATTTTTTCGACTTACTCACAAAACAAATTTTTCAAATCAAGTATCAAGTAGCTCGTTTCAACTAGTTAAGAATTTGAATCTAACTTGAGCTCGAGTCGAATTCATTCAAATCAAGTGTTAACCATGATTTCATCAAATCGAACTCAAGTAATTTGTAATCTATCTCGTCTCATTTATATTACTTGTTACGCATGGTGCGTCACCTTGTAAGACATTCTCTTTCTCCTGGTACATACAAAATAGTATGTTTACACTATAATTTTCTAAAAGCATGGAACTAACCTAATTATTCTCCTCCATGAAACACTAGAACGAACAAAGAACCCTAATATACAAGTCCCCTTGAACCACATTTCACTCAATGATCCACTATTGCCTCATTTTTACTGCAAATATGGGGTCTACAAACAGTTTACTATTGCAGTTCACTTGCAGACAGCTGATAGGTTTTATATCAACATCAAACCACTGTAGATGCCAAGGAGTTCAGAATCGATAACCCTTAAATTTACTATGAATCTGGCATGCGGTTCAGTTCCAACTTGTTACTTCTTATATTGCTCCCTAAAGAATTACTCACGGATTATTTAGCAAACCGCAGCGTCCACTCCGCATCTATTTCATTGTGTTTAGCTTTATCATCTAAGTACAAGCGAGCAACATCGGAGATGAGAAGAGTACCTGTCATATAAAAAGAACAGCCACATATTCAGCATGATCATGCCATACAAAAAATGACATATTTTGCTCTAGCAAAATCATGATATTTGAAGCAGTTGCAGCATTGCAACTTCATTTTTTTTTCAAGATCTTGAAGATAACGTATTGTGAAGTGTCGAAACACAAATCGGATATTGTTTGCTGCTCCTAGTGCAAAAATTGCACCAAACTCTTTATTCCTCGCAGTTACTTGTAGGATATTCCTTTAACTCGACAAATAGCCTACTCATTAAGAAATGATAGACAAAATTCAAGAGGTACTATGAAACTTACAAGGGTCAGGGTTTATGAAAATTGCTCTGATTGCAGTTAGAACTTTTGTAATCGTTAGGGTCCTTTAAGATGTCCAAACTAAGATTGCCAGCAGCATCAACATTGCAGTGATATATTCGAGTTTTGGATACCACCTGAGAAATGATTCATGTAATCAAAAGGAAAATGGAAAAAAGTATGGAAGAAGTGCGACAAAAATTTCCCAAACAAAAGCATCAAGACATGTGTAGAGTAGAAGAAATTTGTTTAGTGTTATACATGTTAAGACCACAAAGAGTTCGCATGCATAAAGAGAACCTCGTATGTTTGCCTGAACTTCGAATCCAAAGTAAAACTCTCGATATTCGCAATACATGGTGGCCAAACATCAAGTATAGCTAGTGTATTAACATACTTGTGTATTTTTCAGGTAACCTGCCTAGCCTAACATCAAGCACCTCCCACTTCCATAAAACACGCCATCACCCTCTCCCTCTAACATAATTAAAAACTCGAGTAGCAATAGAGAGAAGAGAGAAAAGGTGTGAGAGGAGCAAGAGAAAAGATATGAAACCATAAATTATGAATACTTGATCCAAACAGCAATGTCAGATTATAAAAATATCGTAAAGCGTCTTCAACAATGTGGTTAATGACTAATGAGCATACCTTGGGAGGTTGAAAGGGATAATTACTCGGAAATGTCATATCAAGGAAAAATATGCCACCTTGGTATGGTGTTCCTAGAAACAAGAACATTAGGAAGCTTGTCAATATAGCTGAGTTTACCTTTTCACCAAACAACAACAATACCAAAAACAAAATACATGATTTGGGGAAGCTAGAATTAAAACCAAACTCATTCAAACATGGATCTGTTACAATTAAACACAGTCCCAAAACTTTTCAATTGTTTGTTTCTTCTAAAGAAATCTTTAATTGTGTTAAGTTCAACTAATTTTGCCTGCAGTTTTTCACCCTTTCTCCTTTTGAGCTAACCAAGTAAGCCTTAGGCTAACACTCAAACCCAAAGGAAACTACAACAGAACAGAAAGTTCAAGCATGAAAACAACAAAAACATGTAAATTAAACAAAAACCCAATTTCTAGAAAAGCCAGAATTATGCAAGTGAGCTTACAACCAAGAGATTTAACAAACACCCATTTCCCAGAAACGGAAGAATCCTAGGGAAAAAGTAAAAGGAGATATATTTAAGAAAAGGCAGAGAGAGAAGAAGAGTTGTAAACCAGGAGGACCAATGATGGTGGCGACCCAATGGAAGAGATTGTCGCCCTTGGGGGCAGCGGTGCAATGAGGAGGAGGGTTGGCGTTGAGCTCAGACATCTCCTTTTTATCCTCTTCCCTGAATCAGACACCGAGGTTGTCGAAACCCATGTTCCTCCGGCGGCAGTCGCTGTTGTTGAAGACGATGCTGATCTTCCCCGTCCTATCATTATTATTGTGATATTTTTTCTCAGTTCTCTTCTAATTTTTCTCTTTCAATCTCTCACAAATGCCCGCCTGAATCCCATCTCTCATATTGCTTTCTGTTGGGATTAATTTGAAATCTGGTGCTGATTCGCTGTTGATAATGCGGAAAAAAGTAAAGGTATAAAGTAATATTAGTCACTAAACTTAACATCTCTCAATTTAGTCCTTATTTGTGTACATTAGTCTTGAAACTTGATATTTTCCTTAATTTAGTTCTAAACTTGGATTTAATTTTCAGGTCATTGTAAAATTAGAATGTTATTATAAAACCTAAAGTTTTAAAAAAAAATCAACATGCATATATTTAAATCATTAAAATTTATTTAATTTTTTAAATAATGTTAGAGTGCCACTACCACAACAACAACAACAACAACAACACCTTATTCCCATATGCAATGGGGTAAGGGGAGATAGGGTAATAGACTGTCCCCAACGCCAAGATTAAGAGCAGCTTCCGTGAAAGACTTCCGGCAGTCAGAAAATTAAAAATAAAGATAAAATACAATGCATATATATAAATACATAAATAAATACATAGTTGAACAGTCTTCATATGCAGTCTTCAAATATTTGTCTGTAATGGAAAGTAATCATTGTAAAAAAATCTCTGCGTAAAAATCTCTGCATATAGACAGAAACGTAAGACCCGACTAAATTTAAAACGATGAAACATGAAGAGAATGATACACAGAAATCAACGTTAGCAAACTACGAGAAGGAATTAAGTCAAAAGGGTTAAAACCTAAACTAAAGCAACAATACTCTGTTATCCTAGTTCTAAGCCTACATAAATTCTAATGACAGAAACATATATAAAGTAGAAGTCATGAAAATAATTACAAAGGCATTAAAAGGAAGGCAGAGATGTTACACTCTATGTCTGAGACCCGCACTACTCGGTTACACTGGTCTTAAGTCTCCATACTTTCCTATCAGAGGTCATGTCCTCGGTAAGGTCTAAATCCTTCAAATCAGATCAAGCAGTCTTCTCACTTCCGCCTTGGTCGTCCTCTCCTTCTGACACCGTCAACTGTAATCAACTCTATCCTCCTGACCACATCCGACGGTTATCGCCTAAGGACATTCCCAAACCACCGTAGTCTTCCCTCCCTCAATTTTTCGGATACAAGCACCACCCCCAAAGACATCCTAATAGCATAGTTTGGTGTCATATCCCACAGAGTCCTACCACATGCCCATCGAAGCATTCTCATTTCTGCGGCCTTCATCCTTCTTACGTGATCCTTCTTGATTGCCCAGCATTCTGATCCATACAGCAGCGTTGGTCTTATTGCCATTCTATAAATTTTTCCCTTAAGTTTTAGAGGCACCTTCTTGTCACACAAAACTCCAGTAGCAGCCCTCCACTTTAGTCATCCTGCCTTTATACGATGTGTAACGTCATCATCTACACCACATCTTTATGTATCATAGACCCTAGGTACTTGAAACATTCTTTTGAGGGGATAACGTGTCATTCTATGCATACTTCTACATCTTCATCGATTTGGTTCCCACTGAAGTTTGAACATAAATACTCTATCATTTCAATATTGATCCTTAGACCTTTTTCTTCCAAAGCAGTCTTACAGGCAGCCAGTCTACTATTCAGCTCAGTTTTTGTTTCAGCAACTAGGACAATGTCGTTAGCGAAAAACATACACCATGGAACACCGTCTGGTGTCGCACAATAGATGTCGTCCATAATCAAGGCGAAGATGTAAGGACTAAGAGCCGACCCCTGGTGGAGTCCGATTTCCACCGGGAATGCCTTGGTGTCACCAACTGTAGTCCTGACGTAAGTAGTAGATCTACTGTACATATCACGAATCGCCCGGATATAAGCAGTTGGGATCTGTCTCGTTTCCAATGTCTTCCAGATCGTATCGCGGTGGACGCTATCATACGCCTTCTCAAGGTCAATGAACGCCATGTGAAGATCTCTATTTTTTCCCCTATATTTCTCCATAAGCCATCGAAGTAGATGAATCGCCTCCGTAGTAGACCTGCCTGGCATAAAAGCCAAATTGGTTTTCCAAAACCCTAGTAACATGTCTCAACCTACCCTCTATCACCCTTTCCCATAGCTTCATGGTATGGCTGAGTAGTTTAATACCTTTGTAGTTGCCACAACGTTGAGGATCTCCTTTATTCTTATAGATTGACATCACCGTAGACTCTCTCCACTCCTCTGGCATCTTGGCAGTCTCTAAAATAATATTAAAGATGTTGGTCAACCACTTTACTCCCTCTTCTCCTAGGGCCAACCACACAGTGATAAGAATTTGATCTGGACCGACCGCTTTGTCCCTTCCCATCTTTCTAAGAGTCATTTTGACTTCCTCAAACCCAATTCTACTTGTAGGACAGTCATTGACCGTAGTATGATAGTCGGCTGACCCATCAACGGTACTATGTCTACAGGTAGAGACACCGTCATTAAATAAACCAAAGAAATAACTACCCCAAGCCCTCTTAATATCATGATCTTTCACTACAAGAACACCATTGTTGTCCTTAATAAACCTAATGCTACCTAAATCTTTTTTTCTTATTTTCCCTGGATTTTGCAAGCCTGAAGATGTCGTTTTGTCCTTCCTTGGTGTCTAATCTTTTGTACATTTCCTCGTATGCCTTATCCTTGGTTTTAGCCACTGTTTTCTTGGCTTCCCGCTTTGCCTCCTTGTATCTTTGTATAGCTCTTGATCTTTCTTCGTCGTCATTGCATTGTAGAAACTCCTTGAAGCAAGTTTGCTTTGTCTTCACCTTTGTTTGAACTTCGTCGTTCCACCATCATGATTATTTATGTTCCTTGACCTTTCCTGTCGACAACCCAAGGGTGTTTTTGCCCACCTCTCTGATGTAATTTGTCATATTTTTCCATAACATATCTGCATTATTTGAGTTTGTAGTTCCAAAACCTGTATTAGACAAAATCTTACTCCTAAAGTCATCAGCTGTCGCTCCATGTAAGTTCTTCCAAAAGATCTTATGTTTACCAAGTTTAGCCCTCCTATGAGTGCTCTGCCCGTGGCGTATGCGGAACACCAAAACCAACAATCTGTGTTGTGATGCATATGCCTCTACAGGGAACACCTTACAGTCAATGCAAGCCCATCGATCCCTAAAATTTTCATGGCTAGAAATGGCAGCCTACTGCTACCATTAAACAACGCAATGAACTCCTGAGCAGATAACTGAAAGAGTAAGCAATAATGGTCAAGGATGAACAAGTGAATACCACTATGATTCATAGAAGATTATGATTCATAGAAGATTAAAAATAACAATCAGTTATTGTGGTTCGTGGCTCACGGATTTCGTCACATAATGATCTTCGGCCCCGACGAGGTTTCCGATGTTAGAGAAAGATTATGAAAAGACAAGCCGTTGAGAATGCAAACCGAATCTTCGATACCGAAAGCTTTGAACCCTCTCCCAGTGGACTTACAGGACCGAAATCTCCGGCAGGGAAAAGCCCTCTGCCGGCACTTGAATTAGAACTGTTTCAATAGAAGAAAAAGGTCATGAACCTATGTAAGGAGTTGATGATATGTAACACATTTAACTGTACAACATTTTGAACCTCACCTTCCCGTAAACATGCAGGACCTGTAACCTGCACAAGTTATCCACCAATGGAGTTATTAGCCAAAAACAAGAAAGACAGAGCAGGATATCATGACATGAAGTAGGAAAAGTATTACAAGTAAAGTCGAGAACTCGATTTCAGATATGGTAAAGATGATAGGAAGAATATCACAACACTCATCACAACGAAATCAAGTTTATATATAATATACATATGTTTATATTAAGACAGGACATTCTCTAGGAAGCAATCTTCACAGAGCAGGAAAAAACTCAGTTGAGGATGTAACGAATTTTAAAAGATCAAAATTACAGATAAAATTATTAAGATCTATGATGAGAAAACTTGTCATACTTACTTGGATCATCAGTGGTAACTGTGGCTGTCCCATCAAAATCACAAGTTCCGCCAACGCCAACGCTATGTGTTTTCTGATAATAATCGTTGTAAGCATAAGATGCATGGTTCTTGATGCTATTTGGGAGATAACATGGCTGCCCTGATTGTATAACACTGCAGTTGGTCTTTCCTTGCCCACATGCCCAGTTAAGCCCATCTTGCAACTTATCTTCACTGGCGTCGTCTTTCTCCACACAGAAAACTGAGGTAGAATTCCCCATAATCTGACTAGAACCACTCAAATCAAAGGAAAAACTGCAGTGTCGTTCGTAGAAAGCACCCCCCAGTTCTTCTCGGATACAGGCCCAGGTCTCTTGTCTTCATTAAACAATTCGTAAATGTATGTGTTGATGGGAATATTCAGCCGACTGGGCGGACCTGAATTATTGGAAACCCACCGGATCAGATTATTAATGAAGGTCCCAGCATTTTCCACAGTGGCATCAAGTTCATTGGATCAACCTTGTGAAGGCCATCCTGTTTCTGTGACAACAACGGGGATCCCAGAAAAGTTGAGAGCATCCATAGAATAATAGGTTGCATCAACCATCACATCGAACATGCTGTTATAGTGGAAGAGAGTGTTCAGGTCAACAATTTGTTTGACGGAGGGGAGAGGTTTGAAAAGTGCATAGTCAATTGGAAATATGCCATTTCCATTAGTGTAACCATAATAGGGATATGCATTTAACATATAATAGGAGTTAGTGTTCTTCAAAACTGAAGAAGCTGGTATATTGTAGAGTTTGGTGAGGCATTAAAGGCAGCGGTAGAGGGAGGAAAAGGCTTGGGGATGATGTCCAAGGACTGAGGGCTCGAGACTTTAACGTGAAAATTCAGATCGGAAGCAACAAGAGCTTTATGGAGGTTGTTCATAGCAGAAACTAAAACCGGTGCGACATGAGGGACTGAGGAAAGAACCTCACTGCCAACAGCAATGGCTGTAATGTTGGTAGCAGGCACATAGGATGCAACATTTTTGTTGACCCAGGCTGCTGCTGTTGATGTGGATTGTCCAATTCCTAGGACTTCCTCATTTGTCACACCAACTATTACTTCAACCCCGCTGCCTGCAAGGGCTTTCAGCATGTGAGAGCCAGCATCATAGAGTCGTACGTGAATGATTTGATAGGCTCTGATAATGGAAACAACATCTGAAGCTGACGGCATGCTGGAAACATCAGTGCCTATGTTTACCCCGACGAATGCACCTATAAAGTCAATAATCTATGTCAGTAAGAAGTAAGAACCAGCCAGAAACACAATTGCATGATAATTTTATGTAGATTACCTAACATTAAGAAGACCCTTGTAACTCAAATGAAGAAAAAAAAAATATGCCCCACTGGATTATTAGAGGTAAATTCATATAACATAATGGCAAATCCATTGTGCTCCATATTTTTTAGCTTATATTTGCTTCAAGGGTGATCTCCAGTGCAGTTCACACTCGATGAACTACCTGTCCTATCTATAAAAATCACAATATTTTTCTCAATTGATCTCCACGGTTCAAAAAGAAAAAATAGATACCTTCTTAAGGTTAAACCCAGGGAAAGTCCTAAAAATAAACAGAAATGGTAACAGACAGAACACAAGCATTTCGATATTCATTGGTCTTTAGATCTACGAAGCCATGTCTAGTAGGCACCTTCTAAATACTACGACAAGAGAACACAGACTGAACCTATTCAAAGTATTTATTACCAGTAACCATGACTAAAATGGTTTCATTGGTGGTATTTGATCCATAAAATGTACCCACAGTGGTTACTACCGGAAAACAAAAAAAAAGGTAAAACTAATTAAAAAAATCTAATTAACAAGAAATATCCTTTAAAATTATTATAATTTTACAGCTGATGCTTAGAGACTCAAAGGAAGGACTACCACAAAAGTAATAGCAGACTTGAATAATACTAAGCTTCCAAATAAAACTTGGCCTAAAAGATAAACAATCAATGAAAACTTCTAAATTACCTAGCACATTGGAAAACACGCCAATTAGAACCAGAAGCAAGCTTCCAAAACATCTCAGGAATCATCTGATCATAAAAAAATTCCAACCTAAATGAACTGTCTCAATCTGTTTACTCTAAGCCGGTGCTCAAATACTAAGATGTTCTGCAAACAAAAGAATCAGATATAGTAGACAATGGTTAGCAAATACTGAGAATTTATAGGAAAAAAGAAAACAAAATAAACTCATAAAAGCCACAAGAAATCCAAGAATATGGTAAAACTATGAAAATTGTTCACCTTGGTGTCTGAAACATATACATATCTTCTGAAAGGCAAATGCTAACTAAAAAGATAGTAAAAGTAAATTTCTATACCCATTACAGAGTAGACACAACAGTAAGTCCATTTCCTCAACAATAGTTGTCCTATATGAACATGCTGTTGACATTATGTCAAGGGAAATCTTAGAATTAGCAGGAGATATTAGGTCCAGACCAGACTCCACAGTGGTTTAAAACCTGTTGCGAATCTAATTTTGCTCATCAAAGCCAGTGTTTTAGACGTCTTGCACAAAGAAAAAGAGAAACGTATATGAAAAGAAGCTGAGAAACTAAAGTATCTAAAACACCCTTTCACATTCTGAGCATAAAAAATCCATTAATGACAAGCAATGCAACTGTGAAAGTAAAGTCTAGTTCCAAAATGCCCAGATGCAAAGGATCCCAAAGTTGCACTTTTTAAACTACCCAGTAGCCAACTCCACAAAATAAAAGACCCAGATAAAGAATTCAAGATAAGGAAGTTCTAGAGTACCTGATCCAAGTTCCCCAAGCTGCAAATAAAAGAATTCTGGGGAGAAAAACAGACAGAGAGCTGTAAAGCTTCAGCTGATAAAAGAAATATTTTATTTGCATTATTAAATACATTTTTCATTGTACTAAAAGAAAGAAAACATCTACTTACATTTGCAAGTAGAAAAAGCAGTACTTTAATAATAGAAATGAGTATTTCAAATGCAGAGTGAAGAAACCTCTGTGATGGCAGTTTGTGTTTGTTTGATCTTTGAGGTTCTCAGTAGCCAGTGACCGTTCCTGAAACAAAATGCTTTGGTGGTGCTCTGCAACTCTCTGTTGTTTTCTGGGTATCTTTTTCGCAATAATTTATATGAAGTGGAAAAACATTGCCAGAAGAAGAATTTAGAAGCAGCAGGATTTTTGTTTGGACACTGTATAGTAAATAAATTGATTATTAAATTAAATTAAATCAATTTCTTTTAAAACAGTACAATGTATCATTGTTTAAAACAAAAAAATATTTAGATCTAAACTCAACATACATGCAAATTATTCTGCTGGTACCTAGATCATCAAAGAAGAATAAATTTCCTTAACTACTAGAGCTTCTAATTTTATAATAATTGATTTATGAATTTTTATAAATTAAATTATTAATTATTTAAATAATATCAATGAAATTAATATTTTCAACAATTAACAAAAATACTGACACAATAATTACATAAAGTTACAATTACACACATAAATTTTATTATTGGCATTTTATCAATTTAATCATAAATTAATTTAATTTAATAATATCATTTTTATTAAAATTTTTAAAATACTATCAGAATCAGTAAATAATATTAAAAATATAAATAATCACTAATATTTATTATATATTGTTAAAATAAGAATATAGTATATTATTACATTAATTGTTTACTAATCTAAATACCAATTTTTCTAGGAAATCTAAATACCAATTTAAATGACATAAAACATATGAACTGTGTTAATTAAATTCTGACCTTGTACATAGAAAAAAAAATCCTCCAGAATTTAACCTTTCTTCAGAACAGATGAGAACCTAGGTATTGACGTTAACGGGGCACCCATGTGTAATTTAATTCAACAGGTCTAAACATTCATGACTACACAAACGGAACTGATTGTAGTGATAGTATTAATGTAAAGACCGCATCGTTTGCCTGCGTCCAATGCTTCATTCATACACAATAAACTAAAGATACCAGAATAATTTCAAAGGTTGCGCCAAAGAAATGGGTCACCGACAAAACAGTTCCTCAATTTCAGTACTAGTTAACATAGGCCCTTAATAAAGAATATCTCAGTAGCACTAATTCCATGTTTAGCATTACCAGTCGGACAAAATCCACCAAATTATCCCAACAAACTTCAGCTTAAACACCAGCCTCCCCCACCAAATACACCAAACGATAGCAACACAGATATCATTGACTGGGAGACCTTTCTCTATTTAGTTCCCTCTTGTACTCCTCATGGTATGGACTCCGGCTTCTGCCTCTCACTGGGCTTCCAACCTCTCTTGGGCTCCGGCTTCTGCCTCTCACTGGACTTCTAACTTCTTTTGGGCTCACTGGACTGCAGCTTCTGCCCTGGCTAGGGTCCTGGCCCCTGTCTAGACTCCGGCTTCGACCCCTTGAGCCATTATATGGTGGAGGAGAACATGAATACCTCTCTCGGCTGTAGTGTCCTTGCGGTGAAGGAGATCTGCATGGAGCAAGCATCATGGTGTAACATTCACCTAGAAGACATAAGCCTATGAAGAAGAGAGTATTTAAGATGATTTAGAGTTGAGGAAGAAACACAATCACTACCTTGAGTAATGCCTATCTTTAGGAGGAGGGGAATAATCATGACTTCGAGACCTGTATCTTCCATGACGTGGTGGAGAGCGAGAGTATCGAGGAGGGGACCTTCTCCTATCACGATATCGACCTCCTCTGGGACAAAAAAAATTGAAAGTTGAGACAAGGAAAAAGCATAACAATTTCCTATGAAATGTAGGGCAAATCAAAACTATCCTAGGAATTTTCTTTGCTCCATGCAATTTATGAATATGTTTAGCATCGCAAAATTGTACACAAGCATGCAAAACAAAGAATATAGAAACTACTAAATACACATCATCCAACATCTATTAACATGGATATTAGCATATCAACATTGCTCCCAAAGACACACGGATAAGCTACATACATCTAACAAAATGTTACTTCAAAAAACCACAAGCACCTCAATAGGACCATTTTACTATGCATCATCTCCCCCAAAGGAAGTTGAAAATTTTAAGCAAATTAAAATATTCCTACATTCTTTAAATTACTAAGGGAGATTAAAAAAATAACCTATACCAGTTATGAGATCAGGGCTAGAAAGGCTCAAATGGATGCAAGTTCAAAAACAGTAACACCTACTTTATTTGGAAGGTAGACAATGAAATAACTTCCCCTTGACAAATAAAGGAAACGGAATGTGTTTTATAACTGTCCAAAAACATAAGTTAAAGCTCAGTAAATATACTGGAAAGTGTACCTTCCTCGCTCTCTGTGCCTCATTTCAGTAGGTTTCTTCCTGTTTTCTTCAGCAAAGACAACAGTCAACTCTCGACCAAGAAGAACCTGCCCATCCATCTGGTATTTGGCTTCAGTAGCATCAGCAGGATCAACATATTGGACAAAACCAAACCCTCGAGGTTCCCTGAAAAATTACATGAAAGCATGACTTCACGGAAAGAGCAGAAAATAAAATCTAACAAGGACTTGCCTGCTAACATTGCAAGTATCAGTTTAAAGATCACTTGAAAATCTTCAAGACTTGGAACATCTTCACAATGTATTCAAACCAACCAACTTTCTTCCAATCGTCACTACCACTAACATCATCTTCAAAAGAACTCTATTTACTTGATTGATGTCTTCAAAACTTTATTTTCACTGTTAAACCTCAAGAACTTCAAATTAACACACCCAATTTGTGATTACAAAAGAGTATACTTAAAGGAATGCCCCAGCATCAGAATGGTTATTCAGATTAAGGAGCACGAGCGGGGCGTGCTTGGCAAAAGCATAGAGAAATAGATGTGTTTTTAAAACTTTGCTTGAACCCCTAAATTAGAGAGGAGAATTTTGAAGAACCACAAATTTCTCAATTGACAATCTAAATGGAATATCAAAGTTAAGAATTTTCTACGCTAAGAGAAATCATAAAAACGTGTGAAAATGATGTCAATCATGGAAATTGAAAATAAAAAGGTTAACACACTAGAATTTCTGTGGTTCCAAAAAGAATGAAATGTCGCCAAACATGGCTGTTGATGGCCTATACCACACAAAACCCGTGGTAAGGTTAAAAAGAGTAAACTAAACAAATGAAACATTCATATGACGACAAATATAACCTTACCCAGTATAATAATCCTTGGGCATATAAATATCTTTAAGAGGGCCAAATCTTTCAAATGGTCTGCGAAGGTCTTCAGGCCTGCAAAAGAAATAAATAAATAAATATCAGAATGCTTCTGGTGGAAAACAAATATTAAATAATTTTACCCAATACATTAACAGAGACAACAATAACGGGTTAAAAGTTCACATCAATAAATAATCTCCCCACTGAAATAATTGCTACAATACAATGATACATTCAGCAATGACAGACCAAGAACATAATTTCCTATGAATCAATCATAATTCAAATTTCAAAATTCATAAGAAATAAGATCTGAGAGCAGAAGAAACCTGCAGTCATGGCGGAGGTTGCGAACCAAAAGACTCGTAGGAAGATCGCGAGCGCGACCACCGTAGCGGCCTTTGGGACTAGGGCTCCGCCCTCTACGGCCGTAGCCTCTGGGCGGAGATGGAGTATAACTTCTGCCTCTCATTTATGGGGGGTTAAGGAATACAAACGGTATACCTATCTGCAAAACCTTAGTATTGAAAGAGCGAAGAAACCAGGTGGAGGCAGGGTTTGAAGAAAGCGGCAAAGGCAGAGGAGGTAAAGTTAGGGTTGGGAAAACGGGATGATAAAATAGATCTCTGGAATTTCCCTCTTTGTCATGTAGCGTCTCTAGGGTTACCTTCTCTTTGCTCGCGCCACGCTTTTTCATGCTAATTGATAGTTTGCGAATGTTTTGAATAATTTGGGCCCATTTGTTCGGCGAGGCAGCCCAATTCTAGAACCCATACTGCTTGGCAAAATGATTGTTCCGGTTTTTTTTTAATTAAGGGTATTCAAACGGTTGGTTCAATTGTTGACCGAACTATTTTTTAAAATTAAATTAATTAAATTATTTTTCATTAATTATTAATTAAATAAATTTTTTAAATAATTAATAAAATTGAACAAATTTGAATTTTTTATAATTTTTAGTTAAAATTTAATTAGACTTTAACAATTTAACGAGTTCAATGTGGTTAAAAAATAATTGATTCTTACATTCTAATGAATTAAAGCTTAAAATATACATCTAATATATTTAATATATTTTTAAAAAAAACTAATTTCAAACTCCTTTATCCACATTGGCTACTGACAATGTTGTCCTGGTCACAATTCTGTCGTCGAACACTCTATTTAATCGTAGTCTAACGTATGACATGAGGAATTAACGTTTGAATCGTCAGAACTGTCACAAGCTGTCGAAATCATTTAGTCGTTGTTACCATCGATTTTTCATTGCAATCACAGCGTGAAGCATGGGGTTTGGCCGGTGAGGGTTCAGATATTCGCATGTTGTTAGAATTTCGATCGATTGACAGCGTTGGTGGCGACCGATCGTAGATTGAATTAGGATTTTTCAGAATTTTGAGATTTTTATAATTTTAGAAAATATTGAGGTTTTGTCGGAACCGTCTTTCGGTTGGGCTCGAAATTGGCCTTCAACTTGGATTAAATGAATTGGAGTCGCCACCGATTATTTTAAAGAGATATTAGGTAAATCGGACACCATCTTACCTGATCTACGTTGTACTAGAAACGTGTCGGGTTCGGGAGTCGGTTACGATCAAGGAAGGATTAGCACCCTTGAACCGCCCTTTCGGTACCAATTAATTTTTGGTTGTCTTAATTGCGAAAATTAGAAATTTAAATTAAAATTTGAAATATTCGATTTGAATTACTTACCTCGTATGATTTGAAAGCGTACCCTTAAAAAGTCAAGACACTTGTTAGAAGGAAAAAAGTAATGAAAATAAAAAAAAACAATTAAAAAACAAATGAAATAAGATAAGATAAGATAAGAAAAGAAAATAAAATAAAATAAAATAAAGTTAAATAGGAAAAATATAATAAAGGAAAAAATAATAAAAATATAAAGAAAAAGAACAAGGGAAAAAATAAAATATATAATAAAAAACAAAAACTAGAAACTAGAAATTAGAAATAAAAAAATAAATACAATAAAGATAAAAAATTAAATAAATTAAATAAATAAAAGAGAGTATATATAATGATAATAATAATAAAGGGAAAAAATAATATATATATATATATATATACACACACACGTATAAACAAAGTAATAGAAATAAAAGAAATAAAAAAAAAAAAAAAAAAAATAATAAAATGATAAAAAATAAAAAAATAATATATAT
Source organism: Hibiscus syriacus (assembly GCF_006381635.1). Lineage (NCBI taxonomy): Eukaryota > Viridiplantae > Streptophyta > Magnoliopsida > Malvales > Malvaceae > Hibiscus > Hibiscus syriacus. The sequence goes on along the minus strand of NW_024063384.1, from coordinate 39,753 downwards.
ATATATATATATATGTAATATCGTATAAATAAAAAAACAAGAAATATAATAATAATAATAATAATAATAAAGATAAAAGGATTAAATTAAAAGGGAGACAAAATTAGGGGATGAATTTAAAAGGAAAATTGGCATGTAAATTCGATCTAGGGGCGAAACGAATACTATAAAAAATGTGGGACCTGAAAGGGGATTAACCCCTATGATAAATGAATAAAGCATGAAGTTTCCAGACTCTAGGGACCTGACATGTGATTTACCCAAAATAAGTAAAATGAAATACTCCCCCCTTATATTCCTGTAACGTGTGAACACAAAAAATCCAGCCCCCTTCTTTATTTCAATTCCAATATTTTCATCTCCTTTCCAACAACCTCCCAGCTTCCTCATCAGCTTGTGCGGTCTGCTTCTGAGCTTCTTTCGCCTTTAAAGCCTCTGTATATTGCTCGGTTGAGCCCTTTTCGTCTTCTCAGAGTTCAAACAAAGTGAAATAGAATATGCAAGCAACAAAACCCAGCCGAAATAAAGGTAAAAATTATACCTTTTTTATATAGCTTCAAGATTGGTACAAAAGCTTCGATCTCATTGGTTGTAGGATTTTTTCTTCTCGTAATCGTATGATCTTGTGTGTGTAATGGTGTTGATTTACATGGGTATTTATAAGGTTCTGTGAATCCTACTTTTAAGAGTTTAAATCCTAGTGAAATAATGATATTTGGGTTCATTCCTATTTCATGCGTGTACGATGCCTTAAGAACCGGGTAGTTGACCGAGAGCTTCGACTGTTTTGGGTTCGTGCATCGTGGGGAGTCTTTACTGAAAGGGAAATATGGTTTACGGGTCCACTGCTGGACCCGGGTCGCAACTCCAGCGGGTCTTGGTTGTGTAACTTGGGCTGCTGCATTGGGCTCGTACTTCAGGCTACTATTGGGCCTACAAAAAAAATGTGTACATAATTAGGACGAAATATGGTGTCTACAGCTGCCCCTCTTTGCTCATTATCGTGTAACAAAAATAGAGCAAAGATTACAAGACACAAATTTCGTCCACATCGAATATCCCTTGTTGTAGAGTTGAAATCCGATGACATGATTGATTTGTCATAACCCATCACGAAATGACTCCATCGACTTGAGTTTGAGTTGAACTCAAAATTTTTGAGCAAGATATCCTTCGTTGCGAGGCTGAAGACTTTGGTGTTGCTGTACTACAGATGACTCATTCATCGTGAAGTTGGGTCCATCTTGAAATGATATGAAATTGAAGCCGTCGTCCGGAATTTGAATTGGAACGTGACTTCTCGTCGTCAAATTTTAGTCAACTTGGGTCTTCTTATCAGTTTAAAGACCTTAGTTAAAAATCTGACTGGAAAGTAATTCTTTGACTCCGCGCTGTGGTTGATAAGCCCTCGAGTTGAATGGAATCGAACTCAAAGGGTCTTCGTTGATAGATAGTTTTTATCGACTTAAGTTATGCTGTCGATAAACATTTTTCTTGTTACTGAGGCACAGTTAACCCAGGTGTTCTTCTTGACTTTGAAAACATTGATTGCAGCCGGACAGTAGTGTGATTAAGGTATCATCGAGCTTAATAGAGTCGAACTCGACAATTTTATTGACAAATAGCCCTTCTTGCCTTGAGCTATGTTGTAAATGATATGACCTCGAAGTTGAGTGTAATCGAACTCGGGGGTCTTTGGCAGATAACCCTTCTCGACTTAAGCTATGCTGCAAATGATGTGCCTTGGAGCTGAGTGTAATCGAACTCAAAGGTCTTTGTTGACAGATAACCCTTCTAGCCTTGAGTTATGCTGTAAATGATATCCCCTTGAAGCTGAGTGTAATCGAACTTAAGGGTCTTTGGCAGATAGCCCTTCTCGACTTAAGCTATGCTACAAATGATATGCCTTGGAGCTGAGCGTAATCGAACTCAAAGGTCTTTTGTTGGCAGACAACCCTTCTAGACTTAAGTTGTGCTGCAAATGATGTACCTTGGAGCTGAGTGTAGTCGAACTCGAAGGTCTTTGGTGACATATAACCCTTATAACCTTGAGTTATGCTGTAAATGATATGCCCTCGAAGCTGAGTGTAATCGAACTCGGGGGTCTTTGGTTGGCAGATGACCCTTCTCGACTTAAGTTATACCGTAAATGATGTGCCCTCGAAGCTGAGTGTAATCGAACTCGGGGGTCTTTTGGCAGATAGCCCTTCTCGACTTAAGCTATGCTGTAAATGATGTACCTTGGAGCTGAGCGTAGACGAACTCGAAGGTCTTTGGTGACAGATAACCCTTCTAGCCTTGAGCTATGCTGTAAATGATATGCCCTCGAAGCTGAGTGTAATCGAACTCGGGGGTCTTTGGTTGGCAGATAGCCCTTCTCGACTTAAGCTATGCTGCAAACGATGTGCCTTGGAGCTGAGCGTAATCGAACTCAAAGGTCTTTGGTTGGCGGATAACCCTTCTCGACTTAAGTTATGCCGTAAATGTTGTCTTTAAAAAAATGGCTCCCCTTCACAAGTCTAAGCTGGTCGTAGTTCTTCAGGTGGTTCCTCTGAGCGGGTCTGAACCAAGTAATATGATTTTTTTTGGATGACTCATCTTCACGGGAATGTCCACTGATAAATTTTGTCCGCTGGATATCTTCCGTCATGGAATTGAAATCTGGCTTGAAAGTGTTAACTGGAAACATGCTACTCTTTGTTGAGTTGAGTTGAGTTGAATTAGATTTGATCCGAATTAGTTCTCGAACCTATCTGAAATTGGTTCTGAGATCTGTAGATATGTCAAGTAGGTTGAGGTGTAGCTTCTCACTGTTGAGTTAAGCAACCACCATCGTTCTTCAAAGGCGCTTGTGAATCGAGTATCCTTCATCCTGAAGTTGAAACTTGATTCTAAAAGCTGCAAAAAATCATGTATGCCAAAATGATGAATGTGAGGCACTTAAGTATGTTTAAGATGCATGCAACATGAATGAATTATGCGTTATCTCTTGGATGAAGTCTCGTGCTTTGTCTGCCAGTTTGGTCCTTGAAATCGATTGTGCCCCATTTGCTTCTCGAGCTTTGGCTTTATAGATCTTTTATATCTGAGACTGTTCTATTTGAAAACGTTTTTCCTTTTTCTTGTTTTAGGAGAGAGAATGATAAAAATACTGAAAAATATTGTTCGTAATTGAATCAAATTGTAAACATGAGTTCAAAGAATATCAAAGGAATCAAGAGCTCCTTTAATGCTTTCAGAGTTACAGCTCTTTGACAAATGTTCAAATGGATGAGTTGGCTTTAGGTTGGCCTCCTTTATAAGGTTTCGGTAACCCACAATGACATTTTTTTTAAATATCGCAATATGCCTTGGCATTTCAATTGGGTGCGGACAAAATGTTGCAACTAGCATGATAAATTACTAGACCTTTTATTTCGGTCCTCTGAAATCTTCCATTTGTTCAAGCTTTGTAGGCTCCTCTAACAAAGGCAGTGCAAAAATATCGGTCTAAAAATGAAATTCTTGAGTGCTCGTGTGTAGTTGACTATAATAGGTGTTCCTTAACTCCCTTAGTCCATCATTACCGAAAATTTCTTGCTTAGATAAATTTGATTTAATTTGCCGTTATCTGGCTAGCTGAAATCCATAAAGCCGGGGAGTTTAACCAATTGCTTTAGAGGGACAACTTAACATTATAATCATTTTTATCAAGTTAACTGAAGGGTTCATCTCATCGCAGAGTCTTCGGCCAGACAATAGCAGTGGAGCAAACACCGAATCGCCAAGTGTTCGAGCAATGCCATGGTTTGAACGTAATCTATTCATAAGGCCAGGGCTTTCAAGTTTCCTCTATAACCAATTGCCTTAGTGGAATAGCTCAGCTTTACAGATTTAATTTCTTAAGATTGTCAAGAAGAATCTGTTATAGTCTAGGTGTTCTTGAAATTCAAAAATTTCATCTTTAGAGTTCAATTTTCCAGCAACTGACCTAAACTAGATTCACTTACTCGACTATTCCATTTGTAAGGATCATCATCGTCATTGAACGTCTTAAATAAAAAACATAGTAATTGTCATATGCAAATGATGCCCCGTGTTGTCCGCACCTTATGAAAAGAAAAGGTTGTATTGGTTAATTGTAAGAGCAAGGTACGGTGTTTGAGGGTATATTCTGGGTAAGGTCAAGGTCCTTGTTTTAAAACATGTTACTTTGTCAAAGATCCGAAACTTTGAACCATTCACAGAGTTTCTTAATTCAAATGATATTCAAAGAATTGCAAGTTTACAAATGTGATTCATTGCTCGTCATCATTAAAGTAACATAAATTTATTCAAATGTTCTTACAAAAACTTGAAAAAGTGGAAAAAAAACAAGTTCAAACAGAATGCCTCAAATGATGAAATGATCTCCCTCACTTGGATGCCCCCAAGTTGTTGAAGTCGATCCAGTTCTGGTTACGCATCTTTTGTATGACCCTTTTGAATGCGTAACAGTTCTCAATTGTGTGCCCTGGGACTCCGCAGTGATATTCACAATGCGCATTCTCATCATACCACTTGGGGTATGGGGGTTTCAAGGGTTCAACCGGGTATGGTGACACTACATGGGTGTCAAGAAGTTGATGGTAAAGCTCTTTGTAGGTCATGGGAATAGGGTCGAAATGTTCCCTTTCCCTATTTGGTTCTCTTGAATCTTGTTTAGAAGTATCTGACGGTACAGCTGCAGTTGATTTTGGTTTGGAGATCGTAACACCTTTACTGGCATGGTTGATGTTGTTAATCTCTCCATCCCGCTCTCGCATAGGAGGTTTTCTACTGGCCTCCCATCCTTAATTTTGCCTTGCTTTATGCCCGACTCGACCATTTCTCCAGCCATAACCAAGTCTGAAAAGCTCCCTGACGTGATCGCAACCAAGTGTCCAAAGTATGGGGTTTTCAGGGTCTGTACGAAAAGTTTTCGGGTTTCCATTTCATCCAACGGTGGATGAACTTGCACAGCCAAGTCCCTCCACTTTTGTGCGTATTGCCTGAAACTCTCGTTATGCTTCTTTTCCATGCTTTGTAGCGTAACTCGATCTGGCCTTATGTCATTGACATGCTTGTATTGTTCTAGAAATGACTTGGCCAGGTCCTTCCAGGTTTTGATATTTGATCGGCTCAGCTGGTTGTACCACCGAATGGCTGAGCCCGACAGAATCTCCTGGAAGTAGTGGATTAGGAGTTGGTCGTTTCCTCCATATCCTGTCATCTTTCGGCAAAACATGGTAATGTGAGCGGATGGACAACTGTTTCCGTCAAACTTCTCGAACTCCGGGGACTTAAATTTTGGAGGAAGAAATAAGTCCGGGACTAGACTAAGTTCTGCTGCATCAATTTCATGGTAGTCATGGTCTCCTTTGACTACCTTCATTTGGTTCTCCAAACTGTTTGATTTTTTCATCAATCTTCTTCGTTTTGTCATCTTCGTCTAAATCCAATACATGGTAATAACCTGGATTGTTCCTAGTGTTAAATACAGAGGACAAGGGCTCCGTTTTTGCAGCAGATGAGTCCCCTCGAAGTTCTGGTAAGATTTCAGGTGAGATAACCACTTGCGGGTAGGTTGTATAGTTACCCCTTCCGGTGAACCTGTTCCGGGCGCACTGGCCTGTTGTAGGCCAACTAACTTGGCAACGATCTGATCAACCAAGGACTCTTGGTTCTTTGTGATTGTTTCCAGAGTATTTCGACTGTTCTGGTTTATCTTGTCTTCTAGCTCTTTCTGTAGTTTCAACATATTCTCCTCGATTTGTGTAATTCTGGCTTCCATCCTCTTCTTCTTCAAACGAGTGTTATGTGGATGGGGTGTGTCAAACTCTTGAGATGGTGTATCCAATATTTACTCCTTTTAATGAGACATGTATATGTTAGTTAATGTGAATGCAAAGAAAATAACAAAATGCAAAACGTCTAAATGCATGATGCATGAAATGATCGAGACATTAATCCAAAAATGTATTTGTTATTAAAAATAATCCTTATTGGGGACAAAAGTGTTTTATCTTTTAAGAGACAAGAATATTCTAACAACTTCTGACATGTTGACTAGTCTTCTGCCTTCGTCTGTCACTGGTTGGATAACCTGTCGAACCGCTCCGACTTATGCAGATGATGAGTTGTTTGCCCCAAAAAGAGTCTCGAAGGACTGCACCTCCGGCGTCCACTCTCTACCGAGTCTATTCCCTAGCAGCAACACCAATGGAGCCCTCTATCGAAGTTTTCTTCTTGAATTCGTCAGCAATGACATTCAACTCAGCTAGGGTTTCGCCGTCTTGTTCTCGTAGTTTTTGAAAGGAGCGTCCGGGTCTATAACCTTTTCCTCGTTTTGCTCTGCAACCTTTGGCAGTCAATTCTTCAAAGATAGACTTTCATTACTTGGTGTATACCCGGTTCATCCTGAGTCTTTTATAATGCACCAGAGTGATATACTCTTCAATTGTGGGGACCACATAGTCGCCTTGTAGATTGTCCTCTGCATTTTCATCTATTGTATTACAACCCCTTTGTCCATTAATGCAGATTATTCATATTTAACAAACACGTTTTTGGTGGGTCAACACCTCGTTTTAAATGATACAAATGATGAACACAAAATAAAAGAGAACAAAAAATAAAAAGAGTTAGTGAGGTAAATCAAAACAATAATAAAAATGAAAAAATCCTACCCCATATGATATCTACCCCACATGCTTTAATTCCTACCCGGACATGATCTCTATCCCGCATGCTAATTTCAAACAAATCCTAACCGCATATTTGTCTAGTTCGCATGCTTTTGAGCAGAAAATAAAGTAGGAAATAAAACAGCTTAGGGTTTGGAATGAGGTTTTGGGGTGGGCTCTAATTCCCTGCACTCTCCCGGTTTAGGTTCTAAAAATGGTACTCGAGTTCTCCTTGCTGGTGCCCCATTGGGCTTGCCAGACCCTTAGTCCTAAACCCATCACAGGCTTGTGTGGACTAAGTTAAACTTGAGAGGAAACATTCCCTTATGCTCATACGGAGAATAAATTCACACGAAGACATAAGGTATATGAATCCCGAAGGTTACTTGCTAGGCCCATACGGAGAATAAATTCCCACGAATGCGTCGCTTTCGCCCCCACTTAAAAGGGTTCGGAGCTCGGGTATAGAGCCAGAGACGACAATTTTGAAAAATATCTGAAATCATTAAAAAACGTTAGTACAACTATTTATTTTAAAAAAAATCAACGATAAATAATAAGAATCGAATAAATAAATTAAAATTTAAACTTGTAATTTTCGCTAAAAAAGACAACCAGAAATTAATTTCGGCTTGACTCACTTACCTGTCCCTAGCGGAGTCGCCAAGCTGTCGGAACCGTCTTTCGGTTGGGCCCGAAATTGGCCTTCGACTTGGATTAAATGAATTGGAGTCGCCACTGATTATTTTAAAGAGATATTAGGTAGATCGGACACCATCTTACCTGATTTACGTTGTACTAGAAACGTGTCGGGTTCGGGAGTCGGTTACGATCAAGGAAGGATTAGCACCCTTGAACCGCCCTTTCGGTACCAATTAATTTTTGGTTGTCTTAATTGCGAAAATTAGAAATTTAAATTAAAATTTGAAATATTCGATTTGAATTACTTACCTCGTATGATTTGAAAGCGTACCCATAAAAAGTCAAGACACTTGTTAGAAGGAAAAAATTAATGAAAATAAATAAAAAAAAACAATTAAAAAACAAATGAAATAAATAAGATAAGATAAGATAAGAAAAGAAAATAAAATAAAATAAAATAAAGTTAAATAGGATAAATATAATAAAGGAAAAAATAATAAAAATATAAAGAAAAAGAACAAGGGAAAAAATAAAATATATAATAAAAAAATAAAAAATAAAAACTAGAAACTAGAAATTAGAAATAAAAAAATAAATACAATAAAGATAAAAAATTAAATAAATTAAATAAATAAAAGAGAGTATATATAATGATAATAATAATAAAGGGAAAAAATAATATATATATATATATACACGTATAAACAAAGTAATAGAAATAAAAGAAATAAAATAATAAAAATAAAGAAATAAAAATAATAAAATGATTAAAAAATAAAAATATATATATATATATATATATGTATGTAATATCGTATAAATAAAAAAATAAGAAATAAAATAAAATAAAAAATAATAATAATAAAGATAAAAGGATTAAATTAAAAGGGAGACAAAATTAGGGGATGAATTTAAAAGGAAAATTGGCATGTAAATTCGATCTAGGGGCGAAACGAATACTATAAAAAATGTGGGACCTGAAAGGGGATTAACCCCTAAGATAAATGAATAAAGCATGAAGTTTCTAGACTCTAGGGACCTGACATGTGATTTACCCAAAATAAGTAAAATGAAATACTCCCCCATTATATTCCTGTAACGTGTGAACACAAAAAATCCAGCCCCCTTCTTTATTTCAATTCCAGTATTTTCATCTCCTTTCCAACAACCTCTCAGCTTCCTCATCAGCTTGTGCGGTCTGCTTCTGAGCTTCTTTCGCCTTTAAAGCCTCTGTATATTGCTCGGTCGAGCCCTTTTCGTCTTCTCAGAGTTCAAACAAAGTGAAATAGAATATGCAAGCAACAAAACCCAGCCGAAATAAAGGTAAAAATTATACCTTTTTTATATAGCTTCAAGATTGGTACAAAAGCTTCGATCTCATTGGTCGTAGGATTTTTTCTTCTCGTAATCGTATGATCTTGTGTGTGTAATGGTGTTGATTTACATGGGTATTTATAAGGTTCTGTGAATCCTACTTTTAAGAGTTTAAATCCTAGTGAAATACTGATATTTGGGTTCGTTCCTATTTCATGCGTGTACGATGCCTTAAGAACCGGGTAGTTGATCGAGAACCCGAAATAATAAAAAATTTTGTTTTTATTTAATAAAAACAATGATTTAATTTGAAAAAAATAATATATAGAGGGGTATTATTATAATTATTCATAAATATATAAAGTAAAATTATATTTTTTTCAGACCGGGTCAAGTATTTTCACCATAAACCCGAATCCGACCCGACCTTAACATCACCTTTAAAATTTTTTGACAAGAACCCAAACTTTTTTAAAAAAAATCCGACCTTATCGGGTCGGAATCTATCGGCTCTGTCCCATGCTCATCCCTAATTATTTCATAGGTTAAAAAAAATTAAAAGTACATTTTATTTGAATCCATCCCTCCATCCAAAAACATTAATTAGTTAATATCAATTAATTAGGCAATCGGATCTAATTAAATATAATTACCTACTACTACTTAATTAACGTGTGGTTGTGGGAATCTGTATGGGGCACGCAGCAGATACTGCAACGTGGTTCATATGGGAGCCGACACATCTACTCTCTCACTGCCAACTGCAAAGTATTCCAAAAAGCACCTCCACGTTTCAAATACCTAACAATTTAATGTCATGTTCGTTTTATATAAATCGGGTAATGTAATGTTACTTAATATAATCAGTAAAAGGAAATTCGAATTTTAAAATAAATATATAATCATTCTAAAAAAAATTAGATCAGTCATTGATCATTATAAGTGAGACCCTTAAAGATTTAAACTTTAAATATTGTCTATCGATTTAATATTTCATATTACTAGATAATATAAAAAATGTTATTAGGTTCTAGTAGTATAAGCTATTAAATCCTTTGAACAATGTTCAATATTACAATTTTAATATTGTGAATGAAACAAATTTATATGATTTAATAGGTAAATAGAACGGATACTAAAGATCATATAGAAAATAATAAGTTAACATTTTAACTAGAATTGTCATACTTATATTTTATGATTTTACAATTTCTTACATATTTTTTACTTTTTATAATTATTATCATTTATATAAATTTATTTCATTATTTTGTTATTTAAAGAATTTTATTAAAAATAGGGTTTTTTTTACAATTATCTGATTATTTAATAACTTCTAAAAAGAATAAATTTCAATCAATCATTTATTTACTCGCTAGTATATTAACGATCAATAAAAAATAATCATGTAATCGTCGTAATATTTATTAATGATGAATAAAAAGTTATTTTGTCACCGCCAAAAATATAAAATACTTGTACATATGTCTTACATAGGTTTGAGGACAGATAATATTTGTACATAACAAACTGTCACCGGCTAACGTTTGAATGGCTGAAAATGTTTACATACGACAGTATTAATATACTACTAAAAAAATATTATCGGTTTTATTATTGTTTAAATAATAAAATCGGTAAAAAATGACCGGAAATATTATTAGACGTTACCGGTTTTGTTATTAGTGGATGTTTTGACCGGAATTAGTAAAAATGACCGAACATATTATTAGGTGCTACCAGTTTTATTATTGTTGAACACTTTTACCGGAATTTAAAAAAAATGATGTTTTAGAAGAAAAAAATTTAAATTTTTTTTACTAATTTTATTATTTAAATAATAATAAAATCGGTAGCACCATGTTTAAGTATTATATTAAGGCACATTAACTAACTTTAAGTATTTAGTTTTTTGCTTTTTGTGGCGTTTGTTAACCTATCCATCGAACATTCAAAACTCTCGCCTTTCGGTGGGAGTTTTCTAAGTCAACATGCGGGTCACTCCCCCGCCATTGCATGGAAGTTTCATCACCTACTCTAAACCTTTCATTTTAATTACAGGAGAGGGTCGGCTTTGCTCACTAGTACGAACACTTCTTTTAATATATATTTAAATAAATTTATAAAATTTTAATAATAAATATACAAAAAGATATCTAGAATATATAATAATTTAAAATTTGTAGGAGAATAATTGCGTTCGGTCGCCCTCCCTCAATTTATTTGTGTTTGTTCATACTGATAGGATAAAACTGCTTAAATAATAATGAAATAGAAAAATGAATGACTCAAATGAGGTGATAAGAAATTTATTTATTCAATTAAGATGTTTGCTACTATACAAATAAAAGACGTGCAAAACACCTAACGTCTTTAGGATGACGTTCAATTAATTGGTAATGATTTTTAGACTGCGCAACTCATCGAACAATATATAACATAAGAAAAATATTGTATCTTCTCCTAAAAATGTTAAGTATTCCTCACGTCTTCTTATTTACATTACATTATTTGAGTCATTCTTTTTTTCCATTATATTATCTAAACAGATTTATTTATTAATCGATAATTTTTTTATATATCCACATCTCAAAGCAATGCGCATCATTTTTTTAGATGAAAGTAGATTTTAAAATTGTAAAGATTAAAATATTATTTTAATTTACAATTCTTATACGTTTTCAAATATTATATTAAAAATTTTTATGTAATGTGTGAGCTGAATGAATGAGACAGATCAGCACTGACGATTATGCTTATTTTTTTCATTTCCATCACTGAACTCGTTGATTGGGTTTAAGAATACGTCACATTTCAATTTTTTTATAATTATTGATATTCGATTTATTAATCTATTAATCATAATTAAATATTATAGATGTACGGGTGATCGTTTTAACCTAATTTATTTCATTCGTAAACATTAATATTCAAATCTTTAACTTTACTTGAAAATATAATATCTCATCATACATTATCAATTTATTGTTGGTACGTCACATTTTTTTAAACTAAGCTTTGGATAAAATTTAAAAATGTCTATTTTATTTAAATATATATATATTTTAAAATATTAAAAGAAAATTTTCTTAAAGGTTAAACTGTTTTCCCCCTACTACTCATATTTAAGCAAAAAAATTTCAACAATTCCTACCTAAAATATTTTATTTTATTTTTAGATTTGGGCTTAAAGAAAAGAAAAGAAAATAATCAAAGACACGATTTCAAGGTATAGCCTCCTCCATTTAAATTGATATAAATTCTATAACATTTTTATATAATTAACAATTTATAATCATTAATTAAATAATTTATAAATATTTAGTATAAAAACGGATTATGTTAACAACTTCAAAAGGTAGAAATTTGTGATAAATTGATTAATGATGATTTTTTTATAAAAAAAGGATAAACTATAAATCACCAACCTATTGCTTATTTTTTTATTTTGATGAATTTTTTTTTATTTTTTATTTTTGTAAAAATGACATTAGTATTATGCTTTTTCTTACTTTGTAATCGATTGTTAAACAATTAACGATAATAATGACTTAAATTTTTTATTTTTTAGTTTGTTCTCTCTCTTCTTATCATTTGTTTGGGTGTTATTTTCAAATAATTTTATTCATATCAATAAGATAATGACAATTAAAAAGTTAGTAACATGTGTCACCATTTTATTCAATTAAAATGAAAATCAAATTTTAGTTTTGGAAAGACAACTAATAAGGAGAAATCAAATATCATAGAAAATAAAAAATAAAAAAAATTAAGTCAACATTGTTATTAATTTTTTAACGGTTAGTGATCAAAATATGAAAAATATAATGTTAGTGATAATTTTATCAAAGAATTATCTCTGTATCCTATTAAACATGTCTCTTATTGACTTTTTAAAAGTTAAACTTTTTAAACTTTGGTTATTATTATTTTAAATATTTTAAACAAATAAATTTTTATATTTTTATTAATAATCAATTTTAAACAATAATGACTCAAAGCTAAAAAATCAAAAAATAATGAATAAAAAACATATTTAATGAGATAGAATGAATATTATTTTTTTGACCAAAATTAGAAAAAAAACAATAAATTAATGACTAATAGTTTAGCAACAAGTAGTCAATTCGCGTGATTGTAAAGAAAAAGGAAAAGACAACACTCTTTTGAGTAAATTTATAAGTGATGTAGCTGAAATGTTTATGAGGGAATTGAAATATGTAAAGGAATTGAAATCTGTCAGGAATTGAAATCTAATTTCATATTCTGTTTGGTTTGTAGACATGTTAGATGAATTTGATTTCAGTAATATAAAATAACAGAATTGTCCTTTTTATTTTTTTGATTTTATTTTAGTTTATTTTACAACTTACATATAATAATATATTATAAAAATTAAAAAAATATTAAATTTCCATTTTATTTATTGATTATTCATTTCAATCAATTATAAAAACTATGCTAATAAATATAATAAGTTAAAATCATCGCAATCAAAAGATGCTAATAAGTTATCAAAAGATAGATTAATATTTCGATACATTTCAATCGAGTATGTTAATTAGTTACCAAAAAATATACCAAAACTATTTTTATTCAATATATGAATTAGAAACCCGACCCGACACTTCACGAAATAATAAAAAATTATTTTTATTCAATAAAAATATTTACTTAATTGAAAAAAATTATATATATAGGGGTATTATTGTAATTATTCATAAATATATAAAGCAAAATTATATATTTTGTTCGGGTTGGGTCCGGTTTTTTTCACCCTAAACCCGACCCGAATATCACACTTAAAAAACCCGACCCGACCCGAATATATGAATTAGAAATCCACACGACCCGACCCGAAATAATAAAAAAATATTTTTATTCAATAAAAACAGTGACTTAATTGAAAAAAATTATATATAGAGAGGTATTATTGTAATTATTCCTAAATATATAAGATAAAATTATATATTTTCGGGTCGGATATTTTCACTCTAAACCCGAACTCGACCCGACCCGAATATCACACTTAAAAAAACTCGATCCGACCAAAATAAAGTTTCACCCGACCCGATCCGAATATATGAATTAGAAACCGACCCAACCCGAAATAATAAAAAAATATTTTTATTCAATATATGAATAAGTTACCAAAAGATTGATGAGAGTAATATGGTCAAATTTCAATTCCCTCTAACAAGGGAATTCAATTCCATCAATTGTTAGATGAAATTCATTTTCTCTCATTTGATGGAAAATTGAAGTGAGATATTCCAATTCCCTTTAAAAATTTGAATCAAATATAAAAAAAATGATGAAATTAAATTCTAATTCACATCAATTCTCATCAATTCCAACGATTCACGTCAACCAACACCACTAAGTTGTTGTCATACATATTTATATATGGCAAAAATTAGAGGTCGAAGTTAGTATCTGTAATTTGATTTTGCACGGAAACTAGCATTTCCTGAGAAGGAAAGAAAAAACCAAGAAAGAGAAGGAGAACTGAAATCAAAATCCAAAAACCAGCTGAGAAAATCATCAGCAATCTTATATTTGTTTGATTGTCATTACTAAGGTAATATTCTCTCTTGGTTTTTGTTTTGATGAAACGAGTCTTAGTGATTTGATATTTTTGGGGTCATCTTTTGATTCTGGGGATATTGCTTTTATTTGATGCTTTTGGTGGATCCAGAATCCATGTTCTTGTTTTTGTTTTGTTTGCTCTATCAATAAATTTGATGTGTTTTTACCATATAAAACGCCTAACTGAGTTGAGTTTTTGTTGCAGTGAAATCAGTGAGTCTTGTTTAATGGGTGTTTCCTTTTCCTTCCCATTTGCCAAATGCAGTGATGTGGAGAACGGCTTAGAATCCATCACCGTGAAGTCCATTAGCTTTGGTGATGATGGAGTTAGAACACCTGTTAGATCCATCAGTTTCAAAGGCTCTGATTCGGAGCCTACGATATTGAAGTCATTAGGTTCCGGGAAGATGATATTGGAGGGGTCTATTAGCTTTAAAGGGAGAGATTTCGAGCGAATTATTTCGTTTAAGTCTCCTTCCTCGGATGAAGCTGTCGATTCGAAGAGCAAAGCAATCGATATTCAATCCCCAAAACCAGATAGTTTAGCAGAGAATCCGAAACCACAGCCGGTATTAGATCCGGATGTACCACAACACGAAGCGGCAATACGATTACAGAAAGTTTACAAGAGCTTTCGAACGAGGAGAAAGCTAGCAGATTGTGCAGTTCTCGTTGAGCAGAGCTGGTGTGTATTGTATTTGAATGTTCTATATTACCTTTCTATTGGTAATTTTGTATTTGTTTTCACGAGGAGAAAGCTAGCAGATTGTGCAGTTCTCGTTGAGCAGAGCTGGTGTGTATTGTATTTGAATGTTCTATATTACCTTTCTATTGGTAATTTTGTATTTGTTTTCCCTAATGCAGTTACTTGTTGTAATGTAGGTAGAAGCTCTTAGATTTTGCTGAACTCAAGAGGAGTTCTATATCGTTCTTTGAATTAGATAAACACGAGACAGCGATTTTGCGTTGGTCGAGAGCAAGAACTAGAGCTGCCAAGGTCGGAAAAGGTTTATCGAAGAATGATAAAGCTCAAAAGCTTGCCTTGCGGCACTGGCTTGAGGCAGTAAGTGGCTTGCAGCAAAAATGAATTTGTTTATGATTGTTCTTCATTATTCATTACTAATTCCGGTTTGTAGTGTTATTCAGATTGATCCGAGACATCGCTATGGACACAATTTAGACTTCTATTATAACCAATGGCGCCATTCTCAGAGTCAAGAACCCTTCTTTTACTGGTAATTTTCTTTAATCGATTGCTTTGGTTCATTAGTAAGACATTTTGATTTCATGAACCTGAAAATGGATATACTTGTTTCTAAAATGCAGGCTGGATATCGGAGAAGGGAAAGAAGTAAATTTAGAGAAGTGTTCTAGATCAAAACTTCAACAACAATGCATCAAATATCTCGGTCCAGTGAGTCTTTATTTCTTTTATACATCAAACTTTATCTCGGTTTAAGTTTGAAATGTTACTGAAACAATGATCCATTGTACAGATGGAAAGGAAGTCCTATGAAGTTATTGTGGTAGATGGAAAATTCATATAAAAGGAAACCGGGAAGGTTCTCCATACTACCAAAGAAAATGGCAATGCTAAGTGGATTTTCGTTCTTAGTACATCGAAGATCCTGTACGTCGGTGTGAAAAAGAAGGGTACATTTCAACATTCTAGCTTCTTGGCTGGAGGTGCCACAGTCACTGCCGGAAGATTAGCTGTTGATAGCGGTGTCCTTAAGGTATAGATATGGATGATATCTTATGTAACTATTTGATACTCTTTTTCTTATATCAGCCTCTTAACTATACTTACTATTGCTCTGTTGAACAGGCAGTTTGGCCTCACAGTGGTCATTATCGTCCTACGCCACAAAATTTTAATGATTTCATTTCTTTTCTAAGGGAGAACAACGTTGATCTTACAGATGTTAAGGTAAATATATATACACACATACATGTTGTACGCTTCAAGTATCATTTTGTTTCTTTTTTCTAATTGAAAAGAATTGCTGACAGTGTTTCTTGTTACGTTCAGATGACTCCAGTGGACGAGGAAGAAACCTTGGTTAGCAAGCAAAGTAGTAACCATCTTAGAAGCAACTCATCCGAAGAGGACTTCGTCTTAGAGGCTGAAGAGATTAATGTCAAAGACTCGATCAAAGAGGTTGGTGATTCAAGGGAACAAGAGACTGGTGCAGCTCTTGAGCACCCTAAGCCAAGAAGACTCCTCAGCCTTCGCAGAAAATTGACAAATCTTGAAATTCTGAAAAGAACGGAATTGTTTGAGATGTCAAAAGGTGACTATACAGTTGTTTTGCCGAGTTGCAGCAATAATCTGATGGATTCTGATCTGGAGGATGGTTATGAGACGGAAGAGGAAGTCACTGCTTCTGAACAAAAGACCGATGAACATCATGTGGATAATAACGAGGTGGAAGACATTCCCGAAGAATCGATTCTTAAAAGGACTAACTCTAAAGAAAGGAATGAACTCATACCAATTAGGGAAGCAGTTGTCATGCAAGTGGACTACAGGAGCAGGGCCCTGGTTCGGTTGCGTGAGGGACTACCCCTCCGAACTCCTATTCCGGGCATTGGAGCAAGTACGCTTGTCCCCAAGCAGTGCTGGCAACCCAAAATTATACTTTTCTCCGAGGCCAGCTAGTAGCCTGAGTCTCAAAGTTCCCACACCAGCAGGTGCCTGAAGAGATGAGAACCCAAAGTTTGCCTGTGCTCAAGAAGGGACATTTGTTACAAAGAAGCATCCATTCCGAAACCAACACTCCCCATTATTAACTGGAGCAGTTGCAGCAAACGGACGATAGCCTAACTCGAGTACTTTCCCTGATTCCCCCATTAATTCGATCGAATCGAGTGTGAATATAAGTAGAAAAGATGATGTAGGAATTCTTTTTTGTCTTTCTTTTCAGTACTAGGTCCTTGTGTGTACACATTTTTTAAATATGTTCATTTTGTAACAAAATATGCATGACAAATTGTAGGAATTCTGGGTTTCATGCCCTTTTAATTACAAGAGGAAAGAAAATCTCCTCTCTTTTTTGGGGCAAAGCAGGTTTATAAATTGTAAGTTTGTATGGATTTTATACACATTGCTTCAGTAATTTGTTAAATTAATATTTTTTTGTTAATCATTGCTTTTCTTATTAAATTAATAAAATACACATGATCTTTTTTGCAATTCTTGCTCAATCGATTTGATCTGATAATTAATTTTACTATTTAAATAATAAAATATAAAAATAATTTTATATTAGTATTTATGCTTTTAAATAAATTTAAATGAAAATTATTTTTATTATTTAATACTCCTAGGAATTTTGCTCATTTAAATTCATTCATGGAATTTTTTTTAAATCCAATGTTTATATATTGATTTATTTTTACTTGGGAAGACCTGTGAGCATGTAAGAGGTCCAAGTGAAAGCGAAAGCGAAGCGTATCATCTTTCACAAAAATCACTTCTGTATTCCCCAATAGGCCATTATACCCAGATCTCCTTTCATTCTCTCCCCTTTGCTGCCATTGTTGTCTTTACTTTCACAGTGGATCTGCTTGCTTTCACTGAAAGCCACACCCCATTAATCATTCATTTGTAAGTATAATCCAAGTCTCTTAGCTTCCCCCCTCCCTTCGTTTCTTGCATTGCCCTTAAAATTTGATTAGTTTTTGGTATTGGGTTTTTAAAAACAAACGAAACCCTTGAAGGAATCGGATTAGTATTTCCATTTTCGTTGGTTTATCTGGAGACCTGATTACTTTCTGGGATTGGGTTTTCGAAGATCTGCGAAAACACATGAAGGAATCCGACTTAAGCACTGAGCCAATCGGACAGAATCTGATAAAACTGATAAGCAATCTTTGTTTCTCAGTTTTTTGTGTTCTTGGTGTTGATATTTACGGTTATTGCCATCACTTACCATCCCCCAGATCCATGGCTGGAATCAGCTCCGGCCTTTACCAAACTCTTCACTCAAACTGAGAATGCCACTTTAAAAAACGATGATTCTATCCTTAAAACCGGCGAGGATTTACCTGTCGTTTCAGCTCCTACAGTGCCCCCTGCTTTGGCAATAAATCCCATCACTGAATCAGTGATCAAGAAGTCCGAAGAGAAAATGTCGAATTTGAGCCTGAAATCGGATTGTGAGGATGTCGGGGCTGTGAATTGTTCGGATCCATGTGTTTTGCTATCGGTTGAGAGATTCAATTTGAAAATTTTCAAGTTTGTTGTGTTTCTGGAGTATCAAACTCCGGTCAGTGGATCGAAACCGGATGAATGTGATGTGGCTTGGAGGTTTAGGAACAAGAAAGAAAAATCGTGGAGAAAATACAGGGATTTTAGAAGGTTCAAGTTTGGGATCGGAGAGAGCTGTACCTATACCGTGGTTCATGCCGGTGGCTGGCATTCGGGGATTAATGCGCGGAGGCCTAGGAACACCCCAATGAGTGGTGGGAATCCGAAACTCACGCCATCTATACGTGATGAAGAGATAAATGATACTATTCCGACGTTGGGTTCGGATATGAACTTTAGAAAAGGGAAGTATTTGTATTATGCACGGGGAGGGGATTACTGCAAGGGAATGAATCATTACTTGTGGACTTTATTGTGTGGTTTAGGGGAGGCTATGTATTTGAATAGGACATTTGTGATGTTGGATTTGAGCATATGCTTATCGGCATCTTATAATCCAAGCAATAAGGACGAGGAGGGAAAAGATTTCCGGTATTATTTTGATTTTGAGCATCTTAAGGTGGTAGCATCCGTCGTTGAGGAGAGTGAGTTCTTGAGAGCTTGGAAGAAATGGAATAGGGGCCATAAAAGAAAAGTACCTGTCAAGAAGGTGACAAGCTATAAAGTCACACCGATGCAACTTAAGGCGAAGAACAAGAGCACAATCATTTGGAGGCAGTTCGATTCACCCGAGCCTGAAAACTATTGGTACAGGGTATGTGAGGGGCAAGCAGCTAAGTACATTCAGAGGCCATTGCATGCTTTATGGAAATCGAAGAGATTGATGAACATAGTGACCGAGATCAGTGAACAAATGGATTGGGATTTCGATGCTGTGCATGTGGTTCGAGGGGAGAAGGCACAAAACAAAGAACTCTGGGCACACTTGGATTCGGGTACATCCCCCGATGCTCTTCTCACGAAGCTTAAAGAAATGGTTCAGCCTTGGACGAACCTTTACATAGCAACGAACGAACCATTCTACAATTACTTCGATAAATTGAGGTCTCAATACAAGGTCCATTTGCTTGATGATTACAAGGAATTATGGAGCAACACGAGTGAGTGGTACAACGGGACAACACAGCTGAATGATGGAAAACCCGTCGAGTTTGATGGATACATGAGAGTCGCTGTCGACACGGAAGTACTTTACCGGGCAAAGACACGAGTAGAAACCTTTTACAACTTAACCAAAGATTGCAAGGATGGGATCAATACATGCTGATCAGGTTGTGAGCTACCCTTATCTGTATTTTCCTTTTGTTATGTCTTCCAATTTTCTTGATTCTGGTACAAAAGATTAATTCAGCCTTCCTGTGTTTCCTTGTCTTTTGTTATTATTACTATACTTGTTTCATTAGGTCTCCTTGATTACTTCAAGCTGCTTGAATGATCAATTCAGATTCATAGGATGTGATACTAAAATTTTTAAGACATTGGGTTGGTTTTTGCTTGATATCCTTTCTATTTATTTGGAAAGAACAACAAAATCTTCCAATTTTTTGCTACTGATTTTAAGTGAATTATTTGATTGAATTGATGTTTTATGTCAATTGATTTAAATATTTTATAATTCTGTTCAATTCGTTTTAATATTGTCATGGTTGTATTTAAAATCGGGTAAACTACATATTTAGTCACCCAACTATCACTTTGATTCCAAAATCGATTTTAAGATTAACGACATACAAAAGATTCTTTTTTATTTATATAAATAAAGTTTATTTTGGATTATTTTATATTTTAATACTTGTAAATTTTGATATTATTAAAGTTTAAGAAAGGACAATTAAAAATAGACACATTAATAATACATTACATGTAATTTCAATGTTACACATTCATATTTGATCTATGCCATTTGGTTATGTTAATATACATGATCAAATATGATTTAGTTAAGATATATTTGGTGAAAGTTATATATATTCTACGTTAACATAATTGATGGACGAGATTGTTCAAATATCATTTTCTTTCACTTTTAAGTTTAGTCGGGTCTTACGTTTCTGTCTATATGTAGAGATTTTTTCGCAGGAATTTATTTGCAGGGATTATTGCCCATTACAGACGCGCATATGATATTAATGATATTAATGACTGCATATGAATAATGTTCAACTATGTATTTATGTATTTATTTATACATTCATTGCATTTTATCTATATTTTTAATTTTCTGACTGCCGGAGGTCTTCCACGAAAGTTACTCTCAACCTGACGTTGGGGGCAGCCTACTATCTTACCTCCCCCTTAGCCAATTACATATGAGAATTGAGTTTTGTTGTTGTTGTAGTCCAAGTAAAAGATTTTTATATCTTACGTACATTACATATATAATAAACAATAATTGTATATTATTTACAACGTTAAGATTCAATATTATTTTATCTATTCATCAAGTTTTTTTTTACAAAATCTATCCATGAATTTAAATACATTTTTCACATTTAATTTATTATTTTTGAGAATGATATTTCAAAAATTAATCAAAAGAAAGAATTAATTTAAGAATATATATTTGTAATTTACCTTTTATGTTGGGTATTTTAATTTTCCCTCCAAAAATGAGAAGAAGAAAAAAGAGGTGGGCACTCACCCTAATCATCATGACACGTAAAATTACAGCTAATCAGCCCTAGTTGTCTCTCTCTCTCTCTTAAAATCCCTCATTTTCACCCTCACAAGAGCGAAATTACATAAACCATATCAAAGGAGGCGACTAGGGAATCAATCCACCATCTCCTCTCCCTCCTCCGCCGCCATGGACCAGCAATCGCAGCTCGCCCTCGTCTTGGGACCCGACCCAGCTCCATTTGAAACCCTAGTCTCCCACTTGATGTCATCCTCGAACCAGCAACGTTCTCACGCCGAGGCATTGTTTAATCTATGCAAGCAATCTGACCCCGACACCCTCTGTCTCCGCCTCGCACATCTCCTCCAAGTATGCAATCAACCCGAGACTCGCACCATGGCCGCTATTCTCCTCCGCAAGTTGTTGACGCGTGACGACTCTTATATCTGGCCTCGCCTCAACATTAGTACTCAGTCCTCGATCAAATCCGTGCTTTTGTCTCAAATCCAAGTGGACAGTGCCAAAAATTTGTCGAAAAAGTTATGCGATACTGTTGCGGAGCTCGCTTCCGGTATTTTGCCCGAGAATGGCTGGCCGGAGCTCTTGCCGTTTATGTTTCAGTGTGTTTCTTCGGATTCCCCTAAATTGCAGGAATCTGCGTTTTTGATATTTGCACAGTTGAGTCAGTATATCGGGGATGTGTTGACTCCTTTTATAAAGGATCTACACGCTGTGTTCTTGAGATGTTTGAGTGAAAGTACTAATCCCGATGTCAAAATTGCTGCTTTGAATGCGGTAATAAACTTTATTCAGTGTTTAGACAGTTCATCTGATCGAGATAGATTTCAAGATTTGTTGCCAGCAATGATGAGAACGTTGACAGAGGCTTTAAATAACGGGAACGAGGCCACTGCACAAGAGGCCCTTGAGTTGTTGATTGAGTTGGCCGGGACTGAGCCACGGTTTCTTAGAAGACAGCTTGTGGACGTGGTGGGATCAATGTTGCAGATAGCAGAGGCTGAATCGCTTGAGGAAGGTACTCGGCATTTGGCGATTGAGTTCGTGGTTACATTAGCAGAATCAAGGGAGCGTGCACCAGGAATGATGAGGAAGTTGCCACAATTTATTAATAGGCTATTTGCAATACTAATGAAAATGCTGTTGGATATCGAGGATGATGCAGCATGGCACACTGCAGAAACCGAGGACGAGGATGCTGGAGAATCAAGCAATTACAGTGTCGGGCAGGAGTGTTTAGATCGATTGGCAATTTCTTTGGGTGGAAACACTATTGTTCCCGTTGCATCAGAGAAGTTGCCGGCTTATTTGGCTGCACCTGAGTGGAAAAAGCACCATGCTGCGTTGATTGCCCTTGCTCAGATTGCCGAAGGCTGTGCTAAGGTATACATAATATTTCAATATGTCTAATGTGTTTTAAGATATGTCTTATGCTGCAATGGTTGTTAGCATGGCCTTGACATTAGTCCCAACCCTATTTACTTGTTCATTTTGGTTCATTGTGTTTTCTGCTCACTAACAATTGGATGGAACTTTGTGTAGTATATGTGGATTCCTATTATCTTTTCCATAGCCTAATGGCATAGCTTTTTCATGGGAATTAGTTTATGTTTGAAAGAAAAAATATGGTATTACAGTACATAGATGCTGCAGTTGAAGTAAAAAGTTAGGAAGATGTTCCTTTTTATAAATTTTCATTTGTTTCTACACTTGCAGGTGATGATTAAAAATTTGGAACAAGTGGTTTCTATGGTCCTGAACTCCTTTCATGATTCTCATCCCCGTGTGAGGTGGGCAGCTATTAATGCAATCGGGCAATTGTCTACCGACCTGGGTCCAGATTTGCAGAACCAATATCACCAAAGAGTATTGCCAGCGCTAGCTGGTGCTATGGATGATTTCCAGAATCCACGAGTACAGGTTAGTCAGAGTTGTATGATTTTGCTTTAATGATTCTAGGTTATGCTTTTGAAAGTTAGTAAAGATTTGTTTCTCACATTTGATTTCATGATTCTTGAAAGATAGAACAGAACTTGAATGTAAGTGTTGCTAGCATCTATACAGATTAGTATCTGAAATGGTGGATGTGTCTGTAAGAGCCTCATAACTGACTGGGAAGGGAAACAATTCATTGGAAAGTCGATTCTACATAGGTGTAATTGCTTGAAATATTTTATGGATAATAGAGAAAAATCATCTTCAAGTCTTCATGTGGATATTGACGTAATGATAGTTCCAGTTTATAGATGGATAAAACTTTCCTACAACAAGGAATTGAACTGAACTAAACTAGCTTATGCTCTAGTATTCTTGTTATAATGTCAGTTTTCTCTTTTTTTTCTTCTTTTACTTCAACATTTATTGTTTAATATGGTTAACAGTTTGTTTTGTTCTGTAATTTGTGTCTAAACAGGCCCATGCTGCTTCAGCTGTACTCAACTTCAGTGAGAACTGCACTCCGGAAATTTTAACACCATACTTGGATGGAATAGTTAGTAAATTGCTTGTACTTTTACAGGTATGAGAAAGAAGTTAAAATGCTAAGGCATCAATTTACTTTGTTTTAAGGAGATTATTGTTGTCTAAATTTGAAATATATCATGCAGAATGGGAAACAAATGGTGCAAGAAGGTGCCCTGACTGCTTTGGCATCAGTGGCTGACTCATCTCAGGTATAATTTTACCCAAAATAAAGCTAGACGCAGCATTAATTTGTATCTCTTATATGGATGACTCAGTTCAATAATATTGGGGGTTGCAGGAGCAATTCCAAAAATATTATGATGCAGTTATGCCTTACCTGAAAGCTATCTTGGTGAATGCAACTGATAAATCTAATCGTATGCTACGTGCCAAATCCATGGAGTGTATTAGTCTCGTTGGCATGGCTGTTGGAAAAGAGAAGTTCAGAGATGATGCTAAGCAGGTGGGTTTTGCGTGTAGAAACACCTTTTTCTGTTTCAAGTTGATTACTTTTACCCTTATAGTTTATTTATTTTTATCTCAAAAAGTCATGGATTGATGGTACAACTTTGAGCTATTTGAGTTCAGTGATATCATTTGACATTTGTTATGAACTGCAAGTTTGCAATGGTGTAGTTTGAAGCATGTATGCACCTTCCCTTCTCTAGACTTAGAAAAGAGTAGGCATTTCTTGATCCTTGAAAATGATTGTGGTGGGTTAGATATCAATTTGAAGGAGGGTCCCATCAGGTTGATCTATTATTGACTTTTTCTCTTGATTATATCAAACTTGAACTCAGTAACAACCTAAGAAATTCGATTGCTTGCAGTCATGCGCATTCCTGATATATTTGTTGCGGAGCCAAACCAGTTTTTTAATTTTATAATTGCCTGCCCCTGTCCAAGAATTCTGACTACAGCACCTGGTTGTGGATCTCCATTAATGTCCACAATTTTTCATCAGTTCTTGGTTTTGTTCCCCTTTTCTTTTGAATTTCCTGTTGATAAAGAGCCCTAAGTCAAGTCTCTCTTTATACTTGCCAAAAATAAAGTCTCTCTTTATTAAATGACTATGAGTACTTTATTTCCATTTTGTCTTTAATGTTAATATGTGATCTTTACCTGAAAAAGCTTAATGCATAATTGTTGTTGTACACTTCTGTATTTTTGGTATCAACCACACTTTTTTGCTTATGAGCAGACCTGTGCCTTATGTAACTTGTTTCATGTACTTTTGTTTTTGTTTTTCTCATTGTTCTTTGCTTTATTTTCATTACATAGTTACAGTTATATTGAACTCCAACTGTTGAATATCTTGTATGTTCTTCCATCAGTAATAGAAGTACTTTTTATCTTACTGTTTTTTTCCTTCTCTTCTTACAAGGTCATGGAAGTGCTTTTGTCATTGCAAGGATCCCAAATGGAAACCGATGATCCAACAACAAGTTACATGCTGCAAGTATGTCCATAGCACCAAAATACATAAAAATATCGTATCTTTTGCATGTTTGGTCATCCTTGCTTATGATGATATTGTCCATGTGACAGGCATGGGCTAGACTCTGCAAGTGTTTGGGACAGGACTTCCTCCCTTACATGAGTGTTGTCATGCCTCCCCTTCTTCAGTCGGCTAAACTTAAGCCAGATGTAACTATTACGTCTGCAGATTCAGATAATGACATTGAGGACTCTGATGATGAAAGGTTATACTTTGTTACTTCTTTAGCTAATATATTGTGTTAATAAGTAACATAAGCCTTGATTCATGCATTTATATTTTGTATACCCTCCTCAGTCATTTGTATAGATTTGGAAAAGTCGACTGCCTCTCTTTTCTTCTCTCTGTTATGCAGAAACAGTGAAACTCACACATGCACACAAGTTAGCATGTGCACACACAATACTAGCCGCACTGAGTCTTGGCCTTGGCTGTGTTTGTGTATGGTTTATGGTTGGCCTGTTACTGTGGCATGTTGTTTGCACTGTTATTTGATATTGTAGTAAGATTATATTGGTGTTGTACAGTATGGAAACCATTACACTTGGGGACAAAAGAATTGGGATCAAGACTAGTGTTCTAGAGGAAAAGGCTACAGCATGTAACATGCTATGTTGCTATGCTGATGAGTTGAAGGAAGGATTTTTTCCATGGATTGATCAGGTTTGTTTCAATTCATTATACTGGTATCAGGTTATTTTCTTGACTTTCTAGCAATATTAATACTAAAAAAAAGTTGAACATATTATGCAGGTTGCTCCAACTCTAGTTCCTCTTCTTAAATTTTACTTCCACGAGGAAGTTAGAAAAGCTGCTGTTTCAGGTATAAGTATACACTTCTCTTTCTGGTTTGAATCATTCTTTGTCAAGGTAAGGCTTATGTTAGTTCTATTGTTGCCCTTTTTTTTCAAATTTATTTCTAGCCATGCCGGAGTTACTGCGTTCAGCAAAATTAGCTGTGGAGAAGGGAATGGCTCAAGGGCGTAATGAGACCTATGTAAAGCAATTGTCTGACTACATCGTTCCGGCTTTGGTGGAGGCATTACATAAGGTTATTGTTGTTTTAGCTTTAATATTTTTCTTTTATTGAAGCTCTAATTGCTTCGTCGATGTGTTGCTTGTTTTACATGAAGTCCTTAAGTTGTCATATTCTTTCTTGCAGGAACCTGATACAGAAATTTGTGCAAGCATGTTGGATGCGTTGAATGAATGCATACAGGTTTGTTCTATTAAGAAATGAACTTAACTATACAGTGTCTTTTCTGTTTGTTGCCATCTGTTTGAAATTATACTGCTTCGGTAGTTAGTTAACGTTATGGGGCAACAGATAATTAGAAGTGAAATTATATTTAAATAAATGAAAAATAGAAACTACTTGAACTTAATATGGTATTTCAATAGCGGCTATAACTTGAACTAGTTCCTAAACTGAAGCTTTCATTTTTTTTTATAGAAATGTAAGTAGGCCTCATTAAAAACCCCCTTCATAACCTCCATGTTACAGTAGTAACATGAAGGACATTGGAAGGAGGAAAAGAGTGCCTCTGAATTTTATTAACAGAACAATAATACAAAGCCTGATCCTAACAACCTTCTCTTACAGCATAAGACTGAAAACAAAACACCCTGCCCTAATACAAACAACTCACAACAACACAACAACCCAGACACACAACCTATTAATCAACCTATTCCATCTTTAGCTAACATATCAGCTTCCCAATTGGCAGCTCTCAGAATATGCCTAATTATAATATCTTGACCTTCCACAATAGAAGCAATATCTTTCACCAAAGACTCAAACATTGGAGTACATTGACCCGGGCTTTTGATCCACTTCAAAGTATTAAGAGAATCCGATTCAAGAATAATCCTTCGAAATGGAACAGATCCTATTTCCTCAATAAGTAGCAATCCTCATTTGATAGCCAATATCTTTAGGTGTTTTTTAATCTCTTTTTTAGTTGACATGAATATTTAAGCTATCCAGAGAGTATTATTTCAGAGTTCCATTCATGACCTTTATGCTCCATTTATTTTAATTGACATGTATAATACCTTTGACCAGGGTTGTTCTTTAGTCTAATCAGCCTATGTCTCTTTGTTATTGTATATTATATAAAGTGCGTAACTCATAAAAATTCTGTGCATTTTTTCAGATCTCTGGTACACTTCTGGATGAAAGTCAGGTTAGATCTATTGTGGACGAGATAAAACAAGTGATCACAGCTAGTGCAAGCAGGAAAAGGGAGAGAGCTGAAAGAGCCAAAGCTGAAGACTTTGATGCTGAGGAAGGAGAGCTGATAAAAGAGGAAAATGAGCAAGAGGAAGAAATTTTTGATCAAGTAAGTCTTCATATAAAATCTACGGTGTAGTGTGCATACATTTTCTTTTTCTGTAACCATAATGCTTCCTCCTTTTTGTCTTATTAAGTGCATAAGGTTTTTTTTTTGGGAACAATTTTGCTTCATTCTTTCTTTACTTCATGAACACACTGCTTCCAGGTAGGTGAGATCTTGGGATCTTTGGTCAAAACGTTTAAAGCCTCTTTCTTGCCTTTCTTTGATGAGCTATCTTCTTATCTTACACCTATGTGGGTAAGTTCTCAGAACATTCTCTGTTTCAAATATCAGATTACAGTTCTCGAGGAACAGCCAAAAGAATTTTTTCTGTGCTAATTTGTTCTCATCTCTCTCATGTATGTGTCTTAAATACAGGGTAGGGATAAGACAGCTGAAGAAAGAAGAATTGCAATTTGTATTTTTGATGATGTTGCAGAGCAGTGTCGTGAGGCAGCTATAAAGTACGCTGCATGAATTTATATACTAATTATCACCATAGAGAATTGTCAATTGATGCAATTGCTGTAACGTTGTTGAAACAGGTATTATGACACATATCTTCCTTTCATATTGGAGGCTTGCAATGATGAGAGCCCAGATGTGCGACAGGTATATACGTTCTTCTGAATATCTAATACACCTTTTTTTTTTATAGTATCTAATACACCTTTTATTGTTGAGTTTGTAATTCAATTACATGATTAATGTTCAGGCAGCAGTGTATGGACTTGGCATTTGTACGGAGTTTGGTGGACCTGTATTTAAGCCACTTGCTGGAGGTAAGTTTTGCATAATTGTTAATAAGGTGTTTTATTTTATTTTTCAGAATTAACATATGTTTTTTTACATTTTCCAGAGGCTCTATCAAGGTTAAATGCTGTAATACGGCATCCCAATGCTTTGCAATCTGAAAACGTGATGGCATACGATAATGCCGTTTCTGCTTTGGGAAAAATATGGCTGTTCCATCGGGACAGTATTGATGCAACTCAGGTATGGCAGATAATAAAATTGTTTTCCATGTTGATGAGTTGTCTTGATATGAACGGCGATGGTTTGTCCTTTGGGCTAAACATATGCTTTCCCTAAGCTATTGTTCAAGACTGAATACCTTTTCTGGCTAAATCCATTCTACAATTTCAGATAGATTGCAGTTATTCTGCGATCATAATTTTTTGAATAAAATTTGCAAGCTTTTTTGAACGAAGTAGTGCTCTGGTTTTGTATGTCATTATACTTATTTTGCTGCTTCAATTGTGCTCTATCTTGGCTTGCTTTGAGCCCTCCCATTTGTGTTTGGTAGGTTGTTCCTGCATGGTTAAACTGCTTGCCTATAAAAGGTGATCTGATAGAAGCCAAAGTTGTTCACGAACAGCTTTGTTCAATGGTAGAGAGGTAATTCAGCTTTCTGATCTGATTTCCACAATTTCTTCGTCTAAATGTGCTGTTACTTCTCATTACAAACAATGTAATGTGTTTTCAGGTCGGACAACGATGTATTGGGTCCCAACCATCAGTATCTTCCTAAGATAGTTGCAATATTTGCTGAGGTAAATTTCAAGTTACCGCATTAAACTCTTCTTGAAACACATGCTAATTTTTTTTTTTGATTGGAATGATAGGCCTTGTTAAAAACCCCCTTCATGATTAAAGGATCACAAGGTGCTCCTTAATCAGCGGAAGGGGGAAAAGAGTGCCTAAATAATTCATTTATAACCACAAATTACAAAAACTTAAAAACAACCATACAGTCTCTCTTGCCGATAACCAACCCAAACCCTAACAGATAACCCAATCAACCAAACGAAAACATCGTGTCTATCCAATCCCAGCCTTAGCTAAACTATCAGCCTCAACATTGGCTGACCTAGCAACCCATCTAATACTACCATTCAAACCTCTAATCTTATCGACAATAGCTGTCACAATGTCTAAGTACACATAGGGACAACGGTCGATATTCTTGACCCATTCCACTGCTAATTTACTGTTTGATTCAACAATTAACATGTTCTTAAAACTCTGCTGAATCGAAGCAAAGAAGGATAACCCTTTCTTAATAGCCTTAAGTTCTATCAAAATAGGAGGACCTGGACCAACAGTCTCTTGAAAGGAACCCAACACCGAACCATCGTGAACTCTTAGGATGCCCCCAACACCACTGTTCCTCCAGTCTGCAGTCACTGCCGCATCAACATTCAACTTAATGAAGCCCTTTGGAGGGTGAGACCAAGACACAATTTTGATAATAGGAGAGCTTGAGAAAGAGCAACAATCCCCAAGTGAAGGGTCACAGATTAGAGAGTCCTTAGGAATAGATACAACCTTGTAGTAAGCTAAGAATCAAGCAGCAAACCTACATCTTGCCATAAAGAATAGATCAATCTGATCTACCCTCCCCCCCTCGAACACAACAACATTCCTACATTTCCAAATTGTCTATAGAACCACCCCCGGAATGAAGGACCAAATTTTAGAGTTAGGAACCAATTCATTCCAAGCAACCATAAAACTTTGAGCATTGACTTGAAAAACTGAAGAAACTCCCCAAAAACTCATAAATTTGTTCCATAAGGACCACGCCACCAAGCAAGAAAAGAATAAGTGTGATGAGGTTTCATCCGCCTTTTCACACAAAGGGCAAGCAACATCAACAATAGTTGCGACTCCTCTCCTCTGTAACTCAAGTTTTACTGGTAGTCTCTGCAACACCACTTGCCACAAAAAGACCTCCACTCTAGGAGGCACTAAACCCCTCCAAACGTATTTCTTCCAAAAAGGATCTGCTGTACTAGCAGGACAACAAGACTTAACACACGAATTGACAGTATAGACTCCTTCCCCATTCCCACACCAAACCAACCCATCTGATAACTCCTGAGAAAGAGTGATATTATGGATCAAAGCCATTAAATCAGCATACTGATACAATTTCCAATCACTCAAATTCCTTCTCATATGAATATGCCAAGACCACACTGTTGACCGAAACTCCCCAAACTCAATAAGCTTCCCATTCTTGTTTATAGACAACGCAAACATTCTGGGAAAGACCACTTTAAGAGGGGAATCATGTGCCCAACTATCAAGCCAAAATCTGATGCTCCCTCCGTCCCCTACGCAGACTTTAAACTTACTTCGAAACTTAGCTCCAAACTGATCTTGCTTGAAATGGTTATGGACCATCGATTTCCAAATCCAAGAAGCATGTGAAGGAAGTTTCTCGTTAAACGTCAGAAAACTGGGATCCAGATTATATTTACACCAGATAACCTTCTTCCACACTGACTCTTTATCATTAGCAAACCTCCAAGACCATCTCCCTAATAGAGCTCTATTCATATAACTAATGTCCAAAGCACCAAGACCACCAACACTTTTTCCAGAACACACTTTTGTCCAATTAACCCGATGGATTTTTTTGGCCTCAACTCCTCCTCCCCACAAAAATCTGGCCATGATGGAATTTAGCTTGACAATCACCGATGAAGGAATCTTGAACATGGACATGAAATAAATAGGAAGGGAACCCAAAACTGCCTTCAGTAAAACCAGCCTCCCTGCCATTGATAAAGTCTTCGCCTTCCATCTGGCTAGCTTCAAATGAAACTTTTGAACTACCGGATTGCACAACAACATAGAATTTCTCTTAGCACCAAGAGGCAACCCCAAGTACTCCGCAGGAAAATGTCCTACCAAAGTTGGAAAGGAAAGGGGATAGGGAACAGCCCTGTCTGAGGCCTCTAGCCATAGGAAATTCAGCAGTTGGAACCCCATTTACCAAAACTGATACCGAAGCAGTGGAAACACACATTCGAATCCAGCTACACCATTTTGAACCGAACCCCATCTTAGCTATAACTTTGAATAGAATATCCCAATCTACCGAGTCATAAGCCTTCTTGAAGTCTACTTTAAATACATAACCCTTCAACCCTTTCTTCCTTCATAAATCAATTCCTTCATTAGCAATAAAAGAACAATCCAAAATTTGTCTCCCAGGAATAAAAGCAAATTGAGTCTCACTGATAATATCATTGACGCAACATCTCATCCTTCTCGAAAGACACTTAGAAAGGATCTTATACATCCCACCTACAAGGGAAATAGGTCTGAAATTATCTAAGCTACCAACATTAGAGCCTTTCGGGATGAGAGTTAAGAAAGAATGGTTAATGCCATGCTCCCACTCCTTTCCTAAATAAAAATTGTGGAAAAACTTCAATATATCACCTTTTAAAATAGACCAGAACTTCTTAAAAAATCCCATATTCAACCCATCTGGCCTAGGGGCTTTATCACTGTCGCAAGAATTAATAGTCTCCCAAATCTCATCTTCTGTAAACTCCTCTAACAAAAGATTCTGCTGCATAGAAATTCTCGAAAAGTCCAACTTAATATCCTCCACTTCCAATGTTGAACAACAATTAAAAGCTTTAAAGAAATGTTCCCTGACACTGGACTTGATAGTACCTGGATCCTTGGTATGACACCATCAACATTGAGAGCAAGCAGAGAATTCTGCCTTCTCCTAATGGATGCGCAAGTGTGAAAGTACTTAGAATTACGTTCTCCACCATTAACCCACTTCTCTCGAATTTTGAACCCAAATTTGCTCCTCGATTCTGAGAAGTCTCCAAAGTTCATTTCTCAAGAGCCTCAACTCTGTCGAATTGACAACAACATTGGGAGACAGATTTTGTTGCATCCTCATTTCAATCTGATGAATTTTGTCTTGTAGCACAGAAATATCCACTCGAGGAAATTGTTTTCTATCCCCATACCAGCTCTTAATAGCAGTCTTTGTATTCCTGAGAATGTTAAAAATTCCAGCATTTGACTTCTCTTCCTTGAACGCCTTAATAGACTCAACAACATCTTCTTAAAACCATCTTCTCAAAACCATCCTCATTCATTAAATAGCTAAACAGCCTAAAGGGTCTCTTACCCCAATTTTCTTCCCCAATCTCCAAAATAATTGCATTATGATCGGAGATAGATTTAGGCAATAGAAACTGGTTGATACCGGAGAATTCTGCTAAGAAATTAGAATTCACCAGAAACCTGTCTAATTTTACAAAAGTCGGCAACTCCCGATTACTGCTCTTGGTAAAATTCCCCCCAACAAGTGGCAAATCAATAAGCCCCGATTGCTGAACAAAGTGATTGAAAATCTGCAATGAATTCCTGTTCTGAGCTCTACCTAACTTCTCCTCTTCATTTAAGTAGGCATTGAAATCCCCACCCACACACAAAGGGATACTGAACCCGCTTAAAAACATTTCCAGTTCATCGAAAAAACCAGCCTTCTCTTCCTCCACAGACAGACCATACACGTTTATGAAACCACATCTAAGATTGTTGGACTTGAACTTTCCAAAGACAACAATAAACCTCCTATGAATATGCTGATCTTCTACCTCAAAAGTACTATCATCCCAACAACTTAAGATACCACCAGATGAGCCTATAGCTGGTGACTCAACGAACCCTTGCAGCCTATTCAAACCACTTCTCCTTAAAAAAGATCTTGGTAGCTTTTCAAGTTTTGTTTCTTGAAGTAAAAGAACCAATGGTTTTTTCTCATAAACAAGTTTTTGCACAGCCCTATGTTTCTCTTTTTTACCCAACCGCCTAACGTTCCAAGACAAGATACTTAGCTTAGTCATGATACTCAAAATAAATATAACCCAAAATAGCCCAAGGACATAGCTCGAGGTCAAGTAGCCCCACTCAACCCTTTCTCCAATTCAACAATCTTATGTAGAAAAGCTTCCTTCCCCTCTTTGAAAGGTATTCCCAATATCTTACTAATTTCTCATGTAGCAATTGCTTCCTCCAACAGCAAAGGAAAAGCTGAAGAGGATACTGTATCAACACTAGCATGATCTACTGCTTCCCTAATGAGAGACCTTTTAAGTCTCCTGAAAGGTCTGTTCGCCCTAGACCTGTACATATCCTTAACCGAACAACCAACAACCTCTGAAATTTCAGAAAGACAACCTCTAGAAATTAAAGCTCTACCCAAATCACCCTTGAATGCCCCTCGTGGATTCTCCTTCCAATCCTGCACAACCTGATTCCAGATCTTTCTATCCTTCGACCTACAATAAATTTTCTTGTGACTTTTGATGAATTTCCTTCCAACCGGAGCAATCTTCATGGATAAAGAACTTGCAGAACATGTTTGTGAACCAGCTCTTGAACTTATCAACTTAAAACCAACCGCAGACCACCCTCCATCTTCATTCCTTACTAAATCCTTAACTGTAACTGGTGAAAAAGAAAGTCGGCCCATAGTTAATTGGCAATTTTCTTGATCCAGGCCACTCAACCGATGTTCTCCAAGCCCTATATGAAGCCCAATCTCCTGGTCAACTTTGTCCTGCTTATAGAGATCCCACCGTACTTTTCCCGCTTCTCTCACTTTCAAAAAGGCCTTTTGACTTTTCATGCTGAGAGGAGACAACTTTCTCGGATTCTGTGATATTACCAAGTTGTGAACCTAGGACCCATTCCTGCACCCTATTATGGGTTTCTGACATTTCCTGACAACCCACTGACATCCATGCTGCGCCTGAACATCCTCTGGACTCCAAACGGAGGATCTCTCCACCCAAGGATCTTCTGGAACATCCTCTTCAGCCATTTCTGAAAATTCAGGAAAGAAATCATCCCCACCATCAACCTTAATTTTTATCAAAAATTTCCTTCTATTCGTAGTAATGGTAGTATGATCAGGGATGTCAAAAGGACTAACAACCCTGAGAAGCATCTGCGCAACTCTACAATCAACTCTCTGAGCAGTTTCATCTTGATTTTCAATAATTTACCCCACCTGGATACCACCCTAGTGGAGAACGGAACGAATCAGCAATTTAAAGGAACTCCTATCATGGAGATCGTGCAAAAAGCTCTGGGTATGCTTTCCACATCCAAAACAGGCTCCAACCTTTCAAACCAAAAAGACAAAGCTTCCCATTTTCCTTCAATCGCTAAATTCTTCTCCTCCACCGATTGGAACACAACCAGACACGCATTCTTAGCAAAGCCTCACCTCACAACCTTTACGTTGATGCCGTCATTCCTTAATGCTTTCTGCACAACATGAAATTCAAAAATATCTTTGCAAATACCAATAAGTGATGATCTCAGCCAGACCCTATCCTCCACCGGGATAAAAACATCCTTAGTGTTTTTCGACTCCTACGAATTAAAATGACTTCCTTCTTGCACATCCTCTGACTCTTTAAGCATCCCAACAACTGCATCCTTATATGACCTACCATCATGAAACTTATCCAGCATCTCCATCTTCCTCATCCTTCCATCTGGAGAAGGCAATCTTCCAACCTTTTCCCCATTGATACCACCACTACTTACCCCATCAACCCTCCCATCTATCTACCTCTTTGACCCAGATAGTTTCTGATATTTGGCTACAGCCACTGAAATCCTCCTCCCATCAATCAAGACGTTGTTCATCTTTTCCACTGCATTACTCAGATCCTCCTTGCTTGCGAAATGGACGAACGCAAACGTATTGACCTTATACTTCGGTCTGTTATTGATGAACGGAATGAACACCTTAATAACTTTACCAAAATGACTAAAACGAGCCCATAAATCACCACGATGCACACTCCTGCTAAGATTATCAATGAAAGCTGACCAAGTAATTCCTCCATGAACCTCTCTAAAATTAGCGAAAGAAAACTTGCTTTTGAAAGACTCTCTCTCTCTCTCTCTAACTCTCTCCATAAATTTTTCTGGCTTCATCTTTTTTTTTGGATAATCAAAATGTTCATTTCATCCAAAAAACAAAACAGTGCTCCAAAAGACAAACCAACTCTAAACAGATGCTAATTTTGGAATCCAATGAATATGATTGTGAAAAATAATTAAAAGTTAGTAATCCTTACAATTATTTAGTATCATGGATCATTTCTTTAGGCACTTAGGACTTAATAATTCGATAGGTTATAGTACTGTGAATGAAATACTAATTAAATAGAAAAAGAGTGAACGGAATCTTGGATGTAATTTGACATTTAGGATTTGATAATTCCATAAGTTATAGTTACTGACATAGGAATTTAGAAATGAGTGAGATAGGTAGAGAGAGAAGTGCAGAAAACTCGAAAAAGTCCATTGCCTCTACTGAGGAATGGACAGTGTTCATTGACAATCTTAGTAAGAGGGTTTCAAGACGAGTCCTTAGAGAGTTTTTTAGCCCTTATGGTCAGATTGTGAGAATATTCATTCCGCGGTATTTAGAGAAATCAAAGTACAAGTCCTCAACATTCGCTTTTGTCCAATTTATTGATGAGGAAAGTAGGGAAAAAGCTATCCAGTCTGTGAATGGGAGATGGTTCGATGGGAGGAGATTATCGGTAGGGGTTGCTAAGTATCAGAAGGGAACTAAGAAGGAGGTTGATGATGGGAAGAGTATGTTGAGGTTCAAGTCAAGAGAGCAGGAGTTGGTTTCAAATGGGCTAAAGGCAAAGTCGATGCAAAGCTTCAGGGATGGCAGAACGTATAAGGAAGTAGCGAGGTCTGATGTAAACAAGAGAAGAGAACAAGAGTCGGAGATGTTGGTGGAGGGCAGCAAACGAAATGCTACTGGTGTGAGGAACGTGTGGGAGATGCATATTGCGACAGACAATTTCAAGTGGGTGAAACGATCATTAACAGGAATAATGAAACCAACTTATGATTATGAGTCGGCAAAGGAAGCCATGGAGATAGAGGGATTGGGAATTCAGGTGTCGAGATGGGGTTATGCATGGAAGGCTTGTATCATCACTTTTAATTCTGTGGATGAATTTTCTTATGCTTGGGAAAACAAGAAGGAAGTGTTGTCCTTGTGTTTCGATTGGTTAGCTCCAGCAGTTAATGAGAATGGTGTTCCTTTGGCTTTGTGCCAAATAGAACTGTGTGGTTTGCCCTTATTGTGCTGGAATGAGGCTTTCTTGGAGAAGCTCACTAAGGATTGGGGAAGGTTCATTTGTTTTAAGGAAGAATCAAAGATGAGATACGACCTTTCGTCTGCGAAGGTTTTGTTAAGGGTGGAGAGTCCCTTCGATGTTCCAGAAATGGTCATTGTAGGTTCTTATGGTAGATCTTTCAAAGTTAAGATTCTCATGGGGTCTGTGTTGATCCAGCCGAATGAACTGGGGAGGAAGATGGAAGAGAAATTTTCAAACAAGGTGAACAGGGATTCTGTCCTTTCCGAGTCAGAGGAGGACTGTGTTCCAGAAAGAGCAGTTGAAGGAGAAGATTTTGCAGAGATTTCTGTGCATAAAGTTACTTCTTGGCTGAATAATGGTCATAATAGTGGTATGAATGGAGGTACTGAGGGTCAGGCTACTTCAAGAAAGTCAAATGCAGGAAAGTCCAATTGTGGGCTGTCAGGTTTAGTGGAAAATAGGTCTGCCCAAGTGGAAGGTCACGTGGGACTAGGTCTGAGAGAAAGTTCTTCTCCCGATGAAAAAAACCAATCTGATGTTAATGAGTCTCCCCTAAACTCTACTATGAAAATCTGTCCTTCTGGGCCTGCATATAACGTAAAAAGGATTGGAGACAAACTAATTTTCCAGCCCAATAACATTTTAGTCAATCCTTTGGTCCCTGTAGAAGTTGATAATCCTAGGCAAGTGATTATAATTTCAGGGGGGGAGAAGGAATTGGTACAAGCTGAGCAGGGCGTCGAATTGATCGAAGAGCAGGCTATTGAGCAGCGGAGTATAATTGAGGATAATGTGATAAATTCTCATAGACAAATGGACATGGATAGGAATAGTGTATCTGCTGACCATGAGGTGGAGGGTGGATTCTTAGATAAGGAGAGCAGTTTGGAGTCTACAAAAAATTCTGGTCAGGGCTTTTCTCGATCAACAAATCTAATGAACAGGAGAAGGTTCAGAATTGCTCCTTGTCATTCGGGTAGTGTATGTTCGGAAGGTGAAGTGGAAGTAAGATTTCATGATAGAATATATAGGAGGGTGACTGGTAGCACGGACAGGGAGTCAGTGGAATACGTTAGGAGGTGTCTCAGCCATCTCAAGACTCTGTTCAAGCCAGGCAGGAAGCGGAACATACTAGGGAAGTCTGTGACATGCTGGGAATTTCCTTTATAGGGGGGAATCAAATTGTAGAGGATGAGATTTTCAAGATGGAATTGTTGGGGATTGGAAAGGCCTCCTGATCGTACCTTGTGGATTGTATTTGGTGTTGAATGTTATTAATTTAAATGTCAAAACTAAAAATTATTACATGGAATATTAGGGGGCTTGGGAAGTCTGAAAAAATCAGGGCAGTGTCGAGGTTGGTTCTTATAGAAAAGCCGGCTATTTTACTACTTCAAGAATCAAAATTGAATGTCTGTAGAAGTGGATTAACAAGAAAGCTTGGGGGTAATCTGCTCAGAGGCAGCTGTTTTGTTCCAGCTGATGGTTCGGCAGGAGGTTTAATATGTTTATGGAATGAGAATGACTTTGAGGTTAGTGCACAGATTAACAGTGGTAGATTTATGGCATTATCAGGGAAGTTTAAGATGAGCAATTTTGAATGTGTCATTATCAATGTGTATGGTCCATCAGTAGAGGCTGATAAAGAGGAATTTTTTAGGGATTTTTTATGTGCTGTTCAAAGCATCAACTTGCCGGTCTGCTTGGGGGGGGACTTTAATGCTTATCTAGACCCTGAGGAGAAATGTGGGTTTACTCAGAATTGGCACTCTATGGATTTGCTTAGGTCTTTTATTCAGTCTTCAAATTTGATGGATTTACCGCTAGTAGGGGGGCGATTTACATGGTCCAATAATAGAGAGTCAACTACATGGGTAAGGCTGGATAGATTTTGATTAGTGGATCATTTTTAAATCAGTTCCCAAATGTGATCCAAAAAATGCTTCCCAAATCCCTTTCGGATCACAATCCAGTTTTGTTGGTAGAAGAATGCAATAATTGGGGCCCTAAGCCGTTTCGGTTCTATAATTACATGCTTCAGGAAGATGGGTTTGTTGGGGCGGTGGAATCGTCATTATCAAATCTAAGGAGGGGTATGGTGGTAGGGGTCTGTTCTCACTGCTTAGAGGAACTAAGCAGGCTATTAGGAATTGGCCAAGGAATAATCACAGGGGACTTTCCGATGCTATTTCTGAATTAGAATCCAGAATTAATGGTCTGGAATTGAAGCTACAGGAAGAGGGGACTTCCTTTCAAGAACGGGACTTGATGATTGTTGCGAGGAAGGAGTGTGGAATTTGCATAGGAAGGAGGAGAGCATTTGGCTGCAGAGGTCACGAGTGAGATGGAGTATTGAGGGGGATAGAAACACAAAGTTTTTCCACATGTGTGCGTTGAATAGGAATAGGTTAACACCATTTTTTCATTGAAGGTAGCTGAGGAAGTTATTTCAGAACCGGATCAGCTGAGAGGCTTTGTTTTTAATTATTTCAAGGACAATTTTAACTCGGTAACAACCCTAGAGGTGGACAAAATCAATTTGCCTTTTGCTAAATTGACAGATGATCAAAAGAAGCTACTTGAAGTTAGATTCTCAGAACAGGAGGTGTGGGAGGCAGTCTTCCACTCGGACAGTGCCAAAGCACCGGGGCCAGACGTTTCACAATGGGTTTCTTTAAGAAATTTTGGCCATCTCTGAAGTCATACATTATGAAATTGTCGAGGACTTTTATAATGGAAGGATTTGGGAGCACGGGGTCAATCATTCATTCCTAACGTTGATTCCAAAGACCAGAAATCCTGAAGGTATAGAAGATTACAGACCGATAAGCTTAGTTGGCAGTTTGTATAAAATAATTTCCAAAGTTCTAGCTAGAAGGCTTGCGGCTGTTATTAGTGTTCTGGTTAGTCCGTCACAGTTTGCCTTCATTCCCGGAAGGCAGCTACTGGACTGTGTCTTCTTGGCTAATGAAGTTATTGATGATTGGAGGAAAAAAGAGAGGAAAGGTGTTGTTTTCAAGGTGGACTTTCGAAGGGCTTATGATTCGGTGGAATGGCCGATATTGTTGAGACTCCTGAGAATTATGGGATTTGGAAATAGGTGGCTTTCTTGGATTGAGTTGTGTATCTCCTCCGCTTCAATTTCTGTTCTTGTCAATGGTTCTCCGACCAATGAATTCAAGATGGGGAAAGGGTAAGACAAGGCTGCAGTTTATCTCTATGCTGTTCAATATTGTGGGGAATTATGAATCTAATGTTGATTAAGGCTGCTGATTGTGCTCTGTTTGAAGGGTTCAGTGTTGGTAGGGCGGAAAATAAGTTTCATTTGACGCATCTACAATTCGCAGATGACTTAATACTTTTCTGCAGGGACTCTTCTGCTCAAATTATGAATATTAGGGAGTT